>NW_027185876.1:17580376-17742795 GCF_028583685.1 Petaurus breviceps papuanus
CTTCTTCTTCTTCTTCTTCTTCTTCTTCTTCTTCTTCTTCTTCTTCTCCTTCTTCTCCTCCTCCTCCTCCTCCTTCTCCTCCTCTTCCTTCTCCTTCTTCTTCTTTCTTCTTTTTCTTCTTCGGAAGGCAGGGCAATTGGGGTTAAGTGACTTGAACAAAGTCACATGGCTAGTAAGTGTTACGTGTCCGAGGCCAAATTTGAACTCAGGTCCTCCTGACTTCAGGGTCAGTGCTCTATTCACTATGCCACCTAGCCACCCCTACCTTTTCTTTTCATAGCAGTGTAAGAAGCAGGTCAGCAATAATTTATGTGATTGGCATGTGAATAGGCCACATGGTCTAGTAAGGACAACCTGAACTTGGAACTAGAACAACTATGTTCTAGGCCTGGATCCATTACTAACAAGCTGTATGAATGTGGGGGGGGGTTTCACTCATTTTCTTGGATTTCAGCTCCTTCACCTATAAAATGAGAGCAGTTAAGTAAATAATATCTTAAGTCCTTTCCAGCTCTTGTGTTCAGGGAAGGTAACAACATCAACAGGATCATGAATGGAAGGGCCAGAAATCATCTAATTGAACCCTTTTTTCCCCTTTCCAGTTTTATAGATTATAACTGAAGACATGGGGGGACAGATTTTGGAGGCTGAGGGGAGGATGATGAACTTGGAAAAAGCAACTTGAGCCTTTAAATTCCGTAGTGAGTTAACTGAAGTCTCCACGTGCAGCCCAGTGTGCACATACAACAGATCCCACAGCCTGTCTTTTAATGTATTTTTTTATGCTCCACAGATGTCCTTTATCATAAATTCAGATGTATCTGCACGTCCCAAGGTGAGCTGGTGTCTTCTTCCTTTTTATTGCTGGCAGTTTGAAGGCAATGGAACTGACATTAAGAAAATACTGCATTCCCTCCAAAGAACTTGACCCCTCCCGCCATCTCTGTTCTAACCTTCCAGTTATTCCCTTTGGACATTCCCTTTTGTGCCTCTTTAGGTTACAATTGAACTCTGGGGTCACTGCACATACCTCTTGCTTTTTCCTCTGGAGGAAAAGAAAGTATTTTATATGCAGGTTAATTTATAGGAATAAAGCAATTTCTTAAAACATAAATGATCCTTCCAGGGGTTTTCCTTTAATCAACAATTGACAAAAATCTATTGAAAGCTTACTATGTGCAAAGCACTGTTAGCTAATAGGGATACCAAGACAAAAATTAAATGTCTCTGCCCTCTGACAGCTTCCATTCTATTAGAGAAATATGTATATAAAATATATGCATAGTAAATCCAAAGTCATTTCTTTTTGGAGGAGACGGGATGCACTAGAAGGTGAACTAATTAGTCTTTCTATAGCCAATCAGCCAACATTAGAAAGCTTACTAAGTGCCAAGCACTATACTAAGGACTGCGACAAAAAGAAAGGCAAATCAAACAGAAGACCCACACCCTGCTCTCAAAGGACCTGAAATTAGGAGAGATGAGAGAGCATGTGCCTGTCTAGGTACATGGTAAAGAGCAGATGGAAGGTAATCTGAAAGAGGAGGTGTTGGGAGCTAGGGAGCCTCAGAAAGGCTAGATATAGAGAGTGGGGTTTTGAACTGTCTTGAATGAAGTGGGAACCAAAAAATGGAAGGTAGAGGTTAGAGCATTTCAGGTCTTGGGGAATGGTCAGTGAACGCAAAGGAGGTGATGTGATTTGCTTTTTTATAACACGGCCACTGAGTGTTATAGTCAAAATTTGAACCTTGGTCAGCTGAATTGCAAACATCTACTGCTTCCAGTAGTCAACAATGTCCACAATTCGTGGTTTGTGTTTTATGGGTAGGGATAACATAGTCTATTTCCACTGGAGGAAAAAAAACCAAAAACAAAACAGAGGATATTTAAAAGATGTAAGAAGAGTCAGGGATGCACAGTACATAGAGGACTAGCCTTTCAATTCCATATAGCAAGAATTTATTAGGTGCCTATTATATATCACACTATATACACTGTTTGAAGCACTGGGGATTGAAACGCAAAAATGAAAATGCTCCCTTCTCCATGTGTATATGTATACATGCATGTTTATGTGTACAAACACATTTATATCCACATGCATACACATGTGCACACATATATATGTGTGTGTATGTATGATGTGTATATGTATGTGTATAGTTTTTTTCATTTCTTTTGAGGTAATCAGGGTTCAATTGTCCAGGGTCACATAACTAGTAAGTATCTGAGGCCAGATTTGAACTCAGTCCTTCTGACTCCAGACTTGGTGCTCTATGCACTATGGAGCCACCTTGTTACCCCTGAACTTATGTTCTACTAGGGTCAAGAAGACCTGAGCTCAAGTTCTGTCACTGATAATTACTATACTGTATATGAATGCACAATATATAAATACTGTATGACCATGGGCAAGTAACTTAATGCAAATCACTTAAGTCTCAGTGCTCCCCAATTAATTCTCTAAGACCTAAAGGGACACACAAGTTCTGATCTGCAGTAGGGAAGTAAATTCCCACAAGATTATTCTTCACATGATGAAATTATAGGTCCAGAAGAGCTAGATGAAAGAATAAAAATGGAAGGAAATGACATTATTTCTCTTTCTCTTTCAACATATGTCACTAGCAGGATGAGCAATCAATTAAGATCAAGCTAACCAACCACAGTTTTAATTGGCTGCTATATTGTGCTGGCTAAACTGATACTAGTTGACAGCATAGTCACCCAGGGATAGGCAGTAGGATTGAAATGGTAAGGGACAATTGAATCAATCAATCAACACACTGCACTTAAACTAACTACCTCAATCAAGAAAGGATATTACTCTTGAATCAATCAATCATAGACATTAAACTAAATATGAAAATTATTAATCAATTTAGATGGAGTGAAAGTCATTGGATGAAATTAAGTGATGTTAAACAGGAGATGTATTGAGATTAGTTGAGGAAACTTGGTCATGGCCTAAGGAGATTGTATAAAATAAAAATGCAATTTGGAATTGGGAATCCAAATGGTAGACCAACCCTAAAGGAGAGAGCACTCCAGCCAATCACCCAGGAGGGACTCTCTGGGCAGGAATTAGTGGGCAGAGGACAGTTTCTGTTTATAAGAGGTAGGAAGTAAATATTGGAACATTTTCAACCTTGGGGAATGGTCAGTGAATATAAAGGAGATGATGTGATTTACTTCTTATAATATGACCAGTAAGAATTTTAGTCAACATTTCAAGCTAAATAAGTTGAATTGCAAATAGCTTCTCTTTTCAATAGTCAACAATACCCACAATTTTCTGCCTCCTCCCCTTCCCCCTGACCTTAAATACAAGACAAGCTTTAAAAATTCAAAAGGTTGAAAGACTTTGGATTCTACACTGGCCACCCAGTATTGTACCTGGGAGAGCAATGACTGATTGTAGCATTTACGTCAGAAGCCAAGGATTAATTGGACACACAGTGGAATGGCAGCATAAAGATTCTTCAAGGGGCTAAGGAGAAACATACACCAGACCTAAAGGGAATTTCATGGGAATCCCACAAAGGGAAAAAAAGAACTTCAGGCACCCACAAGTTATGATTTACCTTTTTTTGAATATAGGCTTTCAAAGCTTAAGTATACTTTCTTTAATTTGACTGTAGGTATTTGTGGGAGAATTTGGGGGCAAGGCTGTTTGTGTAAACTGTTCTTCATATATCACCACAGTAAATATTGGTTTTCACAGTTAAGTCTGGTGTGATAATTGATTTCATCTAATAGCCAATAGAGGAAGTATACCAGTGAGGGCCTAGGGGCTTTATATGTAGAAAAGTAACTCTAATCCCTTAGGGCTACCTTTAGAACCCTGAGAAGACAAGTAGCCACTGAGTCTCTTACTGGGAAACCATCATGTCAATGCTTAGTAAAGTTTTTCAGTTTCTTATTTTTATTCTTTTTATACTATCTCTATCTATCTTATAAGCAACCATTTGTGGGGTTTGGTTTCCTTAATCATTTTGCCAATCTTTTCCATTTTATTGGATTATCTAAACCATTCACATTTAGACTATGAAAGTGAAGTTTATATTTTCCTCCATTTCTTGCTAATATATGTTCATCACCCCCATCCTATGTAAACACAATATTTTGCCTCTAATTATTTAAGCTTAATCTACCTTAGTGCAACCCTTTTCCCATTAGCTTTCTTTCCCTTGCCCTTTCCACTCCTTATTTCTTAACTATTTCCTTTACTTTGTTTCACACTTTGATTTTTTTTCTTTCTTCCTTTACTCTGGTTATTTGATGTTATATTTTTTTTCTCTTAATCATGTAAAATCTCTCTTCCTCTTTTCCCCTTCAACTTTTTGTTCATTACTTTTTAAACATTTCATTTTCTGGTCCTTTTCTAAAAATCACTTTCACTTAGTTCTCTTCATTTATCTTTCCTTTTTGTCTATTCTAGATATTCATTCTCTGATTCATGGTTCTTATATTTATTTAGTTCTTTTTTGTTTTTGAATGCCTCATGGAATTAAAGCTCCTAAGGCAGTGATGACAAGCTCAAATAGAAATAGATCCCTGTTGGCCACATATTGACTTAGAAAACTTTTATCTATATTGCATTTCTTTTTAGTTATACATTTCCAATTATATTTTACTTGGGTTCAGCTGAAAATTTAACACCTCTGTTAAGGCACCTAAGTTTCCAAATTATTGAGCTTTAGATTTTGCTTCATATCTTTTTTTTTCTTTTGTGCCTTACTCTTAGAAATACTAGATTGTGCAGGGAATAAAGAGAATATTACCTATGGTAGATATTTTCCTATATCTGTGATTGTGCAATTCATTATTAATCTTTACCCTATTGATGGTCACTCTTTTCCATATTTACCACTTGGGTCTACATCCTCCTATTCTGGGTGTAAGTCCTCCCCTAGATGTCTGATTGCACTTTTCCTGGGGAAGGATAAAAAGTCTCTTAAGTGCCAAATCTCTACACATTACATCCATTTTAAGGCCCTCATCTCCCTTTATTGATTATTTTTCTTCCTTCATGGGACCATCCATCAGTGGTACTTTCTTCCACTGTTAAATTGATCTCTCTCTCTCCCTCTCCCTCTCTCTCTCTCTCCCTCTCTCTCTCTCTCTCTCTCTCTCTCTCTCTCTCTCTCTCTCTCTCCCTCTGTACTTCCCTTCCTCCTTCCCCTGGATTCATGTGTTGATCTCATAGCTCCCATGGATTCAATTGTCTCTATGGTGATGATTCTCAAATCTACTCATCCCATTCTAGCTTCTTTACTTACATCTCCAAATGTCTATTGGGCATCTCAAATTGGAAATACTATAGATATTATAAACTTGACATGTTTGAAACACTTCATTATCCCTCTGCCCCCAACCATTCTTTATTTTCCTGTTATCATTGAAAGTACCACTATTTTTCTAGTAACTAAGACCCACAACCTGGGTGTTACCCAGAACTTTGGACTCTTATTCAATAACCCCTCCACACCATATCCAACCTCCTTGTTCAATATATCTAGCCTATTTCCCATTTTCCTCTGACATTGCCACCACCCTAGTGCAAGTCCTCATCACCTCTTGCCTTGACTAATGCAATAGCCTGTTTTTTCTCCTTGACACAAATCTCTCCCCACTTCAGTCTATCCTCCACTAGGTTGTCAAAATGATTTTCCTGCCCCTCTAACTTTCCAATCTTCTTATGTCTTGTACCTCACAATGTACACTTCAATCCAGTGAAAATGGCTTCTTTCTTTGAACAAGATATTCCATCTTCTGACTCCAGGCATTTTTACTGGCTAACCCCCATGCCTAGAATTCTCTGCTTCTCATCTCCATCTTCTGACTTCCCTAGTTTCCTTTAAGTTACAATTAAAATACCACCTTCTATAGAAATCCGACTCCACCTCTCCTTAATTGTAGTGCTTTTTCTCCATGATTACCTCCAATTTATTTTGTCTATACCTTGTTCTTATAGTTTTTCTCCCCCATTAGACTGTGAACTCATTGATAGCTAGGAATGTATGTTGTCCCTTTTATCTCCAGTGTCTAGCACAGTGCATAGCATGTATTAGGCACTTAATAAATGCTTGTTAAATGACTATTCTGAATTTCTCATCTTTTTTTTTTGCTTTCTTTTTGATTGTCTTATAGATTTTCTTATTCCAAAATTAGAGAAATTATTTTTCCTTCATTGTTAAACTTTCACTTGGTGAAGGTGACTCACATATTCTCCTCTATCTTTTTCCTCCTTTCTCATCTTTTGTATGCCTTCTCTTTTTATAATTTAGTCACATAAAACCATTGATTCATCTTTAAGTGGATATTGTGAGGTAAAGTCCATGATAATGCAGATTGAGTTCTCTGATATCACTTCTGTTTACTTTTTGCTTTCCACTTTGTCTTGCAGAATTTTTGAAAGGAATATCTTAATGGTTTGTTGTTATTTTGTTGTCCTTGATTGCTTTATTTGCGTATCTTGTATTTTTGCTATCTGGGGTATTTGAGAAGCAAACAACTTATTTAGTCATTGCTTTCTTTCTTTCTTTTTTTTGTTTCCTTCCTCATTTATTTTTATTTATTTTTTAAATGCTTTATTAACTTCTGATTTACATAATTTGTTTCTTCCAGATATTGAGTTACAAATTTTCTCCCCATTTTTCCCCTACCCACCGCCCCAAAATAGCAATCCCACAGGATATCCCCTCCTCCAATCTGCTCTCTCCCTTATCTTCTCCCATAGCCCCTTTTACTTTTCCAGTAAGGCATGGTGGATCTCTATGCCCCAGTGCCTGTATATCTTATTTCCTAATTACATGTAAAATAGTATTAATAATAGAATATATATATATATATATTTTTTTAAACATTTGATTTTAAAACTTCAAATTCCAGATTCATTCCCTTCTTCCCTTGTCACCCACCCTCACTGGGAAGATAAGCAATTCAGTATAGGTTATACATGTGTAACTATGCAAAACATTAACATAGTAGATATATTGTAAAAGAATGACTATATTTCCCTCCCTTTTATCCCACCTCCCACCTGTTCTATTCTCTACTTTGATCCCATCCCTTTTCAAAAGTGGGTGCTTCCAACTTCTCTCTCCCCCAGGCTGCCCTACCTTCCATAATTCCCCCTCTCATGCCCTTCCCCGCTACTCTCATGTAGGGTGAGATACCCTATTTAGTGTGTATTTCATTCCCTCCCCAAGCCAAATTTAATTAGAATAAGGTTGACCCATTCCCTTTTGCCTTCCTATTCTTCCCCTCCATTGTAACCTTTTTCTCTTGCCTCTTCTATATGAGATAGTTTACCCCATTCTGTCTCTCCCCATCTCCTCTCATTATATTCATCTCTCATCTCTTAATTTCACCTTTTAAGTATCATCTATTCCTATTAACTTGTTCCTGTGCCATATATCTTTGTATACCTGTAAACATATATACACACATTCACATATGTATTCATATGCTCGTATACCCTCCGATATAGACATATATCTATATCTATATCTATATATTTCTATTCCTTCAACTATTTTCATATTGAGAAAAATTTCATCAGTTACAATTATTGTTTTTCCATATAGGAATGTTAATAGTTCAACTTTGATAAGTTCCTTATGATTTCTTTTCCCTGTTTACCTTCTCATGCTTCTCTTGCTCCTTGTCTCTGAATGTCCAATTTTCTATTCAACTCTGGTTTTTTCATCAAGAATGCTTGAAAGTCCTCTATTCCACTGAATAACCCTTTTTTCCCCTGAAACTTGATACTCAGTTTTGCTGGGTAAGTGATTCTTGGTTTTAATCCCAGCTTCTTTGACCTCCAGAATATCATATTACAAGCCCTTTGATCCCTCAGTATAGAAGCTGTCAGATTCTGGGTTATCCTGATTGTTTTTCCACAATATTCAAATTGTTTCTTCCTGGCTGCTTATAATATTCTCTCCTTTATCTGGGAATTTCAGAAACTGGTTATAATATTCCTAGGACTTTTCTTTTTGGGATCTTTTCCAGGAGGTGATCAGTGGATTCTTTCAACCTCTATTTTGCCCTCTGGTTCTAAAACATCAGGGAAGTTTTCCTTGAGAATTTCTTAGAGGACGATTTCTAGGTTCTTTCTTTGATCGTAGCTTTCAGGTAGTCCAATAATTTTAAAATTATCTCTCCTGGATCTATTTTCCAGGTCAATGATTTTGTCCAATGAGATAGTTCATATTACCTTCTATTCTTTCATATGTTTGTATCTGTTTAACAGCATCTTGATTTCTCATAAAGTCATTAGCTTCCATTTGCTCCAGTCTAATTCTGAAGAAATGATTGTCCTCAATAAGCTTTTGAGATTCTTTTTCCATCTGGAAAATTTGGCTTTTTAAGGCATTCTTCTCCTCATTGCCTTTTTGAAACTCTTTTGTCATTTGAGTTATTCTGGTTTTTAAGGTGTTATTTTCCTCAAGCTGTTGACTCTCATTTTGTAATTTTCTTGCATCGTTCTCATTTCTCTTCCCAATTTTTCCTCCACTTATCTTATCTGTTTCTTAAGGTCCTCTATGGCTTGTAACCAGCTTGTACTTTCCTTTGAAGCTTTTGGTGCAGGAGTTCTGACTTCACTGTCTTCCTCCTGTTCCATGCTTTTATCCTTTTTGTCCCCAAAATAGGATACTAATGTTGAATTCTTCTGTTTCCTTTGCTTCGTTTGCCTGGTCATGTTGCCACTAAATTATTTGACTTTTGGGCTTTTTGCCACAGTAGGACTCTGCTGCCAGACAGGGGAGCTTCATACCAAATGTTGGGGTTTTCTCAGCTTCCAGAGGTATTAGTTGAGTGCCCTCTCTGAAGCCTCCACATACTCTGGCAAGCTGGTTGCACACCCCATGACCTTCACCCTAGACTGCAATCCAGATCCAAGCAGGTTAAAACAAGAGTGATTGCCCCTCAGACTGGTCACTTGGTCCCCCTACAGTCTAGGGGCCAGGAGTTGAAGCTGCCATGTGGTGTCTGTGGCTTCTCGCCCTGGGGGCAAAAGCCGATTCATTCCCAACTACTGGGTCCCAAAATCCACACTGCACTGACCTCTCACTTTGTCCTTAGCATCTATGTGTTGATCATTCTGGACTGCCACAGCTTTTGGTGATCTGGAGTCCCTCCAGACAGTGGCTGGTCCAGCCCACCCTGGGGCTAAAACCTCGGCATGGAGCTGGGCTTGGCTCCCAGAGCACTGTGCTGGCCGATTCCTCCTGGCCTACTGGACTGTCCTCAGTGGGAGTTTAGCTTCTCTGTGTCATTTTGTGGGTTCTGTAGCTCCAAAGTTTGTTGAGAGTCCCCTTTTATATGGATTGGGGATGGTGAGAGCTGGAGTCATGCAGAGTTCCTGTTTCTACACCGCCATCTTGACCCATTGCTTTCTTTCTAAGAATGTTTCAAAGACCTTGTTTTTTTACTGAACATTATCATTTTTCATTAAAAGTTGGGCTAAGGTTTGCAGGATATAAGTAACCTTGGGGTGAGGTTTTTTGCTCTTTGGACCATGTTATTCTTACTGTGGTTTATGAATAGACTATTGTATTTGAGTTTTTTTTCTTTGTACTTTAAGTTCTTTTTCCTAGTACTTGCAGAATTTGATTTTTGTCATTGAAACTGACAAATTTAACCATTTGTATCTGGGAGTTTGCAGCCATTTTTAAAAGCTTATTTGTGTATTCTTTCAAATGACAATTTGTTTCTTGGGGTCCAGAAATTATGAATAAGTTTCTTATGTTATTTTTATATTATGCTACTTAAGTTTCTTGATCTTCATGTGTTTCTTGGAGACCTTTAATTCTTACCTATGCATTCTGTCTTCAAGATCACTATGTTTTCTTTGTACAGAGATTGTGTTTTTTTAATTATCGATTTTTTTGCTTCTCTTATTCCAGATTGCCCTCCATTTACTTCTGTTTGCATTTCTGAATTAGAATTGATTCTTTTTTGTTTCTTTGGTCTACCTTATAACAATAGATCCAAAGTGGTTTTTAATATTCTGTCAATTGTCTCTGTTATGAAGGTCATGAATTCTGTTTTCACAAATTTTATTTCTCTTTTAAAATATTCAGGAGTCTCACAGTGTGTTTTCATGCTCTCTTGGGAATCCACAAGGTTTTCTGCCTCATCAGGTTTTGATTCATTTTACTTTTTTCCTATAATGCTAAGTCATAGTGCCATAGTGACTTTTCCCCCTATAATTAATATCTTCCTTGCTGGTTTATCTGCTTTTATTCTAAGTTGCTACCTGAATTTTCTTCTTAAAACCTTTGGTGCTTTTAGCCTTTCTTCTCTAATTTTCCATTATTGTTCACTTTTTGACTCCTTCCCCTTTGATAGTGAATTTCTAATGTTTGGCCCTGAAAGCTATCTCAGTCTCTTCCCCCCCCCCCTCCAGAAAAATCATGTTTCTCTGGCATCACTCTCTACTTCTTAGTAACTTTTAATGGTGACAAAATTTATCCCAAGTGGAATGCTGGACTCATCCCCTCAGATATTATTGAAGATTCACATATAATGCTATCCTGTCCCAGTCCTCTCTGCTCCTGCTTTTTCTTGCTTTGTTCTATTGCAACACAGAGTGCTTCCATGCTACTGTCACATCCAGGGCAAGTTTCTGCTATTTCATTTTATCAGGAGCTGGGAGAAGGCAGGGGTACTTGAGATCTATTGCAAATCCACAGATTAGCTTGAGCACCCCTATCCAAATGGTGGGCTATGGGAAAAGGATTTCTGAGTAAGTACATTTGATGTTAGTCTTCTCCACTCTTAGTTCATCAGACTTTTATCTTGTTTGGGTTCTTGTGTCCCATTTAATGAAGACAATTAAAATTGCTTCATCTCAAGCATTATTCTTATTTTAGAGTGGCTTGAGAGGTCATGAGGTTGGGAAAAAATGTTTAGCCATTTTATTGGTGACCTCACCCAAAAGTTGCTTTTGTTTGTTTTTAACTTTGATTATATACTCTCAAAAGTTAAGACCCTGTTTTTGGTGATTCAATAAGGCAATGAAAGGCATGAATGAGAGTGGCTGAGTAGGTGGAGGGGAGAGGGTCAAACCAAATGATCTGATTGATGGAAAAACCAAAATTCAAATACCTAGATAGATTGTGAACTTGGTACTATGTATAAGAGGAACAGTCACAATGTGACTGGTACTTACGGTGCCCTATGTTGTTGGGCAGCATTCAGTACATGTTTATAATGGCTATGAAGGAACAGAGAATGCAATAGAAACATCATGGACATGCAGGACCAGCAGCAATATCTAGGTACAATAAAGAAGTGAGATGACTATTCTGTATGTAACTTTTATGTGAGAAAATTTTAGCTATACTATCTTTTTTTTTAAGCAATCGAGGTTAAGTAACTTGCTCAAGGTTACACGGCCAGTTGTTATTTCTGGGTGTGGTGCTGAATATCTGAGCCCAGATTTGATCCAGGTCATCCCGACACTGGAGCCAGTGCTCTTCCTCATTGAGCCACCTGGCTGCCCCTAACAATTGGGGTTAAGTAACTTGCTCAAGGATACACGGCCAGGTGTTTCTGAGTGGGTGCTAAGTGTCTGAGCCCGGGATTTGATCTCCAGGTCTTCTCAACACTGGAGCCAGTGCTCTTACTCGCTGTGCTACCGTGTTTCCCCGATAATAAGACCTATCCCAAATATAAGCCCTCCCCTTACTGTGTAAGATTCCTCTAAAATAAGCCCCCCCGAAAATAAGCCCTATTGAGATTGCTACTGTAGTGAAGGTGATCCCCTGTGCTACACACTACATTACGGTACCCTCTGTATGTACTGTCCCCCCGCCCCCCAGTGAAACGCACACCGCGCTCCGAGCTGCATCCAATCAGAGCTGCAGCAGTGAGCGCATCATCCTGTTCTTCCCCAGTGATTTGCTTGCTGGTGCCATTGAGAGCAGTGCCGCAGAGGAGAGCTGAGGCAGGACAACATAAAAACCCAGTATGTAAGCGGGAGTGAGGGGGCATGATGGAGGATAAAAAGGGCATGATGGAGGAAAAAAGAAGAACTCAGGAGGCATGATGGAGTGAAAAGAAGGATTGATGGTCATAATTTTATTATTCTGTCTGTTTTGACCCCCAGACATGAGTACAAAAAGGAAGAGCTATACTGTTGAGTATAAGAAAGCAATTGTAGAGGAGTCACATGTCATTGCTGTCAATGTTCATTAAAATAAGCCCTCCCCTGAAAATAAGCCCTCGGGTGTTTTTCTGTCCAAAAAAAATAATAAGACAGTGTCTTATTATCGAGGAAACACGATACCTGGCCACCCCAGCTATACTATCTTCTAAAAATACTATAGAGGTGACAAAAATAAAAAGACCTGAACCTAGAAACCAGAGAATCTAAGCTTAATCTTCCATAAGGCAAAAATTTACCATTGATATTCCCTTATATAATGAGCTCTTCGCATGCATTTCAAATACTATGCAATGCAAGTTACCAAAAACTTTTTATCTAGCACTTTTCAGGAATACATTTAATACTTAGTATTCAAGGACAGCCCTGGGCAAAATCATGAAGAAGGCAGAGGGTATTTTCAATTCTCCCTACAACTTCCTTTCTGCCTCTTCTTCATTTGGTGATACCCTCCCTTAAGGCACTTAGGGTTTTCAGGTTTCTCTTCAGTAGTGTCCATCAGTCAAGATGTACCCTATATTTCTCACCTTTTTTCCTGCTCCCCAATAGAATTTAATGATCTTGTGCTCATTCTGTAAGACCTCTGATCTCTGCCAGGACTAATGATAACAATAACAGCACTTGGCATTTAGGATAATGATAATGCCCCCACTAAATTTCTGCCCTGGAGCCTCAGAGTGGCAGAGACACAAAGAAAACATTTTGTCCATCAATCTCACAGCTATAGGTCTTGGTTGTGAAGACTGAGGCTTCATTCATAAGATCATAGGATTTCAGAAGCCATCTGATATTAACCACCTCCTTTTAAAGATGAGGAAACAGGTTTAGGGGTGATTAAGTGACTTGCCCAGGGTCATGCAAGTGATAAGATAGTAAGTGTCAGAAGTGAGATTTGAACCCATATTCTCTGATTCCAAAATCCCTTGTCTTTCCACTGCACTTTTCTCCTAAATTCACAGATGAGGACACTGAGACTCAGCTTGACTGACTTGCCCATTGTCAGAGATCTAGGAGGTATCATTGGCAAAATTTAAATCCAGGTCTTTCTTGCCTCCAATTCCCCTGGTCATCCAATATACTATGCTAGTTTTTCCCTTGTTGAAGAGATTTAAATATCGTACTTTACATTTATAAAGTACTTTACATAAATTTTCTTGGATTGATCCTCACAACCCCATGAGGGCAGAACAGCAACTATTACTAACGCCATTTTATATAGAAAACTGAAGTTGGGCTGATAAGGAAATTTACGCTAGCATGTGAATGGCAAACATTTTATCTTCTTGTAACACTTGTACCTAACTTTGACCTTTAATGTCTAAATGATTAAGGCATAATTGGGGGAAGGAGATTTCTAGCACTTCCTGGGAAGTGGAAGAGACACATTTGGATAAAAAGGGTATGCTTGCATTCTTTACATCATATCAGTCAGACAATAATCATTGATTTCTATGTGGTACACACTGTGTTAACCAATGAGAATACAAAGAATGGCAAAAGATGCATAGTCTATATCCTTGAAGGGCTCACACAGTTGTTTTTCTGTCCTCAAGGCCAGATATGCCCTGCCTCTGATAGAGTTAAAAACAATATTATCTCTTTCTTCCTCAAATTACAGTAGAAGGCTGCATTTTAAATCATATCCTCTAATCCCTTACTCTCCAGAGCACAGGATAAGAATTACTCAAATTTGAGACCCTATAACGTTCTCTCTGCTTAAAGCTTGGACTCAAGCCTTGAATATTTCCAGCTCAATAATTTAGGGAAGGACTGGATTTCATCAAACTCCCAGAGTTCAGTTGGAAAGCAGAATGATTTGACCAATTTCCATTTGATGCTTTTGAACAGTCTAGCCAGGGAGGGTTTTATGAGCACTTTGTTCTCCTTGGAAGAAGAGTGCTGAATAAATGGTGATTTTTCCTTTGGAAAAAAAAACCTACCAGTAACCATAGCAATAACAATTCCATCTCTAAGTGAAAATTATTATTGTTATCTTAGTTGGCAGCCCTAGTTTCTTTCCTGTCACAAGAAGACAGAAGACAGGCACCGTCTTGGAGTCTATAAAAAGCTCACCTCTACAGGATGGTGACCAGCTGTTCTCCATCTCAGCTAAAGACAGACCAAGGGACTGTGTTGAAAGTGAGGTTACAGACAAGGATGAAATTCCCTGAAAGGTGCAGCTGATACCTAGAAGAAGGGAGCTTTAACTAGGAGTAAAACCCCCATTTCTCAAGAAACCTTTAAAGACAACATAGATTCTTATCTGCTTGCACTTCTTTGGGGGTGGTCTTGCTTATAGGCAACTCCTAGATAACTTCTTTATATCTCCTTAAAGCCCCTTGGTGAGAACTGGCCAAATAATTTATTCTCTGATTTCCATTCAACCAGTATTTATTAAGCATCTCTATTAGGCTCCTAGAGATGAAAAAGGAAAGTCCTGGTTTTCAGGAATGTAAAGTCCTTCTGGTAAATACATAGAAAGAAATCTCCAGGAGAAGAGAATAACTAACAGTGGGAGAATCCTGAAAAGTGTCCTATAGGAGATGGTACCTAAATTGTGCTTTGAAGGAAGACAGAGATGCTCTTACAGGTAATCATTTTCCTACAGTTTTGCAGGGCTACTAGTCTTATGATTTCATTAACATAAGGAACATCTAGTAAGGGACTCCCTTTTCCAATGGAGACCTTCACATGCTTGCCTGAGTATGTTGGGAGATTAACATCTTCATACAGCCAGGAAGTATCAAAGGCTAGGCTGAACCCATGCATTCCTGACTCAAGGCTGGCTTTAAGCTAAAGCTTCCTTCTTACCATTGTTTAGGACGGGTGGGAAACCTGTGGCCTTCAGGCCACATGTGGCCCTCTAGGTCCTCAAATGAGGTGGTCTCAAGGCTCCCTAGGAAAATCATGGCAGGAGCATAAACTATTTGGTTAGCTAGGAACCACTGGCCAACAGAGATCTTTGAAGAAGACATTTAATTCTACTTTTAAGTTGTGGAGTTGGTCTTTGAGCCATGTAGGGATTCCAACCAAGCACTGAAATGAAAATCAAACCTTTCTTAAAGTCAAGGCTAAGTATGTTTGGGGTACAATTTGTGTAGATATAGAGGGAAACATCTATGGCAGTTATCTTGTAAACTTTTTTTCAGTGTGTTCTGGACCTCTTTGGAAATTTGGTGAAGCCTATGTTCCCCTTGTCTGAAAAAAATGATTTTTGATTCATAAAATGATACATTAGGTTACAAAGGAAATCAATTACATGGAAATATATGTGTGTGTGAATAAACACACACACATATACATAGATTTTTTTTTTCATAGACCCTAGGTTAAGAGCCTCTGTCTATAGAACAATTTCAACAAGAGATTCTATAAATGTTTATACCAGGGAGAGACAATCCCATCTTTTCAGAGAGACTCTTTTGATTATGGACATTCCTTATTCCAGTCCAACTGCTTCATGCTTTTTCAAAGGAGTTTGCTATCCTCTGGAAAGTGCTTTCATTTGAAAATTAATGGTCAGATCTCAGCTCAGTTCTTCAGGGGTGACAATATTTTACCTCAGAGTTGACATTTACTTCTTGGCAACCCATTCTTTATACTTTCTAATTGCAGAGCAACAAACCCTCTCCAAAAAAGGCAAAACAGAAGACAAAAAAGGAAAAAAAAAGACTTCAAGACCCTCTGAGATCCCATCTAATTAAAAATGCAAATTAAGAACGAAACCTCAAGTCATAAGTCCTGTTCGATCTTTCCAAAGGCACAAATTACCAGGGACTCATTGGCAGAGAAGCTGCCTTTGGTTTCAAGCTGAATTTCCTAACTACCTCCCGCAGGCGGGGTGGGGGGCGGGGCTGGGAGGGGGATAAAATGGTTACCAGCTCTGTCGTCCAATTAACTCTGCCACCTCTGGCATCCATAGTCTCCTTATTCTTGTTATATTACACTGAAAGTGCTTTAACAGTCGTTAGTGGGCAATTACTCCTTGTCGTTTTTGCCAAGGCCCCAAGAACCATCTGTTTTCTGATGATGGGTAAACTCATCTTTGGTCTTCCCTGCCCCATGTGGTGATGGTGAATAGTGGCTCAGTCTCTGAAAATGTCTTGTGAGACATTACAACAAGACAGCTAACTCCTCTTTGCTGGAGCCCTTTTCAGTGTTAATTGGGAAGGGAAGTGGGTGAGAATGGGAGGGGTGAGACCAGAATACAATAGTTCTCTGGCTGTGGTTGGTGGACCATTAAGGGTCCTCCAGATGGTTCTTGGCCTGGTCTCTTGCAATATTGTATGTCAAAAATGATGTCTATACAGCACTTTCATTCCCTGGCATTGATTCACAATTTCCATATGAGATCCCTTATTGGCAAGCTATCCAAAACAATGCCAATCAAAGTATAGAATTAAAGAATCTTAGAGCTGGAATATTTTTGGAGGTCATCTGATTCAGCTTCCTCCCTTTATGGCAGAGGAAACAAAGCCCAATGAGATGAAACGATTTGCCCCAAAGCCCATCGGTAATTAGTGGAAGAACCAAGATTTGAATCCAGGTCTCCTAAATTCTAGCCTGGAAATTCACACTGTAGGGGCAGATTGATGTTATTGGAGCAGGCATACTGAACATAAACTGAAAGATATGAATTTAAATCTCTATGTATTTACTTATGAGCTTATATGACCCTGGGCAAGTAATTTTCTCTTTCTGTACCTTGTTTTCCATGTCTTTAAAATCAGAATTATAATTTATGCCCTTAGTTATCTTACAGGACTATTATAATATCTCTTTTTTGAGAGGCAATGACTCTCCATAGAAAGGCATGGAAGTTGGAGTTTGGACTCAGAAAATGTGACTGTGGGTGAGTCATTTCTCTGTGGGACTCAATTTTCTCATCTATAAAATGTAAAGTTGGATTAGAAGATCACTCAGAACTTCTTTGCTTTAACTGTATATGAATCCATGATAGATGGTCCTAAGGAGGCTTTTGCTGCTGAAATGGACATTGATGAGAAGAGGTACCATAGTCAGAGAACCAGTAAAAAAACAACTTGAGTTTGGCCTGATGTATTAGCCATTGTAAAGCACCTTGAATTTATTTAAGAGGGGGAAATGATCAGAATTACTTGAGCCCATTCTAATCTGCTAATAAGAGATGTTAACGGGCTCCCTAATTACGGACAGAAATTCTCAGGACCTATGAACTTAATGAAGGCCCTGTCATTGGGATTAAATGGAAATGAGAAATTCGAGATAAATTTAACCCAATCCTGTCCATTCATTTCGATATTTCTTTTTAAAAATGTTTTAATAATGTCTCCTTTTTTGATTATACATTCTGGAACATGCCTCCTTCCCCCACACCCAAAGGAATGGACTTTCCTGTACAAGGATAGGAGGAAGGAAGGACCAAGTATTTATCAGGTATCTAACATGTACCAGGCAATGTTCCAAGCATTGGGATTATGAAGGAAGAGAGCATGAGAAAGAACAAACATTCATTAACACCTACTATGTGCCGGGCACTGTGTTAAGAACTTCACAAATATCTAATTGGATCCTCACAATAGAGCTGTGAGGTAGGTGCTATCATAATGCCCATTTTATAGTTGAAGAAACTGAGGCAGACAGGTTAAGTGACTTGCCCAGAGTAACACAGCTCCTAAATGGCTGAGGTTATATTTGTGTTCAGGTCTTTCTGATTCTAACCCAGCATCCAATGCACTACATCACCCAGATACCTCTTGGAAAGCTAACCAGTCTCCATATATCAAAACATCCAGAAAAACAATCTGATAGCATTTGCAATGTGGTATAGTAGAAAGAGCACTGGACTTGGAGTCAGAAAGACTTGAATTCAAACATGGTCACAGACACTAGCTGTGTAACCCTAGACAAGTCACTTAACCTCTGCCTCAGTTTCCTCCTCTGCAAAATGGGGATAATAATAGCATTGCCTAACTCCAAGAGTTATTGTGAGGATCAAATGAGATATTTGTACAGCACTAAGCACAGTGCTTGGACCATAATAAGTGCCATGTAAGTGTTAGTTCTTATTTATTATTATTCCATACTGGAACTTCCCAAGCTCCTTATTGTTTCTCTGACTTTCCAGACTTATTTCATATTATCCTTTTCCCACCCATAATCTATATTCTAGACAAACTGGACTATGTTTTGTTCCCCAGACATTCCAGCTACCTTTCAGTTTCTGTGCTTTTGCTCAAATTCTTCTCTTCTTTCTGAAATATCTTCCCTTTCTCTGTCTTTGTATGTTGAGTTCTTATTCATGGCAAGACCAACTCAAATGGCACATCTTCTATGAAACTTGTCCTAATCCCCCCTTCTGGTAATGACTTTCCATCCTTAATTATACTTGGTACTCCTCATTTAATATTGCCTCTAACGGGCACGGCCTTAATCATGTTCCCTCTCTGAGTCTCAGTTTCACTGTCTGTAAAATGAGATAGTTGAATTAAGGGACTCTGCAGATCCTTTCTAGCTCAACATTTTTTGACACTGTGACTTTTTTACTATAGATATCTATGTTTATCTCATCCCTGACATTTATATAGTGATTTTTAGAAGAGGTATGTTAGTAAATGTTTAATAATCTGCTCTCCAAAAAAGGGTACCTATGACATAGTTTTAAGTCTAATCTGCATTATTAATATTTTGTCCATCACTTTTTAAGTCAAGATTACCAACAAAACAAGACATTAAGCCCCAATTTGTAGTGACTTTCTATTTCCAAGGTATAAATTTGACTCCAGCAAAACCCTGAGCCATCAAGGTTTGTGAAGCATTTACTTAGATTGTCTTGTTTGATCCTCATGACAGCCCAGGGAAGTATGTGTGATAATTATTAACATTCCCATTTTACAGGTGACAGAAATGAGTGTGAATGGGTGAGTAACCTGATCAGGGTCACATTGCTAGTGAGGGTATGAGGCAGAGTTCAAGTTCAGTTCCTCTTGACTCTTCTATCACTAGACTAGTACAATAGTACTAGAATTTAAATTCCTGCAGAGGAAGGGACTACCTTAGTTTTGTATCACTTTAAAACTTTGCATCTTAATAATGCTAAATAAATGTTTGGTAAAATGAATTAAATTATTTTCCTGTGAAAGTCTGGATGCTGCATAGTCTCACATTCAGTTGTTTTCAGTCATGTCTGATTCTTTATGACCCCATTTGGGGTGTTCTTGGCAAAGATACTGGAATGTTTGGCTATTTCCTTTTCCAACTCATTTAATAGATAAGGAAATTGAGGCAAAAAGGTTAAGTGACTTGTCCAGGGTTACACAGAGAGTAAGTGTCTGAGGCCAGATTTGAACTCAGGAATATGAGCCTTCTTAACTCCAGGCCCAACATCCCCTGTACCACCTAGTTGCCTCTATAGATTCACATAGGCAAGGATATTTGAATCAAAAGTTAAGTTTGAAGTGTATTGTCTTGATCAGAACTTTCCATAGTAGGAATTCTTGCTTGGGACTCCATGAACTTGTTCTAAAAGTGGATAATGGTTTTTCAATACAATTGACTTCCTTTGTAATGCTATATGTTTTATTTTATGGAATTAAAACCATTATTCTGAGAAGGGGCCATCAGGCTTCACTAGCCTTCCATAAACAGAGGCCAGTGACACAGAAAAGGTTATAAACCCTGCTGGATTCTTCAGAGGCTTCTATATTTTCAGCAGTTGCTGAGACCCAACAAAATATGAAAAACATGAATTGTTAGTATTAGAAGAGGAAATTTGGTGCAATCCTCAATCTAATTCACTCTTCTGCGTCAATAGACAAAGTGTTCTCCCAAACAATTACCTAGGGGTAAGACTTTGAATAGGAGATCTTAATCTTCAGTGACATGCATGACTGGAATAAATAACAAAACATCCTTCTGCTTGGTGATGGGTAAAACCCCAAAGACTCAATCTGGTCTTGATGAGCATCCAAGAATCTGGATGCTCACACCCCACTGTGGAGAGCTAACCATCTATAGTGCTGTGAAGGGGGTCTGTGGTTTCTTGCAATGCCTGGTTTGTTCAATTATGGGCTAAGCTAATACCCTGCTTCCTGGTGATGCTCCCGGGTATAAGCCGGAGGGCCTCTCTCCTGCATCCAGATGCCATTTTCACCATTTATGTCAGATGTATACATAATGAATAGCTAGGTTGTGTGTGTGTTTTTTTAGCTTACATTTTAATATACTGTCATTTTCTACTGTTACCTTTTAGCCTTGTCCAGGACAAAGAGAATCACGTGTTCCAAAGAGCATAGAATCCTTCTGATTGAACTCTTCTGCCATTATCCTGAGGACATCTGCATTGTCCATTCTTTCTTCCTCAATGAAATGCACAAATTGACTTAATCACAGTGCGTGGAATGAAGAAAATGATGATTTTGGAGTAAGCATCATACTGATCATTTTTCAATGACCATTGTTAAGGACTGTACATTTTTTATTCATGAGTTTTTATTAGATCAAGCCTGAGGATATTAAGTTTGGAATTGAATAATTCTTTGAAGAATTCACTTCAAACCTCTCCTCCCTGAAACCCCCTTGATCTTCAAATCTGGCCTGTATCTCCCCCAAACAATGCACATTTTTCTCACTTAATGGTGAAGCCATTTCATCAAATTATATATTACCGATTTCTACTCAAATCTGTGATCTCCTTCAGCTATTTTCCCTTTATCTCACCCTGATGCCGTGCCCTATTCCCCCAACCACAATGTCCATATGCCATATCTGATAAGAGTATCCCTTAAGAAAAAGTAATGAAAAGACTAGACAGCATGAGTAATGAGGGATTATCTATTTGTCCATTAGTCTCAACAACCTTACCCACATATTCAGTACTCCTAGTACTGGGTTTCATCACTTTTTTGGCATGTCATGGATTCCTTTGGCAGTCTTGTGACTGCTTTCCTAAAAATAATGTTTGAAGATGATTAAAGAAAATACTACATTTCAATTAGAGCTTGGCGAAAATAAAAATATAAATATTTTTCCTATTCAAGTTCACAGATCCCCTCCCCTGAAATCTACAGTTGGTTGAGACCAGATTAAAAGTACCACTCCTGGAATGGGGAATGGATTGTCATGATTTTTTTAACAGGATTGTTGAAGTAGAGTGTATGTTGGATGGGAGGAGGAAGAGATGAAAGAACCTGTCATTCTCATTGCTTGCTTTAGGATGCAAGTGTATCTTACTACTTTTTAATACCCAGAAGCATCTTGGGTTCCTAGTTTTTGATTTATTTTTGGTGTTGGCAGGCATGCTGTGGAACAGGAATGATCAGAAGCAAGAATGAGGTAGAATTAGAGTGACCCTTTTTTATTCAAGCAAAGTAGTTCCTTATCTCTCTCCCTTCCCCACTTTGCTTTGTACTTAGGAAAAAATGAGGGAAATAAACCTAAGATCTAAGGAAAAGATGAGTTCTGAGTAGCCTGGAAAGATTCCAGAATAAAATTTTAAAATACTGATGATCAGTAAATCTGCTGGGTCTCCTTAAACATCCATTTACTAAGTAGTTAATTGTCAGGCATTTGTAAATGGTCAAGGTTCTCTAGAAGATGCCATATGGATAACCAAGATAAATGACATGGTCCCTGCCTCCGAGAAGCTTATAATCTAGTAAGCAGACGAAGACAAGTCTTTGAGCAGTTGTGGATAACCACTTGTCAGACATGTTGTCTTGGGGATTACTTTGTGTGGGGATTGGATTGCTCAGTTGCTGATGTCCCTGCCAAATATCAAACTCAGTGACTTTTTGATATGTACCTAAATAAGTTATAACAATTTGGACAATTGTGTGCCCTAAGACAAGGAAAGGAAAACGAATGCAGTGTTCCTGGTGCCAGAGAAGAATTCTGTCCCAAGTTCTTCATGTGGGATCAGACGAAATGTGGAACAACTGATTACAGCAAGCTTTGTGCTAGAATCTTTAGGGGGTGCTGACTAAGACCTAACTAGGAATCTCTTCCATCTACAATGCACTCTCTCTTCACTTAGAATCCTTAGTTTCCTTTAAAGTTCAGCTCAGAGTCACATGCTATATGTGATCTTTCCTGATTTCCCCATCTGCTAGGACACCTCCCCCCATTACCATATATTTATTTTGTTTATACAAATGGATATTCTGTCTCATCTGAGAGAAAGTAAACTCCCTAAGGGTAGGGATTCTTTCCCTTTGACTTTTGTGTCTCTAGCACATGGAACAATGAAAGATATATGGTAGGGGTTTCATAAAGGACTGTTGAATGCTAAGGTGACTGTGATGTATGTGTAATATGGTGGCTGTAGAGACTGTCATTATTTGATGACATAGTGTAGATACAGTGGAGGGGACATTGTTTGGCAAGAATTGAGGTCCATCTTGTAATTTCCGCCTCTCACATTTGTCGTGATTCTGTTGTGAGTAGGGTTTTCATCGCTATCTGTGGCATCTTTGGGTTCATTGGCAGAATGGGGTAAGCAAACAGTGAGGAAGCTGTGAAGCCATATCCAGTCTGTCACCAAGCCTATGTACCCTTTGACCCAGCAATAGGTCTGTTTTCAAGGATGATTAGGGGAAAAGAAATATAATCTTTATGTTCTAAAATACTTATAGCAGCTCTCTTTATGGTGGCAAAGAACTGGCAATTGTGGGGATGCCCATCAATTGGGGAATGACTGAGCAACTTGTGGTATGTGATTGTGATGGAATACTACTGGGCTATAAGAAATGCTGAGTTTTATCTTAAAAATGTATACACTTGCAGAAATAATGGAGTGAAATCAGCAGAACCAAGAGAACATTCTATACAGTAACAGAAATATTATTTTAAAAACAACTTTGAGCAACTAAGTCATTTCAACAGTTATAAAATACTCAGATTAACTACAAAGGAGCTACGAAGAAAGATGCTATCTACATTTAGAGAGAGAGAACTGATAAATAAAAGCATGTATATAATTATATAGATATAGATACACATACATATACACCCCCCAAAATTTGTGTCTTATGGAAGCCATCTCTAGGGCAGGGGGAGGGAAGAAAAAAAGGGAAAAAGGAAAGTTATATAATAACTGTTATATATTTATAAGGAAAAGCAAATTATACATAACAGATTTATACTTACATGTGCAATCATCTTTTTTTCTATTCTACTGTTATAGAAATGCTTATTTTATTTCTTAAGTTCATAATAAAATAAATACAATTTTAAAAAATAAGGAATTTATAAAAATTACATGGCTTTTGTCAACTGTAACCCAAGGTAGGACTCTAAAAAGCAGGATGGGTATAATAAAGGCCTATGGTAGCTCAGATGAGTGAAAGAATATCTAATTCCTCTAACTCCTTCTGGGGTAGAGGGTAGCATGGTACCCTGGGAAGACCACTGGACTCAGGGTCAGAACATATGATTACAAAACTTGGATCTGCCCTGAACTGGCTGTGTGATTTGGGGCAAGCCATTTTCCTTATTTGAGCCTTCAGTTTCATCATCTATAAAATGATAATGTTGGACTGGATGATCTCAAAAGTCCTTTACAGCTCTGACATTTTTCTGTTCAATAAATCTGTTATTCATGCAGATTATTGTACCTGTGAGAAAGTGGAGACCCTGGAATTGACAAAAAGTTGGCCATCATTGTTCAGTGGAAATGGAAAGAATGGAGAAATGACTTAATTCATCTGGTCTTGACTCTTGACTAGCCTAGGTCACTCTGAACATCTGCAGGCATCTTCATCTGCAGATGAATCCAGTTGCATTTCCTCTCATGCTACCAGCAGCACTTTGAGTTCCATGGGTTCTTCTCCACTTCTCTAGCCAGGCTCTTAAGGGCCTCATGATCAGCATAGTGTGGTCAGTGAAATATGGCTTATCGTGATATTTGATGAGTCACAAGATAACTAAGCTTGGGGCAATTTCTAATGCAATACAAACATATAAATCTTTTTGAAAATAGCTTCTATGAATTGATAAGACTAACCCTAAAGGCACAAACCCATCCACACTTTTTTTTTGGTAGAGAGTTTGGAATTAGCCTCTTGTAGGTTACATTGGGCTTAAGAAATGTAGACTTTTAACAGTTCCTGGATCCCAATTACTATCATGAAACCTAACCAGTTACAGGAAGAGGGGAAATGTGAGGGCAGAAGTATCATTAATAAGCTTTCCTGGAAAATCAGAATGAAGGCCTACTACAATAAAGGGAAGCAAAGGAGCTGCAACTTGCAGGGAAGGGTGGCAGTATGGTGAAGGAGAGAAAGTACCATCCTTGGAATCAAGAGAACTTGGTTCAAATACTACTTCTGTGTGATCCCTATGTATTAATTATGTGACCATGGGCAATTACAGTGCTTTGGTTTTCTCATTTGTAAAAAAAAGGCTTAACTACTTAAAGGATCATAGATAAGAACTGGAAGAGATTTCAAAGGCCAACTAAGTTCAAATTCTCATTTTAATAAATGAGAAAACGGAGACTCAAAGACATTAAGTGACTTGCCCACGTATAGCTAGGAAGCTTCAGAAGTTGGACTTGAACCCATATATTTTGATTTCAGGGCCACTGATCTGCATACCTCACAGCAGTCTTATGAAGACAGTAGTTTGGAAAAATTCAATTATTCATTGAAACTGTTATCTCGTTGGTATGGATATTAACTTTAATGGCTCCCTATCACCTCCAAGATCAAACATAAAATCCATATGCATATATACACATATGTATGTATGTATCTATCTGTCTTATATAAAGGCATTCAAAACCTTTATTGCCTGCATCACACCTGCCATTCCAGACTTCTTGCACCTTCTCCCTCCCTCCCATGATATAATGACACTTGCTTCTTTGCTTTTCCTCAAATAGGACCCTCCATCTCTTGATCGAGTATTGTCACTGGTTATTCCCCATACCTGGAATGCTTTCCCTTTTCATCTCTACCTCTAAGCTTCCCTGGTTTCCATCAAGCTGTAGCTAAGCTTTTCCTGATGCCCCTTAATTCTAATGCCCTTGCTCCGTTAATGACATGCAACTGAATTTCCTTTTTCTACATCGTCGCTCGCATGATGTCTCTCCAACTAGTCCGTGAGCTCCTTGAGGGCAAGGGTTATCTTTTGCCTTTCTTTGTATCTGCTTAGCACTGTGCTTGGCACATAGTAGGTACTCACTTGGTGTATACTGACTGACTATTCCCTCCAATAGTGCCTATTGCAGTCACCTTTGCCTGCTCAACCCATCTCACTGCCAACCATGTCCTAATACAAATTTGCTTTGTGTGCATATATGGATATGGTAGAGCACAGAATTTACTGGAAGCCTTCTTTTGATTCTATTTATGTTGTTTGGAAATCAATAGAACACATGATGGTCCATCAGTTGACCTTTACCCTTACTAATGAACCTACATATCTTTTGCTTTTTTTTCCTTTCACATGTTTATGTGATTATTTCACTTCTTTCCAAAAATCTCCCACCTAACAGTGCACTATATCTTGCTCATACCTACCATATATCCCTTCAGTTTTTTTTGTGATCCTTAACTTTCATCCTTTAGAGACTATTATATTTCATGATTCAAAGATACCTTAAAAGTCTTCCTCCGGTAAGTTATTTTCCACACTAATGTCAAAATCATATAAAAGTCCTTGAAAGATATAATAGAAATAACTCTCTTTGATGACCATTTAATCATTTATATCAATCAAGGCATAAAACAAGAAGATGCGTATTCATCTGAAGTATTTTCTACTGTCACAGAGGATGTTAAATACAGAGTCTAAGTCAAAGAGAGTTTTCTTCTAGATGGGGAGATCTTCCAGGTACTTCTGTTCATGATTGACATTTTGGAAAGTGAAGAAATCAATCAATAAGCATTTAATGATTTAGTAGGTTATGTGCCAGACATTCTCCTTAGGATTGAGTTTACAATGAAAAACAAAATTATTGTCCCTTTCCTCAAGGAGCTTATGTTCTAATGAGGATTGTCATCATGCCCCAGAAGATTCAAAAACCTTCCTAAATGACATCTAAAAATCAGACAAAAGAGTTTTATTTAACTATCCACACAGGAAAAACAAACATGGATGTCCATAAAGAGTGTGAAATGTGGGTGGAGAGTCCCCTTGAAGAGACCATGAAAATGAACTAGGGCTCCGACACTACTTTCTAGAGAGGATCCACCTCCTGATCCTCCTCTTCCCTCCACAATGGCCAAAAATGTCATCCCCACTGAAACAGAGAGATACATTGAGTCCATGATAGCTGTTTTCCAGAAGTATGCTGACAGGGAGATAAATAACAACCCAAACACCCTTTCCAAGACTGAGTTCTTTTCCTTCATGAACACAGAGCTGGCTTCCTTCAAACAGAACCAGAAGAACATGGGCATTCTGGACTGAATGATGAAGGAACTGGACCTCAACTGTGATGGGCAGTTAGACTTTCAAGAATTCCTTATTCTAATTGGAGGTTTGGCACAGGCTTGCCATGCCTCCTTCACAACAGCTGGCCAGCCCATGAAGAAAATGTGAATGGGCCTCCCAGTAAATTTTCCAAAAACATCCTTCTTCCAAACCAGCAAATGTGCATTCCTCATAGTCACACACTGAACCCTAAGAAACCAAGGCTACAATCCAGAGCCATTCCTTTGTAGCAATAAAACATGATTTTTTAAGAAAATAAAAAAAAATGGGAAAGAGGAAACAAAACCAAATAAGAAAAAGAAAAAGATCAGGTAGTTTGCTTCAATCTGGATTCAAACTCAGTTCTTTCTAGTTCTTTCTCTGGATGTAGACATCTGTCTCTATTATGAGTCTTTTTGGGTTGACTTATAATCCTGTATTGCTGAGAAGAGTCCAGACTATCAAATTTGGTCATTAAACATGCGTTGTATCTGTAATTGTGTACAGATTTCTCCTGGTTCTAGTCTTCTCACTCAGCATCAGTTTGTATAAGCCTCTCCAGGTAAACATGAAGTCCATCTGCTCCTTGTTTCTTATAGCACAATAGTATTCCATATACCACAACTTGTTCAGCCATTCCCCAATTGATGGGCACCCCCTTAATTTCCAATTCTTTGCCACCACAAAAAGAGCTGCTATAAATATTTTTGTACATATGGGTCTTCCTCCCACTTCTATGATCTCTTTGGGATACAACCCTAGAAGTGGTATTGGTTTTCTTTCTTCTTTCCCATTGTTCATTCCATCTGATACAATCCTTCATTATAACCTGACTAATGTCTAATGTGAAAGTATTTGCAGATCCTATACTTGATTGTATGCCATCATGGTGGGGGGGGAGGAAGGGAGAGAAAATTTGAAACTCAAGGAATTGTGGAATGGAATCTTGTAAACTAAAAGGAAGCAAACAAATTAATAAAGAAAAAAAAAGAAAAGAAAAAATGAACTAGGCTGAGAATTGAAGGCAATGAACTGAAGTACCTGTGGGAAATTGTTCACTTTAGAAATGACCATCAAGCCTCTCTTTGAAACAAAGACCCATTTTTTTTTTTATTACGAATGGTCTTAGGGTGATATTCTTCTCTGAAACTGTATAAATGTATGACAGGTCCTTCTCAATTCTGAAGAGAGGAAGAAAGCAGAAAGGAAATAGTTGTCTGGTTTGAAGTCCCCAGTGAAGAAGAAAAAATCTCAGGGAAGATAGATGCCTCTTGGCCAGATTCCCGGAAAAAGAAAGGATAAGTCCTGGATGAATTGACCCTATATTCTTTGCGGTATTTTGGGTCTAGGATTATAGAATTTGGAGCTAAAAGAAGTCATAGAGATCATATAAGCCAGGGATTTCTTAAACTTTTTCCACTTGCTACCCCTTCAGCTCTTCTTAAACTGTGCTGAAGCAAACGTCTTATTGTTTAGAAAACTCAGGCCTAGAAAGATTAAGTGACTTATCCAATGTCACACAAGTATTAAAGAGCATGTCCCCTCCAAAATCTAAGCCCCAAGAAATAGATGCCTGAGGAAAAGAATGAATAAGTACAAAAACATTTATAGCAGCTCTTTTAGTAAGGGCAAAGAACTGGAAACTAAGGGAGTGTACATTGTTTGGGAAGTAGCTAAACAAATTATGACATATAAATGTATTGTAACATTGTTGTGTGAAATGATGAAAGGGACACTTTCAGAGAAACCTAGAAGACTTCTATGAAACAATGCATAGTGAAGTAAGCAGAACCAGGGGAACTGTCTATACAGTAATAATGTTATAAAGACAAACAACTTTGAAAGATTTAAGAATGTTGGATCAATGTAATGACGAATCACAATTCTAGGGGCCCTGATGATCCATGCTACTTACCTTTTGACAGAGAGGCAGTGGATTCTGTGCAGAGAATGAGACATATATTTGAATGTAGCCAATGAGGACATTTTTTTTTGACTGTGCATGTTTATTACAAAGGTGTTTTTTGCTTGTTTTTGTTTTTCCCAGAGTGGGGAGCTTGTTTGGTTAGGAAAGGAGAGAAAATAAATTTAGGTTAATTGAAATAATAAAATAATTGTTATTAAAAGAGGAAGTAATTTTGGAATATTTGATAATTATGATATTAGGAGCCTCCCGATAAACTGTTCTAATAATCAGCGCAAGCATTACTTGTGTTTCGTTGATTAATCTGACTGATGACGAATAGACAGCACCAGTATTTGAAAAATGAATAAATGTGTGTTGTAGCAATGAACAAATGAATCCAGTCTAGCTTTCTAATGATAACTTTGTTTCAATGAACTAAAATTTCTTCGTAAGTGTCTTCTTCATAGCTCCATGCGATTCAAAATAATCATACCCATTTCTCTCAGAGGTAGCATGAAGGATCAAAATGAAGTAACTACACCGAGGTTATATATTGGCAAAGACAGAAGCTGTGTTCTGCAAGGTCTTATTAGGCTCCCTAGATGAAGGGCTCATGAGTCTACTTCAAAAATAAAACTAGAGTTTCTGCTGCAGAAATTCACTGATGTGTGTTTTTTTTTAAAGCAATTAGGGTTAAGTAACTTACTCAAGATTACATGGCCAGTTATTTTTGTGTGGGTGCTGAGTATCTGAGGCTAGAACCGATCCCAGGTCTCCTGACGCTGGGGCCGGCACTCTTACTCACTGCACCACCTGGCCACCCCTCACTGACATCTTGTTGAAATTTATGGAGTGAACATTTCCATTTGACATTTAATTCAACTGTCATTTATTAAATACCTGACATGTGCAAAGTCCTATACTTGTTTCATGAGGATTTTTCTTTTTGTCCCCCCAGTTAGATTGTAAGCTCTTTAAAGAAAAAGACCATTTCTGCTGCTTTTTTTTGATATTCTCTTTGGAGCCTAGTATAGTGTTTATCAAAAGTAGGCATTCAAGTAATGTTTGTACAGCTGCTGTTGGGCCCAAGCAGCTGGGGCACTGTATTCTTTTCCTCTTCTCTGAGGGACCCTTCTCACTGGCCCCACACTTATGGTACCAAGATTCTGAATTGGCAGAGCCTGACCACCTAAATGTTGTGAGAGGCCCTTTTGCCTCCCTGGCTATTTGCAGGGGCATATGGGCAAATGTTTTAAAAATGTGCCTCTGACACACTTTTAAGTTTAGTTTGCATTTTTAACATTTTCTGTATTACTTTCTTAGGTCTAGACAATAAAAAAAAATTAAGCCTGAATTTATAGCATCTGCTAATATCCTCAGTATAAATGCTTACACTGAAAATTTAACAATAGGCTCTCTCCAGCTGGTTGGATCTGGTTCCAACACATTCTGGCTCTTCAAACCCTCAGCTTGCATCCCTGGGAAAATTACTAAAAGTTTACATTTGTCTCCTGTCTACGGTCTCCCCCCAAGGGTTAGGAAGGTACTTACTGTACAATAAGAACCAGGTATAAGCATTTTCCATTAAAAACTCAATAGTAAACACAAAAGGCTATCACAAGCAAGCATTAACAAAAACTGAAAATAGGACAGAGTAGCAAATAACTACTGTTATACTCCCCCAAGAGGATGAGTTTCAAATATCAGAATGTGAAACAGTTTGTGAGACTGCTGAATAGGAATTTCATATTTCATCTCAGCTTTGTTCTAGCCAAAAACACTCTCTGGGTCTTCTGGCAAGCCAGACCAAGAGTAAAGATCCCTCCCCATTAAGAGTCAGATTCATTGATGTAGATGTTCACCTTGTTACCAGTAAGCTCCAAATTAGAAATCTAGGAAGCCTGGGCCTCTTCAACTCTTTGGGTCATCTCCAAGGCTGTATACATCTAGCTGGGGAATGCTGTTTTGGTCACTTATAATCACCAAAGAAATATAAAGGAAAAGAGGGGGTCCAAAAACAGGCTTAAATTCCCTTTGTTGAACTCTGTTTGATGCCATGTGGAGGCATTAGGGTGGAGAAGGGCTGACTGACTTTTTACTAACCCTCATGCTAGCTGAGGAGTTGGAGGAAGAGAGCAAACCAGACCTTTTCTGCTATTTAAACTGATGCTGCCCCACTCATCCCATCACAGGGGAAAGGGACTGATGGGAGATTGCTTCATCTTTCTAAAGTGTCCAAGTCCATCAGCACTGAGTGAGCACTGGTGGTTGTTCAAGAAGCCTGTGGTTCTGTTCCACCCATATTCCAAGGAAACAATCCCAGTTATGCTTGTCAATGAATCACTTTCAACTGCTACTATTAAGTAAAATGTGAGGTTTGGTAGTTATTTGGTAGAACTGATTTTGTAAAAGGTTTTGATTTCCAAAATCCTTTGGACCCAAGACAAACTTCTTCCTGATACCTGGATCCAACCCACTGTGGTTATTTTACCTTCTGGTGAACTGTTTTGACTACTTTGTAACCCTAATTTCTAGGAACTAGAATTAGACTACTAGTTTCTGTTCTAGTTCTTGCAAACATAAAAGAGAAGAACACTGAATGAAGTGCTAATTACAGCTTCTAGGAGTTCTGGCATTTTAGAAGAGTGGCTGAAATCAGTGAAGACGAGCAGAGTCAGAAAAATAGAATGGTTTGTCCCCTAGACCTGGAATATGTTCCCTCCTCATATCTCTTTCTTACCATCCCTAACTTCCTTCAAGCTCAGTTCAGTCACCTACTATAGGGAGTCTTCCCTGATGCCTTCTCTGCTACTCACATCACCATGTGTTTGCCCATTTACACATTTTGTTCACTCAGTAGAATAGAAACTCCTTTAATATAGGGGTAATTTGTCACTTTTTCATCCCTCAAACCTATCATGACTTTTTGTACTGGTTAGCTACTTTATAAATGACTGTTAGAATGGACTGGACAGGATTGGAGGATTGGATAAGATTGGGGAAGGGTTCTTGAAAGAAATGAAGAGGATTTTGAATTACAGACTTTAGATAAATACATGGATATAAGAAAGAAGCTTAAGTGGAGGAACAAGCAGATTGAGAGCATGGAGACAAAAAGCACTGACGCCGGGAGTGAGGAGAAAAGCTTGCTCAAGGCAGTCAGGGCTACTGATGGGGAGCAAGAAAATGGCTAAGGGGAGTGGGAGCCATACTGTGGAGTCTGGCAGAGAGGTTAAGTTGTAAAGTCATAATTTAAAGAGCTGGAAGGACAAGGAGCTTACTGTCTTTGTTTAAATGTGGAGATATGATAACTGTTCTTTCTATAGTGCTTTACCTTTAATAAAGTGCTACCTGCAAGGTAGGGAATGAAGATATTATTATTACCATCTTGTATATGAAGAAATCAAGGCCTAGAAAGGAGAAACTCCATCTTCCAAAGTAACAGGGGAGTCATTACTGGCAAAAACAAAAACCAGGTCAAGGCTTCCAGTGCAGGTCTAGTAAATATCATCTGGTCCTTATAATTTGTTTTACTTTCTCCTCATAGCCCAACATGATTTTGTTATTGTTGTTGTTTGAGGCAACCAGAGATAAGTGACTTGTCCAGGGTCACACAGCTACCAACATGTTTTTTGAGTATGATATATACATGCATATATATATACACACATGCATGCTTGTACTAAAATTTACATATGTGTTTATCCATGTACATATATTTATACATTTATGTAATGGACAGTCTTGGGAGGCAGTGATTTCCCTTTACTGAAGGGTCTCAAGCTAATCCCAGAATGATTATTTCCAACTTATCCCATAAATATCTTGTTTGTAGGTTTGTTTGTTTGTTTGTTTTGGGCATGTTGTGTCTCCCATTAGACTGTGAAACTTTGAGATCAGAGATTGTCTTTTAAATTCCTTTGTATCTCCAGTGCTTAACACAGAGTATTTGCACTTTTAGTTTTTTTTTTCAATCATGTCCAACTCTCCATGTCCCCATTTGGGGCTTTCTTAGCAGAGATACTAGAATGGTTTGCTATTTTCTCTCCACCTCATTCTATAGCTGAGGAAACTGAGGTAAACAGGGTTAAGTAATTTGCCCAGAGTCACACAGCTAGTAAATGTCTGAAGCCAGATTTGAACTCATGAAGATGAGTCTTTCTGGTTTCAAGCCCAGGGCCCCACTATACCATCTGCCTGCCCTCACACATAGTAAACACTTAAATGTTTATTGACTAACTGCTTATTTTAGTGGGATATGTTATACAGTAGTATTCCTTTCAGGTGTGGTTTGGACTCTGAAAATGATGAAATCCATTCCAACTTTAAATGTCTATAATTATGTGATATTGGTGAAGAATGATTTTCATTACCAGCCTACTCAAATATATGAATATATATATATGTGTGTGTGTGTGTGTGTGTGTATACATGGTGGGAGAAGTAAAAAAAACACTCAAGTTATTTAATATTTATAAAAACATTCAGCAATACTCTGTTTTTTGTTATGATACCATTTCTGATGATAACCCTTAGCTTTGTTCCTTTCCCTTTAATTGATTCTGGATTGAGCCAGCAAACCCACTTAAGCTGAATAAATACCAGAGGTGATAAGTACCCATTGGTGCACTTCTCCATGCCAAAGCCCAGAGACCTGGCTCAAGAAGAGGTTGGGTCAGCAGCAGGAGCAGCAGGAGCAGCATCAGCAGCAGCGGCCCCCTCCCTTCCCTGGTCACCCTGTTGATGGATCATTACTCCAGTCCAGCAGAAGATACTTTCCGTTGCAGCCTTCCCCCAAAAGACTGCTTGATGGAACAGCACAGTTCTTTGTACAGAATGACTGTAAGCTGTGCCTGGTCTGGATCAAGCTCTGAGGTTGGGAGGCTGTGATGGTAGCACTTTTTGAGAGTTCAATTAATAAGGTTTCGTAGAAGCTGCCAAAGTCCAGCTACTGTAATTATCTAGTGAGTTTGCTGAATCAGCTAATATAAGCTTCCCCAGTCTTGTTGCTAATTAGACTCCAGCCTCTCATCTTGTTAATAAGCTTCCAGTTCATTTGCATGCATAAAAGGGGGGTGGAAGAAGGAAGAAACAATTCACCTTCAACATGTGGCCTTTTTTATTTATTAAAATATGCAAGCTTTTATTCTGGGTCAGACATCTGTTTGTATTGGATCCTATGAAAAGACTTCAAGCAAATTCAGTGCCCACTGTTAACTTTCTGTTTTCTTCCTCTTCCTCTATAACCCTATCCCTACTTCTTTCTCCATCAGGTAAGTAGGTGAGTTGATGAACTAGTGTGATTAGTAAAGCATTAGAATCATGAGAATGTTAAAGCTAGAAGTGCCCAGGGAGATCATTTGGTGTAACTACTTTATTTTACAGATGCACTGAAGCACAGGAAGTCATTTGACTTGGTCAAGGTCACAAACACAACTAGTTGAAGCGAGAATTAGAACACAGGTTTCCTTGATCCCAGTGCTATTATTTTCCTCTTTGCATTCTGGACCTGTGTCACATTTATGGAATCACAGGAGTTAAATTATTTGATCACTATCACTTATCATCGGATATTGATCACTTTGCCAATTACCTCTCTTCCCTTACACCTCACAATTAGAAAGAGCTGGATGAACATAGTTTCTTCAATTCTGTACCTGAAAAATTGCTCTTTATGCACCAGTGAAATGCTCTCCTTTTGTGGGTAAAATAAAGCACTTATTTATGTGACACATATTACCTTTGTCTTCCTGGGAAAGAGAATAAATCCATTGTATACTTCGTTCTGAGGACAGTGAGTGGAGAGGTTGTAAAGGAAGAAAAAAAAACCTGGTTTTCTTTCTTAGCTTTGTTTAGGGTGGCATTTATCTGAGAAAGGGAGAGGATCAGATGCTTTTTTTACTTAATAAAAACTCTAAAAAAGTAAAATCCTTTGTACTATTGAGTATATTTGTATATAGAGATAATATACATAAATAAATATGCATACATAGAGGCACACAACACAATATTCCAGTGGATGTCTGATCTCTTTGATGCAGGGATTCCTTCCAATTCTGCAAATAACAACCTATCCATCCTTACTCATCTTGAGTGACCCTTCTCTGTGTCCTCCCATAAGCTTTCAACTGGGAATCCATTCAAAGTACTGGGGACCTCTTGCAATGCATCTTTTTTATTGTGTGCATATCAATGAAGCACATTGTCTATCCATTGGTAATATATGCCTCACACTAGTCATGTGATTGAGCCCATCTTTTTCACTAACATTTCATTGGTGACATGTCTTGCTCTGTTTCTCTACCGTAATTTCATGATTGTATTATGTTGCTTCTTTCTCACACCCTTTATGCACTTCTCCAATGCCCTTTGGGTGATGCTCAATTTTAATTCTTCAAAGGAAGTAGCATTCCATATACATATAGATGAACAGGCATATAAACAACATGTATGTGTATACATTTGTATACATCTATATATGTTAGGTATGCATGCATGCATATATCATGTAAGCATGCATATATGTGCTTATATATCCATCTTTATCTCAGATCATAGCATATCAAAGGAACCTTAGAGTCAATATGCCCTAACCCATATCTGAATAAGAATCTCTTCTATACCATCCTTCCTCCCCGCCATGCCTATCTATCCTCCCCACATTTAAATATCTAAATATCTCTAGTAATGGGCAACTCTCCCTCTGCTTCTGTCTCTCTCGGTCTCTGTCTCTATGTCTGTCTCTTTCTGTCTCTGTCTCTTCCTCTCTCTCTCTCTCTCTCTCTCTCTCTCTCTCTCTCTCTCTCTCTCTCTCTCTGTCTCTCTGTCTCTCTCTCTGTCTCTCTGTCTCTCTCTGTCTCTCTCTTTTTCTTTCTCTCTCTCTCTCTGTCTCCCTCTCTCCCTCTCCAGAAACTCATATACACAGGTATGTGACTGTCTTCCCTATCATTAGGGCATACAGTATGGTCATTTACATTGTTTTACTTGTGATAGTTTTGAACTTGTGCTGATTCATTCACACTCTCTCCCTCATTTCTCCTCTGGACCAAGGATATGCATCCTCAGCTCAGTGTTGGTATAAGAGAGAAGTATTGAAAAGGACACCATCAAAAAATCATCAAAAATAAATCACATAGTAAGAATGAGGGATGAATGCTAGCTTGTAAATTCCATTGACATCTTTGTGATAGCAAGAAAACATGAGGAATGTAACCAGTATATTGGGTACACCACTGTAGGGAACATAGGAGGACATAGATCAAGCTCCTACAGGATAGGCAGGAGTAAATAGATTGTAATCTGTATTGTTGAGGGAATACTCACATTGATAACATTACAACTTTACTAAAGTATTATAACTGAGAATTCATTAAGCTTTTACTCATATAACATTTACTTTTGTAAACATGAAAATATTATGTATTGACTGAACAGGAATGAGAAAATATTGCATATGTGTATACATGTTTAACAGTTGGGAGACCCTCAAGTTAAAGTATTAAATTCACTTATACTTGTGTAAACATTTATTGATTCCACACTATGTTTGTGTTAGGTTCCACAGATCCTACAGGAGTGACTATTATACATACAGTCCCTGCCCTCAGGAGTATTATAGTTTCATGATAGGGAGAAGATATATGCACAGATATCTTCAATACAAATTAAAATATGATAGATGCATAGAAAATACAATATGCTATGAAAGATTAAAGTATATGAGAAGTAAGATGTTTTGGAGGATTGGAAAAGATTCATAGAGGTGGTGGTGACCCTGAGCAATGTACAGAAGGATTTCAGTCTCAATGAAATTGGGAATTTGACAATAATATCTTCCATCTACAGGAAATGGTATGAGCAAAAAGGAAAGGAAGAACTGGTGATGAGTTTGAGGAACAGTTATTCAACAGGCATTTATTAATATATTGCTATGTGCTAGGTACTGCGCTAAATTCTGGGAATATAAAGAAAGAAAGAAAAAAGATAAACATTGCTCATAAAAAGCTCACAGTCAAATAGTAGAAACAACATGAAAACAACTATGTAAATAATAGATGTATAGGATACAATGGAAATAAGCAACACAGGGAAGGCACTAGCATTCCAAAGGATTGGGAAAATTTTCTGGTAAGAGGTAAGTCTTCAGCTGGGACTTGAAGGAAACTAGGGAATTGGGGAGGCAGAGATGAAGGAGAGAGTTCTAGGCATGGGGGCCAGTCAGGGAAAATGTCTGGAGTAGGGAAGAGTCCCTTGTTTGAGGAACCACAGAGGCCAGAATTACTGGATTGCAGACATCAATTTAGTTTTCTGTGGAGTGGTTGTGGTTCGTCCTTCATTCTTAAAGCAGACCATGACATCAGGAAAGTGACATGACTTACAATTGAATTGGATTTGAGAGTATGGAAGACTATCAGGAAATGAGGTGGGAAACCTAGGTTGGAACCAAATGCAGAGCACCATGATTGCCAGGCTAATTTATGAATTAGGCAACAGAGAAGCATTGAAACATTTTGAGGAGAGGAAAGATAAAATCTCAGAATCTCAGGCTTAATTCATCACAGCTAGATTGTAAGCTCCTCCAAGGCACTATAGGGATAAGGATACAGGCTGGACCTCTGTTTTTATTAGTGTATGCACATTTCCATTGAGGAACCTTCTTCTGCCTATATAGATTAGTGCCTTCTCAGTCTTAGAGACTTAGAGAGCCTTAGTCTTAGAGACTGGTAAAGGCACTCCATTTTTAGCTCCTAAGTGTCTAGGACAGATTGCCTATGCTACGGTCAAATTGGAATATTAACCTGTCTCTGGAGATACTTCCTGCTTTCCTTCCTTCATGTCTTTGCATGTGTCATTCCTTCTTTGTGAAATCCTTTCCCACTCTATCTCTACTTTTTGAAAGTCTACCTGTTCTTCTTGGTCTGGCTGAAATGCTGCTTCCTTCATGATCTTAGAGTCAGCATGGTCTCATGAAAAGAAACTTGCATTGGAAATCAGAAGAGCAATTAAATCTTTGAGTTTACCAATGAATAGAAAAGTAATCTTGAATCCATCATTCAAAATATCTGAACCTCAATGAGTATAAACATAATGAGTATCAAAATACTAGGAATACTTACTTCACAAGTATTTTTATCAGGATCAAATGCAGTAATGTATACAAAGTGTCATTTCAAATCTTGAAGTATATTTGACTATTATTTGTAATTATCATTATTATTGTCTCTATATCCCCTTGCTATAGTTTCTGGCACGAAACCTTAGGCATAGTAGACATTCACAAAATATCTCTTAAATGACTGAGTAATTTTACGCAAGCCATGCATACTTATCCCACGTTTTAAAGCAATAGTTCATAAATTTTATATAGAAAATCCCCCTTTAAAAAAACTAACAGTCATCCTGAATACCTTTCATAAAATAATCCACATCTATAGTTTTCTTAGCTTACATTCTATTCAAACAAAAGAAAGATTTATCGTAATTTTTATCACAACATGGGAGACAACTAGTTCTTACACTGGATAGAGTATTGAAGTTAGGGGGAACTGAATTTAAATCTGGCCTCAGACACTTATCATCTGTATGGCCTTGGGCAAGTCTGTTTGTCTTAATTTCTTTATCTGTAAAATGGGAATAATAGTACCTGCTTCCCAAGGTTGGTGCAAGTATGAAATGAAATAATATCCTAGTGCCTTATGCATAGTAAGAACTATATAAATCTTAGCTGTTACTACTACTACAACTACTACTACTACTACTACTACTACTACTACTACTATCAAAGCACATCTTAAACATAAAATGAAAGCAACATGGCATATAGGAATTTATTCATTTATATAATCCTTTATAATTTTCATATTTATAACTTATAAATAATAAAATAATATTAATATGATGAATGAATAGACTCACTTTTTTGAAAAAACAATTGTTAAAACATGAAGTCATTGATGACATACTCATAGTTTGTTCTCAACCACTAATCAAGAAAGCTATTTTTGTCTTTATAATCAGGGTAGCAGAATTTCCCTTTTCAAACAAACAAAAATTACGAATCATGGGAAAGTTTGTGTCACTTTGCTTAACTAATATGTATTTCATCACCTATCGCCAGAACAAAAACAATTTTAGATGCAAATGCTTGTTTAAACATACTCTCACAAGGCAAGTTTAGTAATCAAATCTATTAATCATTCTTATTCAATTGAAGTATGACCAAAGATAGCATATTTGTTCATAGAATTGGGTTTCTCCTCTATTCTTATTTAAAAATATGTAGACCTTGAAAATAAAATGAACATGACTTTTCTAGAGTAGTCCAGTGATTAACAAACTTATCTTTATTTTATTTCATTTACAAATCAGGTTATTTATTTTTCAATTGGGAAAAATGTTTAAATATCGATTGAAAATTTTTATCCGCATATCATGGATACGTTTTCTTTAAATTTATCTTTCTAGATAAGAATGGGAATAATCTTATTTTGATTTAGAGTTCTTTTCTAAAGTCCCCTAGCATAAATTTGATGAATACATTTTATCACAAAATTAATTTATCTTTATTGTTACCACGGGCCATTTCTTCTTTTAGTCCAAAAACTCTTTCATGCTTTGACATGAAAAAGAAAACGCCAGTGTATTTCACAATAATATAGAATTGTTCTATGCATTGCTCCAGTATCCTCACTTTTTCAAAAAAAAATACATTAAAAAATGAACCAAAAAAAACTTTCCTTGGATAGTCTACTATTTAAAATTCTATTTCTAAACAAACAAGTGGGCTTTTTAGTTTCTTTTTTTAATCTATAAAAAGGATAAAAGAAAGAACACAGAATGGATAGGACTATGTCTCAGCTTGGATTGTATGATCAATCAATTTTGAGCCTACTATAGGCTAGGCACTATGACAGACATGTGGAATACAAAGCAAAAAACCCAAAACACCTGACAAAAACAGTCCTTGTCTTCAAGAAGCTTATATTTTGTCAGGAGAAGCAACACACACACACATACACACACACACTCATATATCAGTGTGCTATGAGAAATGACAAATGTGATTATAGAGCAGTTCCGAAATTAAGGAAAATAGGAGAGGTCCTATAGGAAAGGAGAAAATTTTCTGATTTAAAAAAAGGGTGGGGGGAAGTTGAGATCCTCAGACAATATGCTGGTAGGGTTAACTTTGATTTCTTGAAAAACTAGACAGAATGGTATGTGATCATTTAAATAAGAAAAAAAAAGATTACCATGAGCCAACATGCCTTCAACAAGAGTAAATGGTGCCAGACTTATGTCATTTCATTTTCTCCTAGGGCTACTAGGTTGCTATTATCAAGAGAATGCCATATACATAGGATTTTAGCAAAGAATTTAACTAAGTCTCTACTAAGATCCTCATGGTTAAGATAGAGGGATTCAGACAATTGCAGTTGGATAGATTTCTGAGTCTCTAATGACAAAACTGAAAGACAGTAATTACTAGATTTTTACTAACCAAGAGATGGTGTGGAGAAGGAAGAAACTGTCCTTATCCATGTGTTATCAAATCGTTTTATTGATGAGTTGTAGGAGGCATAGTTAGTAAACCTATGAAGGTGACAGATGAAATGTGTATATATGTATGCATGTGTATATATGATGAGTGAAGTTTTATATATGTATATATGTGTATGTGCACTTATCATGAATGTATTATGTATGTGTTTTTGGTCAGACTATATCTGGAGTACTATGTTCAATTCTGGGTCAAATATTTTAAGAAAGATATTGATATGTTAGAGAAAATTCAGAGGAAGCAAATCAGGATGATGACATGACTGAAAAACATACTTTAATAAAATAGCTTTAAGGGACTAGAAATGTTTAATGCAGGGTAGATTTAGGATGGGGGGGCATAGCTATCTTCAAGTATTTGAAGGACCATCATTTGGAAATCGCATTAGATTTATTCTGCTTGACCTCAAAGGGCAGAAATAGTACCGATGGATGAAAGTTTCAGAGAAGTAAATTTTGACTTGATACTGCAGTTCATTAGATTGTAAGCTCCTTGAGGGCAGAGACTGTCTTTTGCCTATTTTTCTATCCCTAGTACTTAGCATAGTACTTGACACATAGTAGGTGCTTAATAATGATTTATTGATTAACTTGACATGGGGGGGGGACTTTTTATCAAAAAATGAATTGGCTGCTTCTGGAAGGAGTGATTTCTCTGTTACTGGAGGTCATCAAGTAGAACTGAATGACCACTTAACAAGAATATTATAAAGGACATTCCTGATCAGGCTCAGATTGGATTTTATCACTTTTGATGTTCCATTCTGTGAAGGTGAATAAGAATTGAATAGTTATAGAGCATGGAGGATATTCAATAATTAAAGAATAGCATAAGAAGACCAAGGAAGGAAGAGATAAAATTCTGGTGTGTGAAGAATGGTTGAGAATTCCAGTCTGAATGGAGTGTAGAATTATAGAAAAAGCCGGTAAATTAGCAAGCAGAGTGGAAAAACTAGGAGAGTGCCAAATTGAGAGAGATCTTGAATGCCAGGCAAAGGAATTTGAAATAAATATTTGCTATACAGTAAAGAGCCAGTATAGATTTTGGGCAAAGGACTTACAGGAACAAAAATCTATACATAAAGAAAGTTTGTTCATGTTGTGCAGAATGAATTTGAAGGAAAAAAAGTAGAAGCAAGAAATTATATTAGGAGTTGATGCAGTTTACAGGAGGTAGGCAACATATAAAGACATTGTATAGAATCAGAATTTGTGGGTTTGACTACAAGCTCTTCCATATATTAGCTGTGTGACCTTGGATACTTTGCTACCCTTCCCTGAGTCTGCTTTTCTTCATCCAGAATATGAGTTAATTGGATTAAATGACCACTAACATCCCTTCCAACTCTAAATCCTGTGATCATATGGATAAATGCAGAGGATTTGCTATGATTAATTATTTCTCTAATCTATACTGTCTTGGTCGTGGGCATGAAACCAAACAGCATTGGACAGGTAGTCACCATCGAAATCTAGCCCTCTCTTACTTACTTCTGGCATTAGTCACTACTCAAATCCCTGAATAGATATCTTTTGTTCAAAACAGGTGTCCTGATGCCTGCCTGATGTATAATTTGGCATGTCTGCATGGCCAGTCAATGAACTGGATGCCACCACACAATTCCTGGTGTCTCTTTCCAAGTTGGAACCTTGTATAACTGCACAGAGGGGACCCATGAAAGATGGGCATGGGCCATATAGAGGCAACCAGAAGGGAAATGTCTCCTTCCCTATGATACTGGTCTGCTTACAGTTAAGCAAATAGTATTGCATGCTTAGCACAGTATATGGCACAGAGTGGACCCTTGATAAATGCTCATTGACTAACTGATTTATTGCCTAACATGTATCCAACACTGTACAAGGTGCCATGTAGGATGATGAGAATAAGAGCTGATGGTTAAAAGACACTTTAACATTTACAAAACACTTTATAGAAATAATCTCATTTGATCTTTGTAGTCACTCCAGGAGGTAGATGCTAATATTATTCTGATTTTACATGTGGGGAAAATGAGGCTTAGAGAGATTCAGTGACAGCCTAGGTCTCTTGGCCAGTTGGTGTCTCTCACTCACTGTTCACTTACTTTGATGACCTTCAGACCTACTTGGAGTTTCAATAGCCATCTTACTCTCCCTCCTCTTCCTCTTTCTCATCTCTTAATTTTCATAGTACTTTATAGGTTGTTTGTTTTTTGCACAAAAATTATCTTACTTGATCTTCAGATTAATCTTGTGAAGCATACAGGACAAGGATTGCTATGACTCTCATTTTTCAGATGATGGAGCTGAGGTTAAGAGTAATTAAGTGACTTGCCCACAATCACACAGTATGCAACTGAACATAGCTAGGAGTCAAGTTTTCTGATTCCTCTTCCAGGGCTTATTTTCATTATATCATACCATTATACCAAAATGCTTACTAGGTTTCTGGGTGACTCATTTGGTTGGGCTCTGGCCTGAGGATCAGGAACAAATGCGTTCAACTATGACCTCAGATATTTACTAGCTGCAAGTCACTTATAACCTCTGTCTGCCATGGTTTCCTTAATTGTAAAATGGGGAGAAGAGTAGCACCTACCTCCCAAGGTTGTTGTGAGGATAGAATGAGTAAATATTTGCAAGCACTAAGAATAGTATCTGACACAGGGTGGGTAATGATTAGCCCTCCTTTGGGTGGGGTTGGAGGGAGAAAAGTTTTGTATTAACTGCTAGACCTATTCAGAAAATACTCCTTTTGAAAACCTGATTTAAATCTGATTGATTAATGTTAACTTAACACATAGTGGTGGGAGCTTATGGTCAACAGTTCTAGAAAATTGTCCTCTTAAATTTACCCCTAGAATATTGTCAACCTGATTATACAAGTGCAAATTAAGGAAGTAGACCTGGGGACTACAAATAAATGAAAGAATCATTACAAAAGTAGTCCAATAGTGATCGTTTTCCTCCTAGACTTCTTTTGTAATAATTCTTTCATTTATTTGTGATACTTGTCTTCAAATGTGCCATTTCACAGGGAAAGCTTGAGTCCTTTGTGAAAAGTGTTATTTGCGCAACAGAGTATGCAAGTTTGAAGAGAGTGTGGCTTGAAACAGTTGCTGCAGGTTGCTACACCACAGGATTTTAGGGTAAGAGAGCATGACAAGAGCTGACCTATCTGTCTCCTTCCAGTTGACAGCATGAGACAGCCCAGTATTTGAGCTGTTTGGGGTGTGAGAAACCTGTCTACACCTGGCTGGCTATGCAGGACTCAATTATGAAGGATCTGCATGTTTAGGATAACTGAAGCACAATATTTATTGGCTACATATATTTTGCTGTTCAGGAACTGAAATGTTTTCACTTTTTGTCAAATACTTTCAGAGAATGCAATCATTGAAGATCATTATAGCACATATTTTTAAAAATATTGTTTTTGTATAATTGGACCACTGTTAAGATTCATGTGCCAAAACTCTAGAAAGATCTTTTAGAATTTCATCCTAAGTATGGCCATCTCCTTTTAAAAATTGTTTGAACACTTAGAGTGTTTTTTGCCATGGTTCTTAATTAGGTAATATTTCTACAATTTGAACTATGTAAGGATTTTCAAAGACCTCACACTTAAAATTTTTCTCCTTCAAATTTTAGCAATACCGTGATATTATCTCTTGTTTCTTCTCATCTAGATTAAGGATGAAATCATTTATTTTTAAAATCGCCCTGAGCTAATTAAAATGCAGTGTCTTGGACTGGAGGCTATCATTAACAGAAATACAGTATGAGGCCCTTGTCTATAATAGTTGAGATCAATTCCCAAATTTGTTATAACATAATACTGGAGGATAGTGAAAATGGTCATGTTTTCAGTTCATTTCATGTGAACACACGTTTGCTCATATAGGTACTCAGAAAACTTTAGTGCCCACTAGTTAGTGGTCAGTATTATCTAGTGACAATCTTGTGACTTTAGACTAGTCTAGTCAAAATCAATTCCAGCAAGTAGGGTGATAATAATTATGACTGGATCAGTTCTCGATAGGTTCCTTAACATGAAGGAGCATCATCACGAAAGTTTCATTAAGGGCTAGTCTGCAACTCTCTGCCAGGTAGTCTATTCTTAGATTCTGAGTAGCCATTTCATCACACTGCTTGGGGTTCCATCCCCATCAGTGGTATTGCCAAAATCCATCTGGACAGCATTTCAGAGTTCTTTCCAGGCCTTAATAGCCACCATAGTGGTTTAGGGGTTCTCATGCCATCCCTGCCATCCATCACCTGATCTGGTGTTCTCTTATTTGCTATTACTTTGTTATTCTTTCTCCTATTTAATATGGATATTATGTTGGGCTTTGAAGGAAATGATTATTATTTTTACTATTTTATTGTTCAGTTGTTTTCAGTTATGTTCCACTCTTCATGTTCCATCTGGAGTTTTCTTGGATTGGTTTGCTATTTCCTTCTTCAGCTTATTCTATAGGTAAGGAAACCAAGGCACACAGGGTGAAGTGACTTGCCCAGGGTCATATAGCTAGTTAGTACCTGTGACTGGATTTGAACTCAGGAAGATGAGTCTTCCTGACACCAGGCCTGGCACTCTATCCACTGTGCCACCTAGGTGCCCCTTTATTACTATATTTTTAATTATCATCATAGATGACAAGCTCCTTAACAGAAGAATTAGAAAAACTAACTGTGGAAGTAATAGATCTCAGTGAAAGTCAATTAAAGTGATGAAGATGGCATATTTCACAAATTATAATGTTTCAGTTGAAAAGTCCAATTCAAATTACATGAAACTTTTCATTATCTGACCTATAGGCATACCCCACTTAGTTTTGCTTTTACCAAAATCGTATGATTATCTGCAAAAATGTTGTTCATAAATTATAAATAAGTTCCCTCCCAACTATAGAGTCTTGAATTTAAAGCCTTTTAATACATTACTCATTATAACATTTTAAAATGAGAATATTATTAAAATCCAAAATGAAAAATCAGTGACAAAAATTAACACCTAAATAAATGAACTTGGAAGACTATGTGGTGTATTACACAGAGAGCTGGAATCTAGAAGACCGTGGATCAAGGCCTAGCTCTATTGTATTTATCACCTAATCTTTCAATACCCCAGGCAACTCTTCACAACTACAAATTGCCAAGGTGGTGCTGAAAATTGGTAGAGAATGTTCCTCAACAAGAGCTCCCTACACTGAAGAAGTTACATGTTTAGTTAAAAAAATAAAAAGCATGCATAAAACCATAAATTTCAAATTATTTATAATTGGCAAAATATGTATACTCACTTGAACATATTGTTTTCATGACCCCTTCTGATCTTTGTGTTTGTTTTTGGTATATTTGCATTCTCTTTCTGGTTTTGCTATAATTTTCCAGAGACATAATGCATATATGTATTCTTGTTTTCATTCTGATTTCTTCATTTTGTATCACCATATGTATTCCCATAATATTCATCTGCACCATTTCTCTTGCTGCAAAAGTTGATCTTTAAAAAACAAATGTTTTCTCCATAATAGCATATGATTGGGAATCTTGGAATCCCACAATTTCCAAATGGTGGATGACCCATTAGTCAATGGAGAGATGCATGGTGAGGCCAAGTAGAAAGCAATAAATTACCAGTGGTTACCTATGTGTAAGAAGTGGCACAAGAGCTAGCTTATCAAGTAAATAAATGATTGGAAGAGGAGGGAGTCGGTCATTTGGCAAGTTATGGGTATTGAATGTATCCCTTGTGAACTTATGGCAAAAGATGAATAAACATAACATAGGATGACAAGGTATGGATGAGTTGTGACATGTAGCAATGAAGGGAATGTACACATTTATGACATCCCAGATCCAGAATGAAGTTAATGTATGGTGTAATAAAATTCCGCTGTTTTCATATGCCACTTTGTTTAACCATCTCCTAAATTACTAGATATGTGTGTTGTTCCTAGTTTTTATTTTGGGCTCTTTATGAATAACCAACAGATCTTTTCTTCCTTTTAAGCATTATCCTTATATCCCTACAGCAGATTCTTAACCAAAGGCCTATGAACTTATTTTATTAAAAAATGATAACTATATTTCAATTTAATGAGTTTTTTTGCAATCCTATGAATTTTATATTATGCATTTAAAAACATTATTCTGACAATGAGTCCATGGGCTTCACCATTGTGCCAAAGGGGTTCATGATATGATAAAAAGTTGTGCCCCTTTACTAGTAGAATGAGTACGGTCAAAAAGTATGAACAGTTGTAGATTTTTCTTCTTTTTTCCCTTTTTGTGCAGAGGGAAATTCAGGGCAATTAGGGTTAAATGACTTGCCCAGGGTCACATGGCTAGTTCTGTGTAAAGTGTCTGAGGCTGGATTTGAACTCAGGTCCTCCTGACTCCAGGGCTGGTGCTCTATTCACTGCACCACCTAGCTATCCTTGTAGAGTTTTCTGTATCACAGCATATTGCTTTCTAAAAAGAAGGCCTTCATTGGAAAAGTAGGCAGTCTCTCCATAGTCCCACCATCATTGAACATTATCATTTTAGACTATCTTTGGCATTCATCGGTCACAAAGTAATATCTTATATTTATGGTATTTCTTACTATTTGCATATGATTTTCATGCAGATAGTGCTTAATAAGTTTCAAATAAGTAGATTTTGATCATTTATTAACTGGGAAGCAGATATTATTCTGTTAAAATTTGTGTCAATGCTTCATAGATTTTGGATGTTAGACTTTTATTTTTTAAATCAGAAGAGTTACTGAAAAGAATTTCCCCAGACAACTTTTCTTCAGTATTTTGTATGTTTATTTCTTTTTTGTGTGATATAAAAGTTTTTTATTTTTTTTATAATAAGATATAACTGATAATTTTCACCTAAATTTCTCTTTTAATATCTCATTATATTATATAGGTAATCTTACATTCTGGAAGGGTATGCCAATGGAGCCCAAGTTGTGGCAGGTCTGGTCATTCTGGAAAGGTTAAAGTATGGTATGTAATAATGACCTGGCTCTAGTATATATGTCTGTCACTTGAGTGCCAATCTAGCTAAGCTCAGGAGAGCCCAAGAGGTGCCTTAAAGCCCCCAATTCTATGATCCTATATATTGAACAAAGAGTGCTGAATACTTTGGCCACGGGAACTCTCAAAGATTATAGAAGAATTTAGATGATGCAATAGATAGACCACTGGACCTGGAGTCAGGGAGATCTGAGTTCAAAACCAGCTTCACACACTTACTAGCTATGTGATTCTCAACAAGTCACACAATTTCTATCTACCTCAGTATCTTCATCTATGAAATGGGGATAATAAAAAACACCTACTTCCCAGGCATATTGTGAGGATCAAATGAGATAACAAAAAGGTAGTTTGGTTGGGTAGTGGTTAGGGTGCTTCATAGAGTCAGGAAAAATCTGAGTTCAAATGCTTCTTCAGGTATTTCTTAGTTGCGTGACCATGGAATATTTCTGTCTCCTCCAGTTTCCTTATCTGAAAATGGGATGAATATAGGACTTATTCCCCAGCATTGGTGTAATGTCAAATGAGATAACATTTGTAAAATGCTTTGAAAACTTTAAAACAGTACATACATGCTATTTATTGTTATTGTTATTGAATAATAGAAGGACCGTAACCTCTGCCAGTAAAGGAATAAGGTACTCATGCTGACAAAATTATAGATCTTTGATGTTACTGAAATATAATTTCTTCCATTCCATTTGTGACATAAATTTTATGGAACTAACTGCCCCCTATGAAGATGTTTCACCTAATGTCATGTTTTCACAGAATCAATTAATGACACTATGGAGATTATTCCTACATTGTATTCATAAAGCTGTAGGTAGATTTGCACTATCATTGACTCCTGTCATGAAATTCCGATGATGCTTCATTTAGCAAAATATGGTATCTACAGAGATGGGACGTGAAAATCCCCCCCAAAAAAACCTGTTTAGTGTCTTATTTTGTTTTTCCCCTTGGGGATGGGGGCTAGAAGACTATCTCAGTGACTTATGAGTAATAATTATGAGAGGCTGCCTATTTTGTGAAAATGACCCTTCTTTATTTTTTCTGTGTATTTCATAGCCTGTGCTTTTTTTTTTAAATCAGGTCTGTGATTTATTTGATGTAAGGAGGAATTTCCCCTACCTATATGAATCAGTGCCATTGCTGCAATTTGCAGTTTTAGAGAGTTGTCTTAGAAGAGAGGGGGAAAGGATACACTTAGGGTCACACAATCTATCAGAAGTGGGATCTCAACCCAGCTTTTCCTGACTCTGAGAAACTAACTAATACTGCCACTATGTTGCATGTTTTCTTTATTTAAAGCACCAGCTTGTCCTTAGCTTCTCTCTGGCTTGGAATCAAAGGTGAGAAACCAAACAAATGTGTATGGTTGAGAACTCACAACTTCTTTTTAAAAGTTATGATCCTCACCTGCATCAAGGTGCCTTGATATGGGAGAGATAAAGAATCCAGGCATCCCATACATCAACTAGAGAGGGAGGCAGAGAGCTTGGTGGAGTATGTCAAGACCAAAGGCAGTTTCTCTAAAAACCATCACTGACTTCCATACATTTTCCTTCCTTTAGGCTGAAGACTATCATATTCAAAACTCCTGCAACACTTTCTCACCCATCCCTAAACAAAAATAGCACCCCCCCCCAAAAAAAAAACAACTCCCATTCTCATCCTCCAGTGACTGGGACCTGGTTGCTTCCTTTGCTTGATGCCCCTCTTATCTTGAAAAAATTTTCCATTCCTTGGCCCCTAGGCACCTCATTTGTGACCTTGAACCTTCATCTGTAAAATGAATGGGTTGAACTAAATACTCTCTTAAGTTCTTTTCCACTCTGGACCTGTGGGTCTCTGATGCTCCCTTTATGTGCATTCAAGTGGACCATAATAGACCTGATGCTTTAGGTGGCACTAGATGGCCTAATTCTGGTGAAAACCTGGAGACAGTATATCTCTATGGAAAGAGTTTTTGCTCTAGAACCAGATGTGGGTTCTAACCCTTGCTCTGCTATTTATTTTATTATAATTTATTATATGCAATTTGAATATGTAACTTACCTCTTCTGGACATCAGTTTCCTCACCTGTAAAATGTAGGACTTAAACCTGATGACCTCTACCATGGTCTCTTCAAGTTCTAAACCTAGGATTCTGTGATCTTCTAAACTCTCAACTAGAATGACTTGGGACTTGGGTGAACAGATTAGTTACTCATTTTGAGGTTTCTTCTGGGACATTGATTACAAGCCAATAGAGGAGATGAGAACAGCTACACTCTGGAGCCCCTGTGCTTTATGCATAAATATTTACATAAGCTCCCGCCTGTCCTGAGCAGACAAGGCAATCACAAGTAAGTCATCACACCTCCTCCAGATGAACAGAATTTAATTCCTTAGTTCCCAGTGGGAACTTTTAATGTTGCTGGCTTGCAGGGAGCCTGCAGCAGGAAACACAGGCCAGCTTTGTAAGGGATCTGGGTCCCTGAGCTTTCTTAAAATCCCCAGAATCTGACTCAAACTTGAAGTGACCCACTATAGTGTGTGAGATCTCAGGTGTATGCTAAGTAGACATTTGGCAACATCACCAAGCCCATCTGTGAAGGTATTGCCAGTCTGGGCCTGGATCAGGAGTGGCAGGAAGTGATAGAGAACTGGACTGTGGTATAGCCATGGAATGGGGTCAGTGCCCAGGCTTACAGCAACCGAGCCAATGGAGACTGGGTAGGGAGGGATGCTGGCGGGGCTAGAAAGTTAAGAGACTAGGTTCTGTCCCTTTACTTTAGAGGAAGAATGACTCATCTAGTTACCCATGGTGCTTGGACACAGGTCAGATGGCTGGGCTGAGCTGATGAGACCTTCTGTTCCCTGGCTTGGAAGACAACTTATCTGGCGTCCAGAGAAAAGTATCAAGGCTATGCTGAGCAGAAAATATGGTCTCTCTTGCCTCTAGTACCCAACATTTTTCTTTCTTTGAGCCTTTGAAAGACAGAGCTGTGAATCTGGGGATAAACTGAAAGAAAAGGTTTCCATTGGGCTACTTTTAGTTGCAGGCTCAGCAGAAGGTCAATGATGTATATTTGTTTATCTATCTATCTATACATGTATGTATATTACATATGTATATAGTTATGCATGCATGTGTTTGTGAATAAGAAGGCATGTGTATGCATGTATTCATAGCCAACCCAAGAGGTAAATGTGAAGGGTATCTACAAATCTGGATGGGTGGACTGAATGAGCAAATGAATGCACACCTGCCATCCTTCTTTTTACACAGATAGGTCAGGGCCATTGTTTGGCACAATTAACCTGGGACTAAGAGACTTGCAAATGAATCCAGTGGTGCGTTGTGTGTTGGACCCATTCCAGCATGTGGCTGGCAGCAGGGGGCTCTGTTCCAAAGCCTTCATCACACTGGCCTGCCAACTTGCTGGATACCTTGTGCTTTGGAGGACACAGACAGAGTGAAAGTATCAGACTGGAAAATTGCCCAGTGATCTGTTACAAACATATTGTCAACTGCTGAAGCACCGGTGTCTGTCCCTACAGTGATGGGTGAGTGCCATCCCCTTTGGCTCTGTAGCGGCCATGTCTGCTCCCATCCGCACACAGCTGGGGAAGAGCCTGCCTGGAGAAGAAGTGTAAAGGGGACATAGTAATGAGGGGTCAGCCCTAGACAGGAAAGGGATACAAATGGGATTGTAGTAAAGGTGACTCATTCAACATTCAGCACACATATATTGGGCAAAACAATAGTAATGAGTAGGAGGGTGATGATGAAAAGGCTGATGATAACTAGGATTTATATAGAGCTATAAGATTTCCAAAACAAATATTATCTCTTTTGATTCTCACAATTACTCTGAAAGTCAGGTACTGTTATGATCCTATTTTATAGATCAGGAAACGGAGGCAGACAGAGTTTAAGGTCAAGGTCACGCAGGGTCATGCAGCTAGTAAATGTCTAAGGCTTGATTTGAACTCATGTTTTCACTCCAGGTCCAGCAGTCTATCCACACCACTACCTAGCTAGCTCTGTATTGACAATCAGGAAATCTTGGTTCTAGTCTTGGCTACGCCACTAACTTTAGTGTGTGGTCTTGCCAATTATAGTCAGGCTATGTTATCTATTAAAGTACTTTCCAGATCTTCTATAATTAAACTCTCTGCATTATTCTAGTGTTAGGCTCTGAGAGAGATAAAGAGATAAATTAGACACGGTTCCTGTCCTTGAGGTACTAACAGTTTAGTAGGGATAGTAAACATCTACAATAATAAACATGCAAATTTGAAAATGATACATGCTAAAGAGGAATACAAGGCACTGAAATAAAAGGAGGAGAGGATCTGGTCCAGTCAAAGATGTCTTCATGAAAGAAGTACATCTAGGCTCATATACGTCCATGGGACTAAAACTCAAGGTCATGTTCACTATGGCCTCCTTTTATAAATGAAGAGATTGAAACTCAGAGAATTTAAAAAGACTTGCTCTGGGTTCCTCAGGGAGTAAATAGTAAAGGCAGCATTGAACCCGGACTGCCCTTCCTGCTATAAATTACCTAAAGTGAACCTCAAAGTCTAAGTGGAATGTCAATATGTGAAAATGGAATAGGGTACATCCTAGACCTAGGAAATGGTGTGAGCAATGACACAAAGGCAGAAATATAGGGGAGATGTTTGGGGTATTAGAACTAGTCAGGGCTTTGCTGGTAAATGTTTAATAAGTTCTCTGAAAATAAAAATATGCATCACAAACTTTTAACTTCAATATCCATTTTTTTTGTTTTTGCTTTTTGGAGGGCAATTGGGGTTAAATGACTTGCCCAAAGTCGCATGGCTAGTTTTTGTGTTGTGTCTGAAGCTGGATTTCAACTCAGGTCCTCCTGACTCCAGGGCCTGTGCTCTATTCACTGCACCACTTAGCCTCCCCTTCAATATCCATTATTAACACTTTTCCCATCACTTTCTTAAGTCTAGACAATCCATAAAACAATAAATCAAGTTCTGATTTGTAGCATTTGTCAATTTCCAAGGTGTAAATACTTACAATGAAAAGTAAACATTTAGCTCCCAAGAGCTAGTAGGATCTGGATTCAATGCACTCCTGGAATTTATCTCTTTGGGTTGCATGGAGAGGAGGACCTAGTGTATAATAGACAACAGTCTCCATCCATTGTCCTGAACCACTACTCTTGTGACCAGCTGTTACTTCAAGCCCTATGTCTCTATGCAATACTTCCATCTGCCTCTCAGGGTTATACCTCTGGAGGATTAGAAGTTATCCTTGGGCAGGTGGGATGAGGGTCACGGGCCCCTGAGGACTCAATTACTGGGGATCTGTGTTTACCATCATCACACTGGCCACTTGTGATAGTAATGGCAATTAAAGATTCCCCTGTATTGGCTTGGTTTCCAAATTGATTGTATTAAAACCCAGAGTTTGTTAATCCCACCTGTGGGATGGGCTTGTTGATGTGAAAAGAAAGTCCTGAAGTGGGAGGAGCTGGTGATGTAGATTTGGAGAGACAAGAGAGAGGCGGAAGTTCTTTTTGGAAGCAGCACCTCGTGGAGAGAGAGAGACTAAGAGATTGCTGGTGGCCGCTTTGAATTGCCCTGGACTTTTGAGACCTGCCCCCTGAGCTGCCAAGGACTGAGGAGACATGGCTGTTTTGCTGGTACTTTGTCTGTCTGTTTTGATGTTATTTTGCCAGATTTGTCCACTGGTGAAAGACTGTCCTGTTGAAGAAGTCCTGGAACCTGGCATTTGGTTAAGAAGGCCTGAGACTGTCCTGCAGACAGAGAGTGAATACTGTCCACTGGTGAGGGACAGTACTGTTGTTGCAGGGGTCTGGAGACTGTCCGGCAGACAGAATGAATACTGTCCACTGGTGAAGGACAGTGCTGTTGTTGCAGGGGTCTGGGAGCCTTTCTGTTGGTTCAGAAGCCCTGAAGAAGGATTTTCTTGTTGTATGTTTACAGAAATCCTGGGAGAGGGCTTTGCTAATGTGTTCAGGGGTTCTAGGACTGTTCTACAGACAGAGGATAAATTCATGAAGGGACTGGCAATGTATCTTATGGCCTTGCTAAGCCTTGTCTCCCCAGGAACTAAGATTGCTGAGAACTTGCCTCGTGTCAAGATGAAGAAAAGACCTCCATTTGGGTATTAAGTGCTGTGTTTAAACTTGATGTAACTCTGGGGTAGATTCAATTGTGATCCTAGGGGTGGGGAACTTTTGACCTTATTGTGCTCTGTGATTGACAAATGAAGGTACTTTACCTATGTTTGGAAAATAATCTCCATTTGAGAAGAGGGGTTTTGTGGTGGACCAAAAGAAGGTATAGCCTAGGGGTGGAGTAGTATTTAGAACAGGGACTTTGTAATTGATTGAATGATTGGAAAGTCCTGGGGTGGGGTAGTCCTTGGAGATTATTTAATCACACTTATTAAATGCTGTATTTTGAATGATGTCATGTTTTGATCTTCTCTGTTCTTGGTTTGTCACTGAATAAAATAGAGAGCACCTATGCTGGTATTTTGAACCTGGGAAGTTGCCTTTCCTTGGCATTACATTACACCACTGCTAGAGCCAATTCTAACAAGGCAGCTGTTGATGAGGATTGGGTAGGGGACAAAAGGTCCCCTTAATGGCAATAAAAACAACTACCACCAAAAAATACACAACAAAACAGCTAAAGGGCAACTGGGTACCATGAAAAAGGCTCTAGACTTACAGTAAGAAGACTTTCCTTGATATAGCAATGGGCCAGTTCATCAACCTCCCTTTATCTCAGGGTGTTTGTTTTTATTTGTTTTGTTTTGGTCTGGATTTGATTTCATTAGGTTGAGCAACTCTCAGTGTGGAAAGATTCTTCAAAGATTCAGTTATCTGTGATTTATAGTCTTAGAGGATTGCCTAGGAAATAGAAAGATTTTGCTTTTTTATTTTTAAAAAATTAATTACCTTTCAATTAATAAACACTTATTTTTCTTTCTTTCTTCCTCTCTCCTTCACTAATCTTCTTCCTCTCTCCATCACTAAAAACATCGTCAAAAATACAAACAAAAAGGGAAAACAGATCATTTGTAACATATTGCATAGGCAAGGAATATATTCTTATATTGGCCATGTGCAAAAATGTGTGTATCATTCTGCATATTTAGTTCCATCATTTATCTGTCAGGAAGTGGGGAATATTATTCATATTTAGTCTTTTGAAATCATTGCTCATAATTCCATTTTTCAATATTTTAAAATCTTTGTAATGTTATAATAACAGCAACATAATATAATAACAATAATGTTATAATAACACCTGCTTCTGCTCACTTCACTCTGCCTCAGTTCATATAAGTCTTCCCAGGTTTCTCTGAAACTGTCCCCTTCTTTATGAATGTAATATAATATTATTTTGATGTAAAAAATAGCAATGTGAGTTTAAGTGACTTGTCCATGGTCACCCAGCCAGTATGTTCAAGACCAGACATCTAGACAGCTAGATTGTGCAACTAGATGGCATAGTGGATAAAGTGCTGGCCTTGGAGGTCAGGAGGACCTCAATTCAAATTGTACCTCAGACCTTTGCTTAGTTTTGTGACTGTAGGCAAATCACTTAGCCTCTCAACCTCAGTTTTCTCTTCTATAGAATGGGGATAATAATAACATCTATGTCATAGGGTTGATATGAAGAACAAATGAGATCATAAATGTAAAGTGTTTTTTAATCCTTTAAAATTCTATTTAAATAATAATAAAATTATTTATTCTTAGTTACTATGCAATACTACTTCTCAAGTTTCAGTTAATTCATTAATAAAATGGAAGGTCAATCAAAAAATATCAAGATAATACTATGTCCATGGAAATGGGCATATAAAGACAAAAATGAAATAATCCCTGTCTTCAAGGATCTTATAGAGTCTATCATATAATAATCCTTCTATTGCCTACCTCAAAGAGTTATAAGGTTAAAATGAGAAAAATAAAACTTTTATTCACTAACTAAGCAATTGTTTTGTGATTGCTATATTCAAGGCATTGGACAACATACTGATGGAGATATGGTGTTATAAAGCTATATGAATGTTTGTTATGATGATCTCTCCCACTGCCTGATGACTGAAATTCTTACCATTTCCTTCTCAGAATGTTGTTAGGTTTTTATGTTACTGAGAAGGGGGTAACATATTAGTTAGCTCATTCAGTAAGCATATAAATTTGTCTCTCCCTGGCATATGCATCCGTACTCAGGCCAGCCAGCTGGAGACAAGAGGCAGGAGGTAGTAACTTAGCTCTGAGTTGACATGGGTTTGGAGAGAGAAAGACATATTTTAAGGGTTCAAGGAAGTTCTCATGAACTTTCCAACTCTCCCAAACCGCCCTCCTCTCATAAATCTACCATGTGAAGCTTAGGGCTATAGTAGGGGTTGTGTACAATAGAAGTCTTAAGAAAACTGAGGTGCCTTTTTTGAGTTGAATAAAAATACCTTCACAGACTTGTCTCATGTAGACCAGGTTAATGAACTGGTCCTCTGGGAAAGGGGATGAGTGCCATCTGCTGGAGAAGAACTGAATTGGATGGAGCTGTGATCACTGTGACCCACACAGAAAGCACCAGAATAGGTCTGAAGAGAACAGCAAAGAAGAATTAAACAATAGTGATCAGGAGCTGGAGAGGACAGAGACAATGGACGGGTGGTAATCAGCTGCTGAGAGTAAGGGAAAGCTACAGCAAAGTAGTTGAGCACAAAGGATGGGGGAGCACTGATGAGGAGCAGATGACACCTGCCAGGAGCAGAGGAAATCTAAGGAGTCTATCAACCTGACAGAGAGGGAGGAAGCATAGAAGGAAGCACTGATGGGAAATAGATCCAGAGTGGTCTAGTCCCTGAATGCCTGGGGCAGTACAATAAAGATACACAAATTTTTAGAGAGATATGTCTCCCAGGGGTATTGTAATTTCTACACAGTGCAATTTAAACCTGTTTCCATCTATTTGGAAACAAAACTGTTCATTGCTGAAGATTTGTGAGTCTGTGTGATAATAAAGGTAGTTCATGACTGCCTTTGGGAAGTGACCAGAACTTATGCTCCTAGATCATCTGGGTGGGAGCAGTGAGCTAGAACAATGAAAGTGGGCCAAAATGGGCTCCAATCCCCAGAATCAGGAGGGAGCCTCTGATAACAAGGGTCATATGAACACTTTAGCAAAGGTTATTTTATCTATTTAACATATTGTCCAGTGCTATCCCTGGGAAAAGAGGTATTGGCCCAAGTTTGAATAATTGAATTAGTTTGAATGGGAAGAGGAAGTGATAGTATTTATAGTATAGAGCATGGGGTGTTGTGTGTGTGTGTGTATATGTGTGTGTCTGTTAGTCCTAACATTTTTGAATAAGCCTTTCCCTTAGAAGGCTCTGAAATATTCAAAGATAGTATTGGGGAAACATACATGAAAAAGGAGATAGCCTGAATCCTTGGAAGTTGAGAAGACAAAGGATATATGTACAAACACAGAAAGATGCCCATATAATCATGCTCACCAAGAATGACTGAAGAAATTTAAAAGGCAACGTTCACTTTGTTACTCAGATAATTCAATACCTCTATGATTACATAAGTATTTGTCGACTATTCTGCTGGGGCAGCTAGGTGGTGCAATGGGTGGAGTTTGGGACTGAGAGTCAGGCAGTTTTGAACTTCCTGAGTTCAAAACTGTCCTCTCAGACGCTTACTAGCTGTGTAACCCTGGGCAAATCACTTAATTCTATGTGCCTCAGTTTCCTTATCTGTGAAATGAGCTGGAGAAGAAAATGATAAACACTCCAGTATCTTTGTCAAGAAAACCACAAATGGGGTCACAAAGAGTCAGACATAACAGAACAACAACATCTGTTCTGCTAAAATTACAGATTACAACATACCCAAGCCTCACCCTATGTAGCTTTTTTTCTCCTATCTTCCTATGAATCTTCCACAGGGTTCCATCTAATGCTCTATAGGGAATTCCTGTAGGTTTCTTTACATTATTTGAACACTACTGGATCACGTGGTCTGTCTGTCTGTTATCAGCATAATTCAATGGGAAGAACACTGCATTTGGAGACCAATGGTCCAATTTAAAACTGTAACTATGACGTTCTTTCCCAGTGTAACTTTGTGCAAGTTGCTTAACCATACTGGGATTCATTTTTTCTGTCTTTAAGTTGACAAGGTTGAGTGAAGTACCATTTGTGGACTCTTCTAGCAATGAGTCTATGTTCCCTTATGCTTTCTATGTGACCAGTTGATCCCCTTTTCTAGTCATGCATCTCTTTGTTTAGTAACTTTTATGCATTTTCTTCTCTGCAAATTTTTCCTGGCCAAATGCTGGAGACTATTTATCTTTACCATATGTGTCTCATTGCCTTTGGATGACCCACCATATTGGTTCTTCAGAGATTCCTGTCACATAGCATTGCTAGAAGCCATCTGATGTTGAGAACAACAACAAAAAGAGTCTATTTCAGAAAGAATCTTGGTATTTAAAAAAATGGCAGGCTCTCAATAACAACCCATTTTAAAACCTGGTATGTGTCAATAGACGAATTCTATGAACTGTCTCTACAACTGCATGCCCTATTCTCAAAAATAAGCATACTTTATCCAGTTGTTTTTGTTTTTCCTGTGTAAATATTTTGGTCAAACTTATCAAGTTCTGCTATGGTCATAGATTTGGAGCTGGAAAGCACTCACGAGATTATCTTGGCCAATTCCCTCATTTTATAGATGAGAAAACTGGGGCCAACAGAACCCAAATGACTTCTTCAAGATCAAGGAAGTCATAAATGACAGAGGTGGACTTTGAACTCAAGTCCTTTGACTCCAAAGCCAGGGCTTTTTTCTATTATACTATGAGGACTCGATACACTCAGCACAATATCATCTTCAAATAAGAGAATCTAGAGAAACTGACCATGTATAAGGAGACTGTTTCCTTTCAACTCTGCACTGGACATCCTCCATGATCGTGGCCAACTTCTTTGTCAAGCCTTTGTGCCCCCTATTTTGATGCCTTGCTTGCTATTAATAATCATAGGGTCACCAAACAAAAAGGAATATTACCTGATTCTAATACATTATGTCAGTCATCGTGTTAAACGAAAGACTTTTAAGAAAAGTTTTGTGAGACTGAATCAAAGGCTTAAAAAAAATGTAATGGGGGGTATGGCCATAGTCTTCATCAGATCCATGATGAAAAGAGTTATTGAACAAAGAGGAAATACAAAGAGGAAGTAGAGGAATCTGGCACTCCCTTTGAATGTTTCTGAAGCCAATCAGAGAGGCTCCCCTTCACTGTGTGGTTAGCTTACTGGAGCCAGCTACACATGTTCCAAGGTCTCTGCCAGGGGCTTCCCCTACATGTCATTAGAACTGGCATTGTGAGAATAACTTACAAATAGGACTTTGAGGTTATTCTAGTGCTTTGCTCGCAAACCTTCTATGAGTTCAGTTATTGTTAGTATTATCTCTTTTTTATAGATGAAGAAACTGAAACTCAAATAGGTTAGGTGACTTACTCATGGTCAAATAGCTTGGAAGTGTTAGAGTTGGGAGCTGAGCCCAGGTCATTTGACTTTGAACCTGAAGATCTGGACTTCTTGCCACTGACTTTGAGATTAAAAGACTTTCTGGGAGAGGCCAATTTTCAGCTAGGTTTTTCAGAAGTCCATGCCTGATTAGGATCACCACATGGTTAACCTATTCTGTTGTATGGTGGCTTGAAAATAAGCTGGTCACAAATTATTTATGGCCACTTTGTGAAGGCATTGTCTGGGGGTGGGGTGGTGGTGATTCCAGGAGCTCTATCGAGCTAAAATCCCCCCAACCATGGAAATGAATCCCTACAGCCAAGCCTCTAGCAAACAGCCCAGGGAAATGAAGGGCAGAAGTAAACAAATAACCTAAATGGCCACAAATCAATTAGATGGAGACAAATACGAAATTCAACCGCACAGTATAAGGTGTTATTCAAAATGACTTGTCTGAACATGATGGCTTGAAATTTACATTTAGCTGTAATTAACACTGAGTGCCACTAACTGCTGCAGCTCACTCCGCCAGGCTGAAGGTGTTTGTTAGAGCCACTAAAGTGGCAGGAGCCATTATCCAGAGAAGATATGCCACCCCCATTTTCATTCCTTCGTATTGCATCTTGATTCCTTCATTACACCACATTAGGACAAAAATTGTTGTGGTTTCCTAGTGCATCTACTCCCTAGGCTCATTTGCTCTGCAGAATTCAGTCTTATGCTTGAGATATTACAGGCATCTCCACAGCAACCGAGCCTTGCTGCACAATCCCAGAATCCTAGAATCTCAGAGTTGGAAGGGTCCTCAGTGGCCATCTAGTCCTACCTGAACTGAACAAGAATTTCTTTGACATCATAACCAAAAAGGAGATCATCTGGCCCTTATCTAAAGATCTCCATATATAACTTTAGAGGACATAATTTACCCTTATTACAAGTATTATTTTAAGGCAAATGCAGTCAATTTCTTAAAGAGTTCCTGCCCCCCCCCTTTCCTTTACCTAATCCCTGGAAACAACTCCTCACCTCTCCTGCCTTCAATTTGCAACCATTTCTATCATTTGAAATCACTCCATATTTTCAAGGATCAACTCAGGTTTTCTTAGAGCCATCCCTGACACTATTCCCCACCTCCACTCTTCACCCCCAATTCATTTCTGCCACAATAATATTTCCCCTTAAAGCACTTTTCCTGGATTCTCTCCTTTGCACTTAGTATACTTTTCATTGTGTCATAGTTATTTCATATGTATTCTCCCTGTTAATTTTATATTACTAGAGAACATGGACCAGAAGTCAATTAGTTCAAACTCATCTTTTAATGGATGAAACTTATAGAGGAAACTAAGGCCCAAAGATGCTTAGTAAACTGCCTAAGACAGGTCCTGACATTCCACATCCATATTGCCACAGCTTTGAGTCTTCAGGGTTTCGCATGCTAAATGGCAAGTGCATTGAAGAATGCTTATGGAGGTACCTTCTAATTCTGACATTTGGTTATACTGCCTGGTGCTTATCCAATGTTTTTGACTGAGATTGGATTGGAGTTGAGTTGCTATTATTCTTTCCCTATTCCTTTTTCCTAGAATGTCAAAGCTGGACAAAAACTGGAATCAGAGATCCATAGACGTGAGTTGGAAGCTTCATGTTCTGATGATCAATAATCTTATCACCTTTAATTCTCCCAAGTAAAGTTAGACGAATGTGAAACAATGGCAAAATTTGTACACTAAGATTTGGGGGCTCTGGGATTTAGGCCTTGCTCTCCCAAAAACTGGCATCATGTACTTCAGCAAGTAATTTTACTTATCTGGCCCTCCGTTTCCTCATCTATAAAATGATAGGGTTGGCTGTCTACCTTCCCTTCCAGCTCTCACATTCTATAAATGTATAATTTTATTATTCTCTCCTAGTGAATAATTGTTCTTGAATGAGTAGATTTAGGGATAAAATGCACATTAAAAAGCTGAGAGATCTTAAAAAAATCATTTTACCTTTTTAGGCCTCGATTTCTTCATCTGGAAAATGAAGGGTTTGGACTAAATGTTTGTTCGGTTTCCTCCCAGCTCTTAGAGTCTATGAAACTATAGGAGATTGGTACAATATAATGGCTTTTTATTGCACATTTTTGTTTAATAATAATAATTGACATTTATATAGCATTTTTAAAGTTTTCAAAGTGCTTTTACATGCAATATATCATTTGTGCCTAGCAATAATCATGCAAGGTAGATATTATAGGTCTAATTAATACCCCCATTTTACAGATGAAAAAGCTAAGACTCAGAAAGTTTAAGTTCCTTGACAATGACCACATAGCTATTTAGTATCAAAGATATGATTTGATCCCAGGTATACAGCACTGAGGTACCTATTCCACACTACTTTTATTTGCTTACTTCTTGGAGATACTCTGCCTGTGCCTCTGAGGCTGAGGCTTTATATTTTCATTTTAGATAGTCTTCACAAAACCACCAGATGATAAGGCATCTGTTTCCTTTTTATAGTCCCCGAGAAAGTTGATTTGTTCAAAGTCATGCAATAGGTAAAATGAATAATACAGACAGGACTGATGACCAGACCACCTGATTCCCTAGACCAGTCTGCTATTTATGAGGTGGGGAAAAAACCCAAACAAAACAAAACTGCACTGCTTTTCCAAGCAACATGATTTTTTTATATTATTATTAATACTGAGAATAAGAAGGAAGATGGCAAAAGCGTCAGAGATAACATATGGTATTGAAGGCACACAGTTGCCAGAGAAAAATGTTTTAAAATTAATTTTATAGGTTGCCTGAGCAGCCTTTTAAAGGAATCACTTCTGTCTCTGTCACTACTTCTATGAAGATCCAAAGCCTCCGAGTCAGATAGCAGGCTGCAATTGCCCAATAAAATGCTGCGTGTCCAGAGATAACAGGGCAGGATTATTCTTCTTGGTATCTCCTCTATTATCAGGTGGCAGCCAGGGACAGTTAGGGGGCGAGAAAAGGGGGAGGGGGTCCATATAAAATACCTCTGAGTAAAAAGAGAAAAACACTGCTGCTATTCCCATCTGAGCTGTCCCATCAGCACCATGGCAATTACCATATTGGTCTCAATATAGACTACACCCCTAAAATGAGAACATTTGAAAGAGAGGGCAAAGGAAATATTTTTTTTCACTTATTTATACAATTGTCACTTAAAATCATTAACTACCAAAAGTTATGTTTAAACATTCTTAAATTCAAATAAGGATATTTTATTCATTTTTATTGCCATGCCTCTTTATCTTTGTCTCTTTCATTATCATTCTCTTGCTAAGAGTGCTTGGATTTTCTGTGAGACAGATTTGTGTGTGAGCATGTGTGTGTGTGTGTGTGTGTGTGTTTTAAGAGTGCAACTTATATTGAGGGCAATATGGTAATATGGTAGATGAGAAATGATGATTACCATTACTGAAGACTAAAAGTTGTGTGTATAAAAGTTGTGTGGGGAGGAGAGAAAAAATATATAGAAGGGATAAGGAACAGAAATGCTGCTAGGGTTGGCCAAACCTTCCTGGATACATTCACTGCTCCTCTTCTAGCTTATGTTTAATCACCTTGAGTCAAGGTGTCATGAAACCAAATCTTAACTGGTTATTGAAAGCAGATTGTTAAATTTTCAGTGTGAGCACTTAACCCTCTGAAATTGGAAAACACTACAAACAAGGCTGTAATTTATTGTTTTATTGATTGCATAGACTAAAGAAAGTGATGGAGAAAATGTTAATAATGAAGATTAAATTGAAGTGTTTTAAGGATATATTTTATTAAGGAAAGCTGGCAAACATTGTTAGTTAAACATTTCCCACAACACCATTGAAATGAGCTTCCCATAGTAGTGATGAATGAAACTGACAAGGCTGTAAACTGGGAAAATCCAAAGGAAGGTTAAGGAATTCGGGCTTATGCAGAATGAGATGAGAATTTGGGCATAAAGAGCACACATTAGCCCACATCACATGATGAAGCAGTGACTAGAAGCAGGAGGTCAAGACAAAACAATGGATCACAATTAGGTAAGCAGTGAGGAGAACAAAAGAAAACAAATGTGGCACACAAAAGATGTGTGGGACACAAAAGGAGTGTGAATGCAAGGCAAAGTTAGTCATAGATGGGCAACTTCTTTTTATTCAATTTTTTGTTTTGTTTTGTTCTGCATTTTATTTTTTTCCAGTTACATGTAAAAGATTTTTTAATATTCACTGTTAAAACTTTGAGTTCCAAATTCTCTCTCTTCCTCCCTCTTCACCCTACCATTGAGAAGGCAAACAGTTACACATGTAGTAATGCAAAACATTTTTGTAATAGTCATGTTGTGAAAGAAAACATAGATCCCCACCAAAAGCCTCAAAAAATAAAGAAAGCAAAAAAGTATGTTTCAATCTATATTCAGCCACCATAAGTTCCTTCTCCGGAAATGGATAGGATTTTTTTTATCAGAAGTCCTTCAGTGTTGTCTTGGATCATTGTGTTGCTGAGAATGACTTCACAGCTGATCATCACACAATATTGTTTTTTACTTTGTACACAATGCACAGTAAATTTCACTTCACATCAGCTCATGTAACTGTTTCCAGTTTTTCTGGTTATTATCTAGATTATCCTGGTCATCATTTCTTATAACACAATAATATTCCATTGTAATCACATACCACAATGTGTTGAACCATTCCTCAATTGATGGGCATTCTCTCAATTTCCAATTCTTTGCCGCCAGAGAAGAGCTCTTCTCTTCCACTGTAAAACTTTTTTCTTGCCTCTCTTATGTTAGATGATTTACCCCATTCTACCTCTCCCTTTCCCCTTCTCTCAGTACATTCCTCTCTCTCACCCCTTAATTTTATTTTTTGGATATTATCCCTTTATATTCAACACATACTGTGCTCTCTACTATATATACACCTTCTATATACTCCTTCTAACTGCCTTAGTAATGAGTTCTTATGAGTTACCAGTATCATCTTCCCATGTACGCATGTGAACAGTTTAACCTTATTAAGTCCTTTCTGATTTCCCTTTCCTATTTACTTTTTAAGCTTCTCTTGAGTCTTATATTTGAAAGTCAAATTTTCTATTCACTTCTTTTCTCTTCATTAAAAATGCTTGAAAGTACTCTTTTTCATTGAATATCCACTCCACCCACCTCCTTTATTATACACAGTTTTTCTGGGAAAATGATTCTTGGTTGTAATCCTAGATCCTTTGACCTCCAGAATATCATATTCCAAGCCCTCCAATCCTTTAAAGTACAAGTTGCTGAATCCTGTGTTATTGTGACTGTGGCTACATCATATTTGAATTCTTCCTTTCTGACTACTTGCAATATTTTCTCCTTGACATGGGAGCTCTGGAATTTGGCTATAATATTTCTGGGAGTTTTTATTTGGGATCTCTTTCAAGAGGTGATCAATGGATTCTATCAATTTCTATTTTATACCCTGGTTCTAGAATATCAAGGCAGCTTTCCTTGATAATTTCTTGAAAGGTGATGTCTAGGCTGTTTTCTGATCCTGGCTTTCAAATAGTCCAGTACTTTTAAATTTATTTCTTCTGGATCTATTTTCCAGGTGACTTGTTTTTCCAATGAGATATTTCACATTTTCTTCTACGTTTTCATTCTTTTGGTTTTGCTTTGTTGTTTCTTGATTTCTCATTATATCATTACCTTCCATTTGCTCGATTTTAATTTTTAAGTAATTATTTTCTTCAGTGAACTTTTGTACCTCCTTTTCCACTTGGCCAATTCTACATTCCAAGGTTGTATTTTTTTTCTCTTGAATGAATTTTTGTGCCTCTTTTTTCCACTTAGTCAAGTTTGATTTTTAAGTCATTCTTCTCCTCATTGGCTTCTTGTACTCCTTTTACCATTTGACCTAGTATGTATGTGTGTGTGTGTGTGTGTGTGTGTTCTGAGGTGTTAATTTCTTCAGTATTTTTTGTGTCTCCTTTACCAAGCTGTTGGTTTATTTTTTTATGATTTTCTTTCTTCATTATCATTTCTCTTCCAAATTTTTCCTGTCTCTCTTAGTTGATTTTCTTTCTTTTTTTTTCCTTTTGGAGGGCAATTGGGGTTAAGTAACTTGCCCAAGGTTACACAGCTGTTTTTTTTTTTTTTTGTGGGTGTTAAGTGTCTGAGTCCAAAACTGAATTTGGGTCCTCCTGACTCTAGGGCTGGTGCTTTACTCACTGCGCCACCTAGCTGCCCCCTATCTCTTAGTTAATTTTCAAAATCCTTCTTAAGCTCTTCCAAGGCTTAAGACCAACTCACATTTTTTTCTTGGAGGTTTTGGATATAGGAGCTTTGTTGTCTTCTTCTGAGTGTGTGTTTTGATATTTCTTGTCACCATAATAACTTTCTATGGTCAGAATTTTTCCTGTTATTTACTCATTTGGCTAGGCTATTACTTGATTTTTAACTTTGTTAAAATAGGGTCTGCTTCCAGGGTGGAGGGTGCACCATCCCAAGCTTCAAGCATTTTGGGAAACTGTTTGCAGGGATATTTCTAGGGACCTATAAATTTTCAGTTCTTCCAAGGTGGTATGATTTAAGGAGAAGTGCTTACTCCTCTCCTGGCCTGTGCTTTGGTATGTGAGTTTACTCTTTACTGCCCTGGAACTGTGAGGAAGGTCCCAGGCTCTCATGTCCTAGAACTCCTCCTCACCCTGGGGCTGCCACTCAGAACTGTGACCCAGACCCAAGTGGGCAATGCAACAGAGTCCTGCCCAGTGCCAGTAAAATGACCGCTGTAATCTCCTTCTGACTAGTTTTTTTTACCCCTTTGCCATTTATGGACTGATAGCTCCAGAAGTAGCCACTGCTACTGCTGCTGATTCAGTGGCTCCCAAAGTCTGCTCCTGGTTTTCTGGGACCCCATGTGCACTGGTGTTACCTGCAGTGGACTGTACTCCACTCTCACCTAGGTGAGACAGAACTTTCCTGCTGACCTTCTAAGTTGTCTTTGGTGTCAGTGGACTGAGAGATCTGGAACCACCACTGATTCAATTTCCTGAAGGCCTACTCCTGATTTACTCCAGTCTTTGCTGGTGCATCGTGCACTGGACTGTCCTCCTCTCTTACCTTGGTGCAAACAGACCTTTCCTGATGCACTTCCAAGTTGTCTTAGATTGGAAATTTTTTTCACTACATCCTTTTTGTCAATTCTACTGCTCTAAAATTTGTTTAGAATCATTATTTAAAGGCATTTGAAGGGGTTTGGGTGAGATCTTGGGTGAGTCCCTGCCTTTCCTGTGCCATCTTGGTAAATTTTTAGGCTCTTCCTGCTCCAACAGGAACTAGTGACTGGATTCCCAAGGTGTGTTCACCTTGTGATAGTACAGTAAGTCACTCTAATTGGTATTAGTAGTACAAAATTATAGAATCATTGAATTTGAAGTGATTTCAGATGTTATCTAGATGAGAAATGAATCTACAACAACTCGGGTAATATTCCTGACAAGTGGTCACCATCCAGGTCTTTATTTTACTTCCAGTGACTTAGTTCTCTTCCTACCTAGGAATCCCATTCTATTTTGGATACTTTTTAATTGCTAGAACAGTTGTCCTAATATTTAATCAAACTTTGCCTCCTTGGCACTTTTACTGGCCATGCAATTTTAACCATGGAACATTATTGTTTCTACCAACACTGCTATCTGGTATTTGATACTCTCAATTGTTATAGTTCTTTATTTTTAGATCGTAAGCCCTGAAAATTTTGTAAGGATTTCCTGGAAGGCCCTGTTCCCCTTCCCCTACTTTTATTGTCTAGGGTGAGCTATATATTCAGCCAGTGTTAGACTAAGTTAAATACATGCTTAGCGTACATTAGAACCAAGTGGGGGACATTTTAAAATTGCATTTTTATGCCTTGTCCTACCTCTGCATTTAGGGCTCAGATTTTTTTTGCTATATTCATGCCCCTGGCCTAATCATATGCAGAAGAGTATAAAATAAGGCTACTTTTCTTAGATCTTTGAAAGATATTTCACTTTTCTTGTGTTAGTTGAATCTGTAGATTGACTTATTTATCTTCCTGACTTTTGATGACTCTCAGGATGCTCCTAAGCCTCCCTCTGGGTGCAATCCACATGTTATCTATCCAATGCTATTTTTCAAAATCTTTTTTCCTTGTGAGAATTTTGTTCTTGACCCCTATTGACTGACTACAATACAACTTCCAACACATCCAGGTACATTGACTTTATGGGTTATATTTATTTTTTGAGCTGATGAAATGATCTAACCATATGTAACAGTAATGAAATTTGAAGATCCCTTTGTATTGCCAAGCTAAGAGTTGCTTAGAACTTTGTTTCAAATCAAGCTTCTGTTAAAGAAACAGAAGGCATGATCCTCTGTTGCTGATGTAACAGGAAGGGACTGAACAGAGGACCCTCGTTGCTGATGTGACAGGAAGGGGCTGAACAGGGAGAAGCTAATACCATATATAAGGAAGAGCACAAGCTGGACAGTCAGAGTTTCCTGAGGTAAGCATTGTGGAGGCAGGGCAGCTGTTCCTGGAGAGATACAGAAAGAATTTCTCTAAGCAAGCATCTGGAGGCTGGGCTGCTACTACTGAAGACTGACAATTGAGAACTGAGAACTGACACAGAACTCAGACTTGTGGTGGCAAGACTTTCAAGGGCCAGCTGGAGTTGCCATAGAGTGAGGAAGCATGACTGTGGTGCTGGTATTTTGTAGAAATGTAGTTGTGGTTTTGTTAATGTGTATGAATGATCTTGTGTCTTCATTAAGCCTTGTCTTTCCAGGAACAGAGACTGTGAAGGATTTGAGATACTGGATGCTGTGAGCTCCAATGTGAAGCAGGAGCTTCAATGAGAGTTGGACAAGGAGCTGGGAGCTGTCTGCCTTTGAACTTAGGTGTCAGTTGGTTAGAATTGGGTTGGAGCTGGGACTATGGAAGAGGAACCATGGAAGCTGAAAGCCTGCTCCTAGTCAAGATGAAAAGACCTCTCCATGGGTACTAAGTAGTGACTGATGAAATTATCTGAGTAGTGACTGATAAAATAGAATGCTGAGTAGTGACTGATGAAATTATAATTTACTTGTGACCTAAGGGTGGATGGCTTTTGTACTTTCCACTATCCCTTAAGAGGGTACTGAGTAGTGACTGTTGAAATTGTAACTTAATTGCACCCCATGAGTGGAGAACTTTGACTTTTGTACTTTGTGACCCTTAAAGAGGCAAGCCTTGGGGCAGCCAGGTGGCTCAGCGAGTAAGAGCACTGGCCCCAGTGTCGGGATGACCTGGGTATCGAATCTGGGCTCAGATACTTAGCACCACACCCAGAAATAACTGGCCATGTAACCTTGAGCAAGTTACTTAACCCCAATTGCTTAAAAAAAGGAGGCAAGCCTCCTTAAGGATGATTGAATGATTGAGTTACTAAATGATTGTACTTTGTTGAAAACTATGTGACTGGCTTGGTGAAAACTATGTGGCCATTTCAGTGATAAGTTGTTGAGGTGTGACATGGTGAATGCTGTATTTTTATTTTCTGTGATAAGTTGTAATATTATGAATGCTGTACCTTGATTTTCTGTAAATGTTTTGCTCTGATTTTTTATTGAATAGAGAATTTGCTATACTATGTAATCAGAATCTTGAAAGCTGTTCACAGCAGTAGTCCTCTGGAAAGCTGCTTGTACATGGCTTTACACCATAGATCCAAATTAGTAAAAAAATATGGTAGAAATGTCCTAAAATGTGTCAGTAGTCAATAAACATTTATTAAGCACCTACTATGTGCTAGACACTGTACTAAGTTCTGGGGATACAAATTAGAAAGTCAATCCCTGCTCTCAAGGAACTTACAATCAAATAGGGAAAGACTCTCTCTTTCTCTCTCTCTCTTCCTCTCTTTCTCTCCTCTCTTTCCATATGTATGTACACAAAAACATATACATACATATATGTATACACACATACAGATACATGTATTTTATATGTGTGCTCACACACAAACACAAATAGAAGCTGAAAAGGGGTAGGGGAAAGTACCAGAAGTTACCAGAGAGCATAATGAATTGACTGGAAAATTTAGTGCCCCCTTGAAGGGCAAGTTTTTGGAAGAGTTTTTGTGTTATTTTTTTGTTTTTTGTTTTTGTTTTTGCTCTGCTCTCCAGTACTCCAATCAAAGGGGACAAGCATTTTATAGATTATTTAATATGCCCTTGTATTATTGGGACAATTAAATGAAATGGTGTTCGTAAAGTGCCAAGCATAAGGTCTGGAATACACTAAGTGCTTAATAAATGCTTCTTCTCTTCTCTTTCATATAAGATAAATACCATACTGCCTGCATATATCAATATGGCAAATATACCACAGTTTTGGTAACAGTTCTTTACTATAGTCTTCCTTGGAAGTGTTATCATATTTGAGAGATGACCTTGGATTCTTGAAGGCCATGCCAATGTCAATGGAACTCAAGCTCAGATAGGTCCTACCAAGTTGGAAGTCTTTAATAATGCCACTGACAGACTGTACTCTGTTATCTGAAAATAAACTTCAAAAGTTTAGAGAAAATGACCACTGAGTTGACTGGAGAGAATTAGTTCTGTATGCAGTAGCAACTATGGAAGGTTATCTGCTAACTTGTATGGTTTTATTTTTGTGGCAATTCAGATTAGAAGTTTCTTTTTTTTTTGAGCCAAGATGGTATTATGGTGAAGTAGACACTAGTTATAATATAAAGCCATGAGTGATTTAACTAAAAGTTATTGAAGTTAGGAAGACCTGAATTCAATCTTGTCTTGACCCTTACTTGTTGTCTCATGCAGGGCAAGTCGTTTAATTTCTGACTGCTTCGGTTTCCTTATCTGTAAAATGGGAATAATAATAACACCTAACACCCAAGGTTGTTGTATGGGTGAAATAAGATTATATTTGTAAAGTGCTTTGCCAGTTTTTAAGTCCTATCTTTATAAATGCTATCATCATCATTGTTTTCATCAGTCATCATTCTAAAGTTCTTCCTTGTTTTGAGGCAAAAATACTTACACTGTTGATGGACCAATTGATTCACCACTTGACTGTCAGTTTACTTTGCTCCATGGTTACAGATTAATCCTGAAATCCCATTCTGCACATGTACTTTATTCTTCATATGGAAGACCAAGTGAAAGATTATGAATAAATAAATCTAAGCCCATCACCTCTCTTGGAAAAATCAGTCAATTGAGAAACATCTCAAATCAGCTACTTATGTATAGAGGTGCAATGTCAGTCCTGTTATCTTTCTATAGGAAGGGCATTAATTAGGCATGGTAATTACTGAGGAAAAATTCTGTTTTTGACACAGGTGGGAATGGAAATGATTGATTTTGGGAACTTTAACTATATTACTGTTTTGTCATTTACATATTGTTAAATGATTGACAGGTTGTGGAGGTCTGGTTCTAGAACCAGGTGCCTAGATGCTACCTTCCATTTCCACCACCAAATATTGGATATGCTTATTGGAGCCAGACCAAAAGATGAATTTCTGCTCAAAAGACGGAATTGTCTGGGTGTCTCCTAGGTACCTAGGTATTCAGTGGGTCAAATTAACTTCCTGAGGGTCACAGAAATAGCAGCCATCAGCAACTTGCAGCATAAATAGAGTTCAAGATGATAAGAAAGCAACCACATGAATTTATTCAAATTTATTCAAATGTATTCAATTGTCAGTGGTTACTATCCTATTTGTGTTTAATTTTCTTATTATGCACGCCGTACCTTCCTACAGACAACTATATTCAGAGTAAACCAGTGAATGAGGTTAGTGGGACTTTTTCACATTGTCCTCAACATACCTATAGGGGGGATGCAGGATGGGGGTGGCCAGATCATCCAGAGACAAGAGTCTAGTAAGAAAACCCTAATCCCCTTGGTGCCTATGGACATTTTTCCAATACCCAAAGGACATTCTCCTCTATCTCCTAGACAAGCCTGCCACATATCTCTGATGCCAGGGAGGTTAGGTCTACTGTAAATCTGCAGTGACACCCTAATTTTCTGTTAGATCAAGTCAGAGCTCAGTCACTTCAAAGCCCTCGATTTTCTTGTTAGTCAATTAGTCAAGGCACATTTACTAAGTGATTAATATAAGGATACAATGAAAAATTAAAAAAAAAACAAGTCCTGCCCTCAAAAAGCTCATATAATAAAGGCCAGGGTGGGGCGGGGACATGTTGAGAAGTGGGTACGTGAAAGATATATACAGAGTAAAGGGAACTTAATCTCAGGGGGAAATGCACTAGAACCTGGGAGAACTGGGAAGTCTTTCTGAAGAAACTGGGATTTGTAGAGAAAGCCAGGGAAGCAAAAAGGTAGAAATTAGGAGGAAGAGCATTCTACAGTTGAGGGACAGTCAGTACAAGAACATGGAGTTGTGAGATAGAGAGTAACATTCAAGAAACTACAAGTATACCAGGGTAACTGGGTCATAGAAGGTGTGGTTTTTTTGTAAAGTATAAAAAGACTGGAAAGGTAGGAAGCCTTCATATTGTGAAAGGGTTTAGAGTACTAAAAGAGACTATTTAAAATTTGATCCTAGAGGTAATCGGGAACCATTGGTGTTTATGGAGTAAGAGGGTGATCTGGGTAGACATGTACTTTAGGAAAATCACTTTGGCAGTTGAGTGGAGGATGAATTGAAATGGGGAGATGAGGCAGGGAGAGCAATTAAGATTCTATTGTAGAAGTCCAGGTAATATAATATTTAGGTCTGAACATGGGTGATAGTTATATGAGTGGAGAGAAAACTTAGATGTGATTTTTTTGTGAAGGGAGAAGCGATAATAGATTAGATGCGTGGTGTGAGAGCAAGTGACTATGACACTGACATTGTGAGACTGGGTGAATGGGGGAGGGTAGTGTCATCTATTGTAATAAACTTAGGAGGGCTTGGGTGGAAAGATAATATGTTTTGTTTTTGGCGTATTGAATTTGAGGTGCCAATGGGACATTCAGTTCAACACATCCAGGTGACAATTGGTGACACGGAATTGCAGCTCAGGAGAGAAATTAATTGTGTGTAGATAAATCTGGGAATCTACTGCCTAGAGATGATAGCTGAATTCATAGGAGCCAATGAGATCAGTAAACAAGGTGATATGGAGGGGAAAGAGAAGAGAGTCCAGGTCAGTTGGGGTGTATTCATAGTTAACAAGTATGCCATAGATGAATCTTCAACAGAGGAGATTGAGGAGTGTGAGTGGTCAGACAGGTAAGAGGAAAACCAGGAGAGAAAATTGCCATGAGAACCTAACAAGGACAGAGTATCCAGGAGAAGAGGAAAATTGGGAATGGTAAGTGCCACAGAGGTCAAGAAGGATGAAGCTGGATAAAAGGCCATTGGACCTGGCATTTAAGAGATTGTTGGTTGATTTTTGGAGAGAGCAGTTCAACTTGATTGATGAAGTTGGAAACCATATTACAGAGGGTAGGGATTGAGAGGATAAAAAGTGAGGGCACCTGTCCTAGACGGTGTTCTCGAGGAATTTAGTCAAGAATGGGAGGAAAGACAGAACGATAGCTCAAGGGGATGGTAGAATAAAGTGAGAGACTTGTAAGGATGGGGAGACATGGGAGTATTTGCATGCAGCAGAGAAGAGGGCAGTAGATATGGAGAGAATGGTCTCATCATGTTTATTAAATCTTATTTCCCAGTGTTCTCCTTCAAAAGTCCTCTGATGTTCTAAACTCATAATTGTGCTCATTCTAATTTCTGTCCTAGGATACCGTAAACTTTTAGCATACTCTCTTTACATGTCATTTCTGCTTTCATTGAAAGGCCCTGCCCATGTTCGCACTACTCTCTCTCTCTCTGACTTTTCCAGTCCACAGTGATTTCTACTTTTTCTGAATTTCTAGAACAGTCATCCTGGGACATTATCTTGCACTTGGTTGAACAGTCTTTTCTTTTCTTTTTTTTTGGGGGGGGGGTGGAAGTGAAGAGTGTTTGCATTAATGTGGAAAAATCCAATTGTGTACATTTGTCCCCCTGATGTAGCTCATCAATTTGCTTGTGATGCAAAGTCTTAGAAAGGATTCTGGGAACAATGAGAGATGAACAGATTTGCACATGGTCACATAGATAATATGTGTTAGGGTTAGGACTTCTATCCAGAACTTAATAGTGCCAACAGTAATCCTATATTCACTATAAGACTAGAAGCAGTTAGGTGATGCCACAGATAGACTGCTGGATCTGAAGTTAGGAAACCTGAGTTCAAATCCAACCTCAGACACTTCCCAGACATATGATCCTGGGCAAGTCACCTAACATTTTTCTGCCTAAGTTTCCTCAATTGCAAAAAGAGAATAAAAATAACACCTTCATCTCATATTTATTGTGAGGATAAAATGAGATAATATTTGTAAAATACTTTGTAAACCATAAAATGATACATAAGTGCTAGGTACTATCATTATGTTATTATTATGCTGTTCCTCAAACTCTCTTGCCTTACCTTCTAATTGGTGTATTTTTATTAGTCTTTTCTCATCAATAAGAATGTAAATTCCTCATAGGCAGGGATCATGGAATATACTTATGTATCACCCTCAGCACCAGGCAGAATATGTAAAAGATGAATAATCTATGTGACTAAGTCAGTGGAATATTCTGGAAAAGTTTGGAGCCTGGTGTTCTGTATCTGATTCTCAGCTATTCTATTTACTTCCTTTGTCACCTGGGCCATGTTTCTTGACCTCAGTTTCTATATCAATAAAATGGATGGGTTGGGATTCATGGTTTCAAAAGATACTTTCAACTCTAAGGTTTATTGTCCTGAAAAAGTTAGAAAGGAGAGAAAAGATCATATGGAGATGAAGAATATGGAGACACAAGTTTACATAGTACACTTAGGAGAAGGTCAGATCAAGCTAATTAGAGTGGAGTTTATATTGGGAGGAGATGATGATGTTGTGAGGGTTGTCTGGAGCCAGATTTTGGGGAGCCTTGGGTGTAAGGCAGATGTTGAGACATTAAATTGTAGACAACAGAGTCAAAACTGACTTAAGGACCATGCTTAAGTCCATCAGAATCTTGATTTTCATTGTTGCTTCAGTAGCAAAATAAAGTCCCAGAAGAATCATAATGCGAGATGAAGAAAATGGCCAGACCTGGTCAGGGGAGGTCAGGAAAGCTGGGAAATGGAAGCACAATTGGGAGGTTTTATGTAATTCTGATTCAGGACTGGATACCCTGTGGGGTTTTGCACAAATGTGTTTTCTTTACTCCTTAGCTGCTAAAAAGCCATAAGGCCTCGAATAGGGTAATCCCCCATGGTGAAGTTGATAGAGGCAAGATGGGAAAGCAGATTTCTCCTCATCCTCTTCAAGAACTACCCAGCACCATGCCAGGGAGAAACAACTTGCAAAGCATAGCAGCAAGAGCAGGAATTGGGTATGACATCAATTGAGTTTGAGCTTGGAGCCCATACTGGAGGATATCCAAGACCTCCAAGAAGAATTTGCAGTAGAATAAAACTGGAACCAGCTCTGCAAGCCATGTATTCTCTTCCTGGCCTTGTCAGGGAAGCAAGAAAGTTCAAATACCTCTTTGAAAGGAAGTCTGATGGTGGGCCTGGACTTCTTTTCTGGTCTGAGGTAGATCAAGGAGCTTAGGAGAGGGGTTCATTGACATCCTTTTCTACCTGGTAACACGGACCTTGGGCTTCCATATTGACCTGCCATGACTGTACTGTCTAGGATGGAGAGTAACTGGTGCCATTATACAGTCTACCTCACCTTTGGGTCTTCCTGCAAATACAGAGTTGTCCCATGGGAGACCCCAAAAGCTGAGGCCTTAGTTCTGCCTTAGGGGCCACAGAATGTGCATCTGTCTCCTATGTGGGTATGGGGGGAAAGATATCAACTAAAGAGGAGAAGGACTGGGATTGAAATGTGGTCTCAGATTAATGAGCCAGCATTCATGGGAAGTGATTCCAGCAGCATTAAAGAGGATAGCTAGGCTATGGAAACCAATGGGAGAAGAAGGACATGTTAGCCTTTTAAAATTCTTAATCACTATCTGTATTACCAGATCCTAGAAATACAATATACCTCTGATGACCTAAATTCTGTTACACAGGTTACATGGAGGGAAGAGTTTCTTCTCAGACTGCCATTTTCTCCTTCAGTAAAATTGGGGACAAAAAAGGAAAATGGGCACCATTCTTGGATAGTCTTCGAGGGAGCTTCCTATAGCTTTCCACTAACCACCTAAGACTCCAGAGAACACTGGTCAACATTCTCTGGACAGGAGGGCAGATGGAAGATAGATTTTTATGGTCCTCTTCTTTAGCTGTGGTCTTTGGTTCTCAGGATAATGCGCCACTCCTTACCTTCAACCAGTGAGTTGGGGAGGAGAAGGGTAAACGGGCTACATGCCATTCTTCTTACTAAACACTCACTGAACCTGCATTCCTTTACTGAGAAAGCACCAAAATGACAGCTGTTCTTCCTTTGTTTCCCCTAAAATTTCTAACTCTAGTAATTTGGGGAACAGAAACAGGAAAAGGCAGCCTATAGATCTCTAGAGAATTGTTGGCTAATACATTAAAATTAAAGAGAAACAGAAGCCATCACTACAAATTGCAACATTATTGTTCAAGCCAAGATCATCCTAATTATAAAGTAGCATTTTTATAGATGTCACAGAGGCTGTTTTAGTGCCTCTTTGCTGATGCTAAAAAGATAGTGTGGAAACACGATCAGGGATCCTCACACTGCTGTCTTACTGGAGGGGGGAAAGTTAATTAGGCTCTTTTTGGCATATTAGTGAAGACAGGCTTATTAGACACATTTACAAGCTAATGATATGCGTATCCTCTGCTATCAAAGAAAAATGCATTTAAATAAACTGATTTACAGTTCAGCCATTTTCATCTCTTTAACCAGTACAGTTCACACTCTCATTACATTGACTTAATTGGCTTGGATTCTCAAATTTCTCTGGGCTCCTTAGTGAGGCTGTGGTGGGCTATTCTTATGGTTTCTTTCTGTTGGGCAGCAGGTGACCTAACAGCCTGGCTTTTAGGCCTCTCCAAAAACTGAACAACTTTAGTCATTGCAAAGACAGTGACTTCATTCAATTCAAAAAGCATTTATTGAATATTTCTATGTGCTAGACATTGGAATAATGAAAACAAAAAACAAGCTGTGTCTATTCTCAAGGAGCCTATGTTTTACTGGGGAGAAAGCAACATATATCCATATAAGTCTCTACAAAATATATAGAGAGTGCATTCAAAGTGTTCTAAAGGTAGGTAAAACATCAACTGTTGTATATGCATATGTGTGTACATATATGAGTACATATGTGCATGTGTGTGAACACACAAATGCATGCATGCAAGTGTATGTGAAATCCTATAGTCTTCTAGAGAAGAAGGTAGCTGAGGTATGCTTTAAAGGAAGCTTGAGATTTTTAAGGATTCAGATCTGAGATACACCATTGATGTCATCTACTTCAACACTCTCACTTTATGGATGAGAAAAGTGAGGTCCAAGGAAGTTATGTGACTTGTCCAAGGTCACAGCCTCTGTAAAATGGTTTTAATAGATCCAGCCTCGATCTCCCAGAATTTTTGTTAGAAAAGAATGAGAGACTGTGTTCTAAAATGTGCATATCTTCAAATAATCTACATATTCCAAATTTCATTGTCAGTGAATAGCAGAGCCAGTGTTCACACCCATATGGACCTATAAGGGTGATCTACTCTGTGAGATTGGATCCATAGCTGGTGGTCTACTCTTTATTGTACTGTACTTCAGAGATTACTGTGTCTTTCACTGATAGTGCACATATCTTAGGTGGGGGGGGGGCAAGGTGAAGAGAGAAATTTGAGAGAAGGTAGGAAACAATGAAGGAAAACCTTGGCTTAACCAGAATCCAAAGTTCCCTTAATCCTTCTAGAAAGCAAGAGGAGGAAGAAGGAACCAATGCTGCTGTAATTATGAATCCAGAGCTTACCGTTAGAGAACCTGAGTATTACTATTGCTAGAAAAAAAAATGACAGAACAGAATTTTCAGGTGTCTGGGGAATCAAAGAATATAGAAGCTCCTGAAGAAATTGATGGAAATAGAAAGGGCTCTCTGCAGAGGGGTCTCTGCTACCTGGAGCTGGAAGAGTGAGCATGGATGGCTGTCTCTGAGAGAGACAGAGATAGACAAGGGCAGAGAGACAGAATAAGATCAAAAAAATATTTTACAGAAAGACTCTCAAGGCAAAGAATCAATAGTAGTGTGGGGCAAATGAGAGTGGCTGACCAGCCCTGTTCACCTACCCTGCTTATAAACAGACTCTCCCCACTTACATGGCACTTTCTATTCTGAAATACTGATGATTGTGTCTGGTATAGGAAAATATTTACAAGGGTATATCATGATCACCCTAATTTCTCCACTTTTCTTCCCTACTTCTTCCCCTTTCACTTTCTTTCAGTTCTTTTGACTAAGATCGTCACAACATAAAAAAAAACACTCCTAGGCTTTTCATCTTATTTAATTCCATGATCCCTAGTGACATTAGCTCAGGGGATGCTTGTATCAACTCCTTTTCCCTCATTAGGATGTAAGAAAAAAATCATGCTTTCTCTAATGATTTCTCATTTATATTTACATGTTTAATGTTTCTCTTTACTCCCATGTTGATATTTCAAAGTTTCTAGTTAGCACTGGTCTTTTCATCAGGAATGCTTTGAAGTCCTCTATTTCATTAAAAATCCATTTCCCCTATAGGAATACACTAAACTTTCCTGGATAAGTTATTCTTGCTTGTAAACCTAGATCCTTTGTGTTTTTGGAATATCATATTCCATATTCTCCATTTCTTCTTAGTGGAAGCTGCTACTAATTCTTGTATGATCCTTAATATGGCTTCTCAGTACTTGAACTCTTTCTTTCTATCTGCTTGCAAAGTTGTGTCTTTGACGTGGAAGTCCTGGATTTTAACTTTAATGTTTCTGGAAGTTTCCATTTTGGTGTTTCTTTCAAAAGGTTCCTGGTGGGATTTTTCTATTTTTACTTTGCCCTATCTAGCAAAAGAAATCTAGGTTTAGTTTTCTTTTAAAATTTCTTGAAATCTTTATGTCTAGACTTTTTTTTTGTCATGATATCTTAATTCTTAAATTATGTTATCTTGATATGTTTTCTAATTCAGTTGTTTCTTTTTCTTTTCCCCCAATTTTTAAATTTTGTTTAATACATCATGTTGTAGGCTAGTCTTAAAGTTCTGTTCAGTCATTTTTCAGTTGTGTCTGAGTTTCATGACCCCACTTGGGGTTTTCTTGGTAAAGATACTGGAGTGGTTTGCCATTTCCTTCTCCAGCTCATTTTACAGATGAGGAAACTGAAGCAAAAAGGTTAAGTGACTTACCCTGGGTCACACATTTAGTGAGTGTCTGAGGCCATATTTGAACTAAGATGCTCCTGACTCTAAGCCAGGCACTCTATCCATTATACCTAGTGGCAACTTATGTTACATCCATTCTGGTTTTTAGAGTCTGTTATTAGATTAAAGTTTATTTATTTGTTTTGTGGTTGTTGCTCCTTTGAAGCTTTGCTTGTAGGTATTTTGGAGTGATTCTACTCTCCTGGGTTTGTGTCTTAGACATCCCTGGCCTCATAACAGCCCTTTGTCTGTTGTGGTTTAGACATTGCTCTGGGCATCCCAGCATTGCTGGTCTCCCTGAGAGCTCTGGGTGCTGAGGCTGTGATCCAGCCTCCCTAGATGACCTTCCCATACAGGCACTGCTATTCTGAGGAGGGAAATGAGTCCATAATTTGCTTTGGCAGTCTCCACTTGTGGTTATGAGTGTTAAGTCCACTCTAGACCCGTCCCACTAGTGGGCTTATTGAGAACAAAAAGTATCTCATGTCCTTCTTTGTATCCCCAGGACAGTACAATGCCTGGCCCATAGTAGGTGCTTGATGAAGGCTTGTTGATTGACTGATGTAGTTTCTCCTTCAATTTCCTGAAAACTTCTTGGTACAACATTCCTATTAAATCATCAGTCAAGCACATCATCTAGCTACTCTACCATCTTGACTTGTCTCTTATAAGTTTTCCTAAAGCACATTGCCCTGATGAGAGTATGCCATTAGACGTCAAATTCTCCATTGCAAAGGTACAGAGAGACACCATTACATAGCAGTTTGAAGGCCAGTCTATGAGTTAGGAAAACCTCACATGAAATCTCATCTCTCCTATTCAGCTCAAAGACTCACTTCTGCATGAAACCTTTTGCCAATTGTCCTGGATTTTGTCTTGCCACTGGACTTCAATGACTGGAAGAGTGAGGCTGATGATGTTCCACAACTGTGTCTCACTTAAATCCAAATCATGCTCGAGTCAAGGCCTCTTCAAAAACAAATAATGAACAGCAACAATTTAGTTGTTAGGGCCTGTCCCTAACAGAAGCGGAGTTTATTATATTTAGGACCATAGATTTAGGGCTGGGAAGGATCGTATGAACCACCTTGTTCAACACCCTCATTTTCCACTAGAAGTAACCATGACCCAGAGACGTTAAATGATTTGCTAGAATTTCATATCTAATAAATGACAGTGGTAAGATTTGAATTCAGGACTTCTGACTGAAAATCTAGAACTCTTTCAACTATAGCATGCTACTTTTGTCCTCCCTTATAGTATGTAAGTGTATTTCAGTGTAAGATTATTTCACTTCTGTCTTTGCATCCATGTGTTCTGGCACATAGTAGGCACTTAACAAATATTTGTTGATTACTTGACACCTACTAGCTGTAGAAGGAGAGCTAGGTGGTGTCATAGTGCATAGAATACCTGGCTTGGAATCAGGAAGACTCATCTTCCTGAGTTCAAATCCAGCCTCAGACACTTACTAGCTGTGTGACCCTGAGTAAGTCACTTAACCCTCTTTGCCTCAGTTTCTTCATCTGTAAAGTGTACTGGAGAAGGAAATGGCAAACCACTCCAATATCTTTGCTAAGAAAACCCCAAATGGGGTCAAGAAGAGTGAGACAGGACTAAAAAACAGCTCAACAACCAGCTGTAGAACTCTAGACAAGTCTCTTAACCTCTAAGTACTGCACGTACCTCGCTAAGGCTGCGTTGCTGACAAATTACTGATCTGAATTAGTGGAAGGAATGTTCACCCTCAAAATTCATCTCACTAGTAAAATCTTAGAATCAGATGCTCCTTCATAAAGAAAAGGGACATGATCTCTCATACTTTCCCTAGATAGAACATAAGCCACTGGATGACTAAGAATTATGGATATGCAGACTAACCCTAAACACTGAGCCTTTCATTCTGACGCAAGTCCTTTACCCCTTTGTGAGATAAGGATTATGGGAAATGCCTCCTCTTCCTTCCATACCCCCCCAAACCTCCCTCCCCCCACCTTCACAATTGTACAAGTTGGTGCATTTTTTTTATGATGATGATGATTATCAAAGACATCATTTGAGCTTAATGCCTGGGAATGACTTCACATGCCGGTGACTAACAATGTTACGGACAATTATTTCTTTAGAACATTACCGCCTTGCCATCAAGGGAAATGTCGCTTTGGGAAGGTAATAAATGTGGTTTATTGGAGAGGAGATACATTGAGGTTCGCCTTTAATTTGATAACATCCCATCCTCAGTCGTTCTTTCAAAGAAAGGCAACCACGAGCAATTTATATTAAGGTGGCCACTTTTCCCAACAGATTTCTGATGTTCAGGGTCCCCATTTGTCTGTATGCCTTAGGCATCCTTATATGTAAAGGGATGGAGGGCAGCCTTTGACCCCTCCCTCCTCTGTGGGTAGTCACCTGTGGTTGACCCTCAGTACCTTAATTATGTAGAATAAGCAGCCTGACTGGGCCAGGCTGGGGTATCGTGGTACAGACATGATGAAAGTTGCTTTTCCTTCCACCATCTATATTCCTACTCATCTCCCCAGACATGAAGAGAGACCCCCTGGGGGAGGTGAGAGCATCTTTTGTTGTTTCCATGCAGTTTCCCGGGGAGAGATAGCTGGTTGCTCTTCTCCTTATGCAAAAACAGTCTTATAATTTAGAGGAGAGGGTGGTAGAGAATTTGGTAAAGTGACTCAATTCTACTCTTCATCCAGAAAGGTGCTTAGTGCCATCTGGGGGCAAAGGGGAAGAATTCAGCTCACTTTTCTCCTAAGGAATTCTCATTATTCCTATGGGTTAGGAGGAATTTGTGAGTAAACAGAGACCAGGGACTTCAAAAGATGTTTGTATGTATATATATATATGCATACTGTGATACCTATATCTAAGTCTATAGCTAATCTATTTCTCTTTATATATATATATATATATATATGCACATGTTAAATATGTATAGCCCTTGCAAGTTGTCCTTAACCTCACATAGTAGGAGGTATAGCCTATCTCTACTGATGAATCAGAACCCCAAGAAAAAAGGCTGTATCGTCTATGTGGGGCTCCAGGGATGTCCCTGAGGGGTTGAGCTGATTCTTTTCTAATGTTATGAAATATACATATTTCATAAATATACACATTTCAAAAAAATCTTTTACATATTTCTTCCCCCCAATATCAATGTCCAGTGAAGAGTTCATCATTTAACATAAATTAGCTTTTTCAAATGGATATTTACTGAGTAGATATAACAAAAACAGAATACAAACACTTCCCCCAACATCTGGGGGGTGCACTCTCTATTATATCACCTTGGACCTTGGGAAGAGTGACCTCAAATCAGTCTTTACAATGTATTTTCCCCACCAAGTTCCTTTGCAAATGTAGCATAGCCACTGGACATTAGCATCTTGTCTATTGCTGGGTCGAGTAGGTCACATTTTGTGGCTTCTACTACTGGTTTACTCATGTTCAGTTTCTAAAAAATCCCAGGATAAAGTCTAGTTACTGGACATCTTGCACTCCCTATCCCAACCTTGTGAAACTAACAAAGCCAAACACCTCCCCCAAGACTTTGTCCCCTAAAATCATAGAAGAACACATGAAAGGAGGCAAAGACAGAGGCCACCATAGGCAGAGAGGGCTGTTCTGAGAACTCTTTCTTCCTTAAGGCTTATATCCCATCTCTCTCACTCAAACACAATCAGACAGGAAAGAGAATTTGCTTTGGAGAGATTGAAGAGTTCGAATACATTCTCAGGTCCAGTTCAGTGGCCAATTAAAAGTTTCCTTTTCTTCACATGATGATAAGTGTACTGAAAAAGTCAGAATGCTTGTATGTGCTCTGAATGGGGAAAGCATGAGTCTCTTCCATTGCATGTCATCATGTCTCTCTGCAAGCAGGCTCTGCAGCTTCTTCTATGAGATCTGACAGTTAGGTTGGAATCACTGCACGTCCTCTTCTGGTGAGGATGCCTTGACGAGGCCCCGGTTTACACACACACACACACACACACACACACACACACACACACACTCACATATATCTAGCATAGTTTATATACACACATATATAAATATATGTGTGTGTGTTTTACATGCAGCTCTGACTACACACATACATGTATATAAAGATTTGTCTACATACACATGCACCCCTGCATATATTCCTACATGTGTTTACACACTTGTCTATATGTATGTGCACTTTGTATGCATTTATGCATGCATGTGCCTCTTTGACTCAGGGACCCAGCAATTCCCTCTCCACTGCATCTCCAAGACAGAAAGTTGAAGGTAAGAAATGACTATGCCTTGGAAGAGGATGTTCCTGATTGAGAATTCCCTGCATCAATAAGATTCCCACATCTGGCCAAATCACATCATTTAAATAGATGGACGGATACCTAGATAGATGACAGACAGATGCGTATACATACATATGTATGTTTTTCTACCAATTCATGGTTATTACCCCCCTTCTATTTTCAGTCTTTAGGAATACAGCAGATAAAGAGTTGCCATGATACTGAATTGAAGTGAAACTTATTCTACTTAGCCAACCAAATGTCGCAATGGTTCAAGTGCTGGGCCTGGAGTCAGGAAGACTCATCTTTCTGAGTTCCAATCTGGCCTCAGATAGTTACTAGTTGTGTGACCCTGAGCAAATCACTTAACCCTGTTTGCCTCAGTTTCCTCATTTGTAAAATGAGTTAGAGAAGGAAATGGCAAACCACTCCAGTATCTTTGCCAAGAAAACTACAAATGGGGTCATGGAGAATTAGACATGACTGAAATGACTGAACAACAAACTCCCAGATGAGGAAACTCCTGTTACAACTTTTAGTCCTATAGAGTTGCTTCAAGCACTGAGATGTTAAGTGACTTGCCCAGAATGTGTTACATATAGGACTTGAACCCAGATTTTTCCAACTCTGAAGTCATCTCTCTAGACAGTACATGACACTGCCTCTTGCATAGGAAGGGATACAGCACTTTCTCCCTCCTCCAATATGTGTATACTTAGACATATGCCATAATTTTACATCATAAAGGTACCTTAAAGATCAAATCAGATAACTGAAATACCATGAATGGCAAATCTTAAAACATTGCATAAATATTAATTCAAATGATTATAATCCTGTATTCCAGTTTATAGCTAAGAATATTGCTACTCAGAGGAAAAGGTTGCATTTAGTGCAAAATCAAAGCACCAGTTTTCTATCACTTGTCTGACTCTTTTCCTGTCACAATTCAACAATGTCCTTGTCAATCATATATTTTGTTCCATGTTATCTGTGTGTCATATTTCCTTAGTAAGACTGTAAGCTTCGTGGGGGAGAACTTTGGAGCTGATTTAAAGTCTACCTCATTTAGGCCTTCCTACTGTGCTGTGTACCTAAAAAAAACTTAATACTTGTTTAATGAATTGAATGGAGGAATTGAGACAGTCTTATAGCAAGGCTTATGAAGGAAGGGGGTATTTCTATATCATCTCCTGCTTTATGAACAATAGAGAAATAAAATCTGAGGCTGGTAATGGTGTATAGAGGACGCTGACATAGGATGGAAGGAGGGGTCTAATATGGCAGCTCAGTGTCATTCAAAGTGCACAGAGTTTAGAATGAGAGGACCTGAGTTCAAATTCCAGCTGTTCTTCCAACTATTCGTGTAACCTTGGAGAAATCTTTCTGACCCTCTAGGCCGGAGTTTCCTTCTCTGAAAAAGGAGTTTGGTTTGTGTGATGGCTGATGTCTCTTCTTATCTTAAATCTACTGTGGGCATACGAATTGCTACTATATTGAACTTCATACTATGACAAGAATGCATTATAAATGCTATGGGGATGACTACAAGGATCTGAAATCTGTGACCTAAATGGATGAATTTTCTTCCCAGAATGCAGTGGCTTGATATATTGCTCTCTCCTAACCGTTTTTTCCTGACTAGAGAACCTGCAGTCCATGGAAAGAGCTGACTGTGGAGCTCAGGGAGACTAACTTAGCTAAGACCAAGCTAAAGGTCACTGAGGAAAGATTTTCCAGGCTCTCAGGGTCAGGGAGAGACCCTCATAGGGTCCTCTCCTCCATTCTGGCTGCAGCAGACTGACCCAGTCAAGTCTGAATTTTCTTGTTTAGAAAGGGCAGGCTTTTTTTTTCTTTTCTAGTTCCCATCTTAGGTTGTTGTACAGAGCAGTGATTCGGAAATGACAGTGGGTCAGGCCCTGGATGAAATAATTGTAGGGCCTTGGGGGAGCATATTTGCAATGTAAATAGAAATCCTTCTTGTCTGGAAAAAATATTCTTACTTGGTGAGAGTATTCAGGAGAGACAGCATTCAAACATGTACATACACACACATATCCCCATGTACAGGCTAAGGCTCTGAGAAATAAAAGCACTTATTTTATTTTATTTTTCTCTTAAACTAAACATTATGGGGCAGCTAGGTGGTACAGAATAGAGCACCAACCCTGGAGTCAGGAGGACCTGAGTTCAATCTGGTCTTAAGCACTTGACACTTACTAATTGTGTGACCTTGGGCAAGTCACTTAACCCCAATTTCTTTGCCTTCCCCCCTCCAAAAGAACCCCACAAAAACAAAACAAACAAAAAATTATCCATTATCCTCATTAGAACCCCGGCAGGTTTTAAGCCTTCCAATTTTTAGAAGGGAAAGTAGAAAAATAGTGATGATCAGATGATGATAAATTATATTAGCGTAACAATTTCAGGTTAGCAAAGTGCTAAGCATATATTATCTTACTTGACCTTCAACACTTTGATTATGATTCCTATTTTTCAGACGAGGAAATTAAAGATGAGAGAGGCTCAATCACTTGCCAAAAGTCATACAGTTTTTAAGTGTCTGAGACAAAATTTGAATGGAGTCTTCCTGACTCTAAGCTCAGCATTATGTTTTCCCAAATCAATTCAGCTTCTCTCTACATGGTAGAACTCAGAAGTGATCTTGAATTGTACCTTTTTGACCCTGAGTTTGGGTATGATGTCTCAAGAAGTCATAATTCAATGACATCCAAGACTGGGGATGAAAGTAACCTGGAGTCTACAACTGCACAAATGTTGTGTAACCTTAATGTTTATATGTGCACACACAGCCTGAGAATCGAGGGAGCTTGTGCAACCAGGCAGTGATGGGAAAATGCCAAAGTTATTAATTCTTTGTAGAATATGCTAATGCTTTTGTTCTTCCGATTACATACCTCTCCCCTTCCCCCATCACCCACTGTTCCATTTCTGCTTCCCTGACATTATGGCTATGACTGAAACATTAAAACAAGTAGCCAAACCCACTTTTGAAATTCAAATTATTCTGAAGGACCAATAATACAGTAACAAATGTGTGCTAGTTTTTAAGAATGTGTAAGTAAACCAAATTGCTCAAGTGAACGAGCAATTATCAGGTGTTTATTGTGTGCCAGGCTAAGTTCTTGGGATACAAAGAAGACTGGACAGAGTCCCTCCTTGAGGAGTCCTCACTTCAGGTTTTTTGCCTAAAACATTATCTCTGCTCTCTCATTCTCCATATCTGTCCTAAAAGATCCAGAGTAGATGCTGGGAACCTCTCTCCAACATTGGCAACAGATAGAAGTAGAAATGAACATTTGTTTTGAAACCGGGATGAAAATAAAGTTGGAAAAGAAGGAGGCCTTTATAAACTGACTTGTTGTGCACATGACCTTAACTGTGTTGGGGTCCAGGCATATACCCCACTTTCCTATCTCTGTGGCCTTCCTAGGAATTATTGTTATCCATGCACTATTCATGTAAATCCCCAAGTTCAACCAATCAGCTGTGCTAGAATCACAGCATCATCAAAGACCAAATTGTTTCCTCCCATTACCTGGACATAACATTGGCTCATAAAAATGGAAGAAGATTTTTGAATAGATGCTACCATACCAAATCGACTCGTGGTAGAGCTTTATGAGCTGATATTGGTCTGATCAGTCACAGTCTGACACACTGCACCTCGACTCCAACATAATGTTGTCATTTTGGTCCTCTGAGAATGAAGGACAACAACCAAACAGCCAGAACAAATACAGCCTTTGATCTCTGTGGAATCAAAAGCTCTCCCTTAACCCGGGGTGCACATTGCAAAAATCTACCCAGAGCCCATGGGAAAGCAGGCTCAGGCTTCGAACATACATGGAAAAGGGGTTAACTCACAGGTCCTAGATATCTTTTTTCTTCTTTTCAGTAGGGCCATTTTTATACTCCCCTTAAGTGTGGCCTAGTTTTCTGCTGGTGTGTCCTGCAGCATCTGGAAGCAGCCTTTTCTCATGATATTTAGTTTGTCCTTAGCTCTGGATTCAGGCATTGCTGCAAATATACAAAGGGTAGTACCATGATGCTTATGAGAAATATGAATCTTCCACCCTTTAGAAGTTCCCAAGCCTCCTTTCTAATCAAGGGTGGGGCAAGATGGCACAGAAATTTATCTCCTCCCCAACCCCACTCTCAGTTCTTCCCTACCAAGGGCTTGACTGGAACTGTTCTATCCTCTAGACCTCCAGACACTCAATCCTCAGTTCCAAGCTACTTTTCCATTTCATGCAAAACCCATAAGGAACTAACAGTTTCTCCTTGGCAAACCTTAACATACTTCCTGAGTGATATCACTTTATTTTATCCAATGGCTTTCCCTCTTTCCAAGCAGATCAAGGACTTCTCATATCTAATCAAAAGGCTCTGGATGATTGATTCAATAAAGGAGTCCTCATTTGAGTGTTTTTGTTGATTTAATTCAATAGGTCCCCACCCTTCTGCTTCTTTTCCTACTACTACCAGCATTATTCCTCCTACAACTCTTAATCTCAACAGTAAGATGGGGTAATAATAATGAATAATAACAAGCATTTATGTACTGGTTTAAGGTTTACTAAGCACTTTACATCTAGGATCTCATTGGATTCTCCAAACAACCTTAGGAGACAGATGCTATTATCTTCACCCTACAAATTAGGAAGCTGAGGCTGAGAGAGGTTAACAAGACTTGCTCAGGGATACACTACTAGTATCTGAGGCAGGATTTGAACTCAGGTTTTACTGATTTCAGTTAAATATTTTAAAATACTGGGGAAATACTATCTCACAAGTCTATTATGAGAAAAACCCTTAATAAGCTGTAGCACTCAATACAAATGTGAATTATCATTATAATTATTATATACCATAAGGTTTCATTAAGTCACAAGCTCTCTAATGAATTGAAAGTATGATTTTATTTGCATGAATTCAAGATGTACCAACCTCTTTAGCAACCTATTACCTATTGAGAGAGCCCATATTTCAAAGATTCACAGGATGGCACACTCAGTTTTGAATACTGGATACCAGAACCCCTTTCTCCTTCAGCGTGGAGGAAGGAGTGGAACTTCCAGTGGCAGAAAGAAGTACCTTGAGACTTCAGTGCCCATGCCTCCTTGAACGCCCATCACTCCTTCCCAGACAGCTCAGCAGGCTGCCCTGGAAGCCACAGGGAGCCTCTCCTTGCCAAGAGAAGGATCATTACCCACAAGGAAATAGAAATCCTATTCTTCTTTTAATCTGCATTCTCAGAAGGCAGTCTCGCTTTTCTGCTCCAAAATGAACCCTGGCTTTGTTTTATTAACAATGATAAGAAAGCCTTTCATTTATAGACTGCTTTATAAATAACAAAATACCTCATTTTTATAGCATTTTGAGAACAAAATTCTATATTCCTATAAAACATACAAGGGCACTGAGCATTTTCACATAACTGTATATACATTTACATATATACATACACATTATTCATACATATGCATACATATCTGTGACAATGAGGTAGTATTCTAAAGTTTATAGAGCTCTTTCTTCATAGCAACCCCATGAATTAGTCTAAGGTAGGTATTGTTAGCCCCATTTTGCAAATGAATATGGTGAGACTTAGAGGGACTACTGTTAATCTACTGTCAAGGTTTTGTCCAAGGTCATAATAGAATCAGCATTAGAACTCAGGTCTCTTACTTCTATTCTGGTGTGCTTTTCCACCATATCATGCCAACCTTCACATATTTTTATTTTTTTGCTTTCCCATCATTGATAAATGTCCTATCCCCACAAACGTTAACACCCTAAGGACACTCTCCTCACAGGCTATCTTCCTGATTGGGCTCCAGATGTCAAAGAACAGAGAAAAATGGGATGTTCTGTGGAGGAAGAGGAGTTGTGAAGTTAAAGCCCTTGATGATAATGATAATGTTTCAAGAAAACATAATCTTTATGGTCTTTCCTTCTACTGATCCTTCTAAGCTTTTATGCCATAATGGATGATATGGATGGTTTAATGTGGTTAAAGAAATCCACCCCTCATTGGACAACACTATCATGATGAGGCTTTCTGAACTTGAATGTGGCTAAGAGAAATTTTTTCAGGTGGACTAATACAAAAGCAATTGAACAGGATGAAGGTGGGTTGGACTGTCTTTGGAAAATTTCATATCACCTTCATCTTCCTGAAATAAATGCTTACCATTATTATCAATATTCTTCTGAGGATTCTATAGAGACATATACTCTATGGAATACCAGAAGTTATGGTGTTATACACACACATGGATATGTATATGTGTGTGTGTGTTTGTGTGTGTGTATGAGTTGTGGTATATCCGAAGGTCAGTGGAAAGGCACATGATGAAAGTGTGGGTTGCAATATGTTATAAATGAGAAATTTCCTATGCCTAATATGTTTTTAAACTGGTTCTATTTTTTCATTGGTGGTGGGAATTTGAAAAAAAAAACCCATTACCAATTTGAATTATTAGAAACTGCTCTGAAATAGTCTCAGAGAGTTGTCAGGGAAGACTAAAATTATACAACTGGCCTAGGATCACATGGTCAGTAGGTGCCAGAAACAGGTCTTGAACCTAAGTCATACTCTTTACTTCCTGGGCTGCTATCTATCTGCTGTGCTATGCTGTCTGGCACATAGTGAATATTAGTACATAGTTACTGAATGAATAAACAAATAGATAAAATCTTAGAAAACATATCAGAGTAAATTATATCAGAGCTACATGATATGAAAAAGATGTTGGTCAATTCATATATAAAGAGCATGGGATAACCAATGAAAGGGCTGAGTGCCCTAATGGATGATTTTATTCACCTGTGCCACAAAATCTCAGCATTGAATGGGATCCTGGGATCATCTAGCCCAATACACATCTGAACCAAAATTCCTTCTACAACTTCTCCAGCAAGTAGCCATTCAGTTTCTACTGGAAAGACTCCAGAGTTGAGGAATTCATTAACTTCTGGGGCAATTCATTTGACTTTTGGATAGTTCTTATTGTTGTTAAAATTTTCTAAAATGGCACACGGTCATAACCAAGACTCCCTTATTAAGAGATTTTAATCAAAACTTATGTTTGTCCTTCTGTAACTTCCACCATTTGTGCAGCATTCAGCTCTTGTAGCAGCAAGCACCCCAAGTATCCTCAGGGTTTGCTGCCAACACAGGTTCTTGGATCTGCTTTGTTAAAGGAAAGCAACTCAAAATGGGTTAACAAGCTTACTTTAATCAATCAAATATGTATCATTTACCTAGTTCAGGGGAAAGAGGTCAGCACCCCGAACTTCAGAATATACAGACAGAATTATCAAGACAGAAACAGATCAAGTAGACAGATTTCCAAACTGTCCAACCATTACATCCACACCAAACAACATCTGGGTTTCAAAGCCGGGGGGGAGGGGGGCAGGACAACGGCTTCCCAGAGTTTCATCTGATCAAATCACAGAACATTTCTCAAAGTGAGCCCCAAAGCAAAGCTACACATCAGGGCTTATATAGTCTTCTCCTGGTTCAGAGAATGTAACAACCTTATTGACTCACTGGCCAATCAAGAAGTATCTACTGAAAAACAAGCCTCCCACTCCAGGCTCCAGGTGCACTTTAGCCTAGGGGCAGGGAAGATCTTAAAAATTTACATTCCCATTACAACTCTCTAAGTCCAAACAGATCAAGAAGTCGACTTATGGATCTGGGCACAGTGAACAGGTTCATTCTATCAGGACAAATACAGGACTGAGCCTTCCATTAATCCAACATAGCCAGACTGTGAGAGGCAGAAGAGTGTTATAGACAAGGCAATACAAGAATTCAAAAGACATGCAATTGGGAGGAATCCGAGGAAGGTTTAGGTAGGGGGTGGCACTTGAGATATATCTTGCAGAGAGGGAAGGACTTTTATAGGTTTACATCAGGGAAGGAGTCATGTTCGTGAAGGTAGAAACAACATATCAAATATGGTAAATGGAGACTAGTTAAGCTTAGTGGGAGCATAGAACAGAGGAAGCCAAGTAGTGAAAAATCAGTTTGCAAAATTATATGGAGTTAGCTTGTGGAGGGACTTGAACACTGGACTAAGGAGTGAGAATATTAATCCATAATCATTGGGGGTCACTGGAAGTACATTTGATGTCCTTTCCAAGTCAGTAATGTCCTTTCCAGGAGCCATCACCTGTCCTATGCACCCATCATCCTGGACTTGCCCTCTCTGACCCAAAAGTATGTTAGAACCAGTTTGTACTGGATCTGGAAAGCCAACTAAGGAACCTTCACATCTTGGCAGTTGGAAAATACTACAAATCAAGGCTTTGTTCACTATTTTATTGGCTATCTCAAGTTAAAAACATTATAGAGAAAATGTTAATAATACAAATTAAATTTAAAAGTGTGTTGTGCTTACATTTTTATTTTTTGCCTGGAGAACAGATTGTTGAACATTTACTTCTCACCCATGGTGTACTATACTCATTTCACTTCAAAATATTCCTGTTTTACATCTCACTTCCCCTGGGGTCCAGTTTTCCTTTGTGTCTTCCATGATGTTGATTTATTTACATTGATCCATATTAATGAGCTCCTGGGAGAAGGTTGGCAACCTCCCTCTTTTCATTTAAGACATGTATATTTTTGCTATATCCTTATGAATATGAGGCCTCAATTTTGCTGTTTAACTCAAAGTGAGAACACTAATAGTTAGAATTAAAGGGGATGTTTTAGCAGGTATAACTTTGTGCTATCCTTCAAATCATACCAAGTAAGCATATACCTATCTCTATCTGAGTACCACAGTTCCGAGCCATGTATAAATCTTTAGCATTAGTTTTGACTTTTGGATGTTAGTCCCAATTGTTTATGTTTCCATCTTTCCGGGCCTGGGATTGATCACATTTTTCTTGGGAGGCAAGTTTCCTTCACATCATGGCATATTTCCACCTTGGTTCCCCACCTTGTGCGCCTCACCATCTAACAGAGTCATTTGGGTATTGCTTCTATGTCTTTCTTTCTGAACTGCAATGTCTACAAGGAGAGTCATCAGCTTTTACAGGTTTTAAAAAATAATGACAATCTAGGCCATGCCCATGCTGAGTCTGAAAGTTCAAATGGTTTTGAGTTACTGGTCAACTAATATAACAATGCTTCTTGGAGAAAATGTCAGCTCAATTCCTCTTTTACACTGCCATAATTCAGGGTTGGGTAAAGGCAATCAATCCTTTGAATTTCAGAGGTGGAAGAGAGGACTGAAGGAGATTTTTCCCATTATTCTCATTCTCCACATATTATCCAAAAAAAAAAAAAAAGAAAAAATGACAAACTTGAGAGAAAAAGAGCCTTTGGCTGCTTCTACTACTACCTGCCCCTCCCAAGAAAAATTAATCTATCATTTGCAACTTCTTCCATTTTTACTTTGGAAAAGCAGGTATTAGCTCTGGAAAGAGAATATTTTTTCCCTATAGCTGATGGTGCACTTTCAATTGCAACTCAAATTGGGGAATTGTTCTGTTAAAGGAGAGATTAATTTTTTTTCTCAGCAGTTTATAAATTTACTTTTGTCTAAAACAAGACATTAATTATCCTAGTGAAAATATTGCTGCAGGGGCAAGGTTGAAGTTTGGTTTCTATTGAAAATCCAGCTAATAATATCAAAATAAATGGATATTATTATACTTTTCTTACAAGGACCTCAAGTCACATAACAGGCAGCATTCATTTAGGCCTTGTCTCTACATGTCTAATTCAGCTGAATTTGGTGTTAGACAGTTTTGGAAATTTGAATTCTAGGAACATGTTGAATGTGTATTTATTTTTTGTCCTTTGGTTTAAACAAAACTGAGAACCACAGGAATGTACTATCTCTTATGTGAAAGAGTCTTCAATAGATATGTAGGCCAATCCCTTCTACATTATCCTCAATAAGTAGTAATCCAACTTCTTTTTGAAAATCTCCAATAAGTAATGCACTATTGGTGGAGCTGTGAATTGATCCAACCATTCTGGAAAACAATTTGTACCAATGGGCAATCAAACTGTAGGTACCCTTTGATCCAGCAATGTCACTACTAGGTCTATATACAAAGAGATTATAAATAAGGGGAAAGGACCTACATATACAAAAATATTTGTAGCACCTCTTTTTGTGGTGGCAAAAAATTGGAAACTGAGGGGATACCCATCAACTGGGGAATTGTTGCACAAGTTGTGGTATATAAATGTAATGGAATACTATTGTGCTATAAGAAATTATGAGCAAATGGATTTCAGAAAAACCTGGAAAATTATATGAACTGATACAAAGTGAAATGAAAGGAACCAGGATAATTATACATAGTAACAACACTGTGTAATGATTAACTATGATTTACTTAACTCTTCTAAGAAATGCAATATCCAATACAATTCCAAAGGACTCACGATGGAAAATACTATCCACATCCAGAAAAATAACTGATAAGAGTCTGAATGCAGATTGAAGTATACTATGTTCACTTTTTTTCATTTTTTCACATTTGTTCAGTTTCTTCTTTCACAACATGAATAATATGGAAGTATGGTTTACACAATTGCATATATATATATAATCTATATCAAATTCTTTGCTATTTTAGGGAGGGAAAAGAAAAGAAAGGGAGAAAATTAGGTACTCAAAATTTATAAAAATGAAAGTCAAAAATGTATTTATACATAATTGGGAAAAATAAAATACTATTAAAAACAAAAAAAAATGAAAAAGAGGAAAATTTCCATGAAGGAGAATCCACTGTTTTTGAGGCAGCCACCTATATCACATCTGTTCAGCTCTAAATATACAATTTTTCCGGTATCGAGTACTGGTCGTCAGGATAATTTTGTTGCCCTCCGCAGAAATCCAGCAGTTGGAGAAGGTTTTAGAAGCCACTTCAAGCATATTGAGTTTGAGTCACCTATAGAGCATGCAGGATGAGATAGTAGGCAATGGATTATATGAGTCTGAAGTTCAGGAGGGAGATTTTGACTATATAGAGAGAAAGATTTAAAAGTCATCAGTTTAGAGATGAGATTTGAAACCAAAGGAACAGTTTAGATCAGTGGGCCTTTGAGAAGTTAATTGATTTCTGTGTGACCACATGACTAGTAAAAAGTATGGCCTAGGCAGAACATTATTCGAAGCTTGTATGTTTTGCAAGGCCTCAGGATCATTATTTTACCTTCAATTCTTTCCTCTTCCCTCCCATCACAGTCACCACCCCTCTAATTTAGGCCTTTATCACCTTGTACCTGGATAATAGGCACTTAATAAATGTTTATTTATTGATTGATTTGCTATTACTTCCTAATTGGTCTCATTGCTTGTAGTCACTTTCCTCTCCAATCCATCCTTCACTACAATGCCAAATTAATACTCCCAAAATATATTACTACCCTACTCAAAGATCTCCAGAGACCTAATGAATTCTAAGATAAAATGCAAACTCTTAAGTTTGACATTTAAAGTTCTCTATATTATGGTTCCCACCTCCCTTTCTAAATAGAGGATCAAAAAGTCAACAGTCATTAGATGAAATGAAAATAAGATTTCACACTTTGTTTTATACAGGCGCACTAGATTTGTTTTCATAGTTATATCTTGATAATATGGTAACTATCCTTCTGAAAAGCATGCTATTTCTTTTCTTGCTTCCCTTTTGTCCCATCCACAATGACTCCTCTGCATAAAAGAAAGAAACTCCATAGTCTGGCATTTAAAGCTCTTTACAATGTGGTTCCCACAATCCTGTCTTTCTAGCCTTATTTCAAACTATTCTCCTTTATATTTTCTACTACTGGTGTTTCTTCTAATTCAATATGCCATTGCCCACTTATGTACCCTCTACTAATTATTGTCTCTCAGAAGGCAGCAGCTCGCTGGTACAGTGGATAGGATACCAGGCCTAGAGTTGGGAATACCTGAACACAAATCTAGCCTCAGACCTCTACTACCTGTGTGACCTCGGGCAAGTCATTTAACCTCTCTTTGCCTTAATCTACTGGAGAAGGAAATGGCAAATCACTACAGTATCTTTGCCAAGAAAACCCTATGGATAGTTCAACAACAACAGCAAACAATGAACTTTTGCCTCTTAAATGACTGTTTTTCCTTTTATACTCAGTATAAGTGGCTACTTGTTCTATAAGGCTTTTTTTTTTTAGCACTCCCCAAGGTTTTAGTTTTCTTTTCCTCCCCAATTTCCTTTTATTATAGTTCTGTCTTTCACATCATGGGGGTTAGGTACATGGTGCCCCCGTGACTTGGAAAATTTGTATAAAAATTTTGGGACCTTCCTTCATACCAGAGAAGTCTGAAATTTTTCTTTTCCTTTTATGGGATGTTTATAGTACCTTATTATAAAATTTGGGTTAAATTATATAATACTATACATATTTTAGGTATTTCTGAGTTTCTAAACTTTTCCTGTATCATCTGCTGGCCTTCATGTGTCATCTGTGGCTTCTATAAAACTCCCCCCAAATTCCCATTTAATTTCTTATGCTGACCCACAATATATCGAAACTGTGATGAGGAAAGTTGTGATGTAGAAGAAGACAATTGTATATTCATTTCAATCCATTTTGTTTGTATTCATTTCAGTAGAAATTAAACTCCTTGATGCCTGAGGTTGTTGCATTTTTGTCTTTTTAGTCTCAGATTTCAGCAGAACATGGTACCCCATGTGATAAAAGCATTTGAATAGTTATTGAATTCCAAGCAGCTAAGCGATAAGTACATGGGCACTAGGACTGAAATCAGGAAGACCTGAGTTCAAATTCGACCACAGACACTTACTAGCTGTATGACCCCAGAAAAATCACTGAACCTCTGCTTGCCTCAGTTTACTCTACTATATAATGGGGATTATATTAGCACCTACCCCTCAGAGTTCTATGGGGATCAAAGGAGATAATATTTGTAAAGCAGTTAGCATAGTGTATGACATATGATAGATGCTATGTAAATGTTAGCTATGATTATGTATTAAATCAAGCATCAGTTTCCCCATTTTAAAAATAAGTACCACCTCACTATGTTTTGATAGGAAAGCACTTTCTTTTTGAGTTATAATGGACTGAAAAGTTCATTTGCATAATCTGAGTGACACAGCAGCCAAAAAGCTACCATGGTATTAAACTGCTTTAAATGATAGTGTTCAGGAAAAGGTATATTATTCTTATACAATACTATGCTATGCCATGCCATATCATACCATGCCATGCCATATTGTACCATGCCATGCCATCCCACCCACCCCACCACACCCTACCCTATCCTATACTATGCCATACCATATAATACCATATGATACCATACCATGCCATACAATACTATACTATGCCATGGCACACCATCTACTTTGTTGTGCCCTGGTCAAATTCATTCTGGAGTGTTTTGTTCAGTTCTGAGCACCACTTTTTAAGAAGGATGCTGAGAGGCTGGGAAGGTCCATGGAAGAACTGACCAGGAAGTCAGAATTGAGGAGGGCAGGAAAGCAATCTATAAATTTATGAAGTGTGCATGAGATATTACAGCTAGGTGCCAATTAGTAGGGACAGTGAATCTCATGAAGTGGACTGGGTGTGTGTGTGTGTGTGTTTGAATTTATTCTATTTCAAGTTATAAGGATGTAAAATATGACAGTTGCTTCCACCCCAATTGAAATATGTAGTGTGGATTTCAATGATGTGACCACTTCACAGGATTTAATATTCACACTAATCAGAGCCTAGTTGCAAATTGGTTCCACTTGGCCCTAGATGAAACATCTAAGTGGAATGAATAGGAATTTCAGAGGCAGATTTTAGGCTAGACATAAGGGGAAAAAATTACTTCGTTTTAGCTGCCCCAAAGAGACTGTATAAGGAGGTAGTGGCTTCTCTTTCATTAGAGGGCTTCAAGCAAAGGCTGGATGACCACTTGTTGGGGCTTTGCAGGGGAGATTCTTGGTCAAGAGCAGATTTGAATATATGGCATCAGATGTTACTTGATACTGTGATTTTATGGACTACTAAGCATACATATAAGTGTAAACCCTTATTATCCATGTAAGATAATATCCTCTATTCCTGAAATTTTCTTCCCACATGACTGGGAATCTCTCCCTCCTGACCTCCACCACCTGATGGCCTTGGCTTCTTCCAAGTCTCAGATGAAGCACCATCTTCTGGAGGAAGTTTTTTTTTTCCAATCACCCTTAATGCTAATATCTTCCCACAGAGATGACCTCTACTTAGAGTCCACTGTGGATATCTTGATTTTACAAAAGTGTTGATATTGTCTCCTGTTATAATACTAGTTCTTTGAAATCAGGAACTGTATCTTTTGCCTTTCTGTGAATCCCCAAGTGCTTACCATAGTGTTGGGTACATAGTAAGCCCTTAATAGATGTTTGTTGAGTGGACTATTCAATTCTGATCACAACACTATATTTAAAGAAGAGAACTAATTCATTTTAGGAATTTTTCAACAATGGAGGTTGTAGTAGAAAGGAACCCTTTTTGAGATGAATTTACTTCCTTGAAAAAAGAATTCTCATTAACATAGACATCCTAAAACTGGGTTAACTACCAAACACAAATGACTAGAAATTTAATTATCCAGAACACTCTATTCCCCAAACATTCAAGCCAATTTTCCTCTAAGACTAGGCCCCTCAGAAAGTAAGACTTTTTGCTCAAATTCAAATAATAGAAGAATCATAGAATGTTAGAGCTGGAAAGGCCCTAGAAATCACCTAATTTATGCTGTAGATAGAATGCCAGGCCTGGAGTCAGGAAGATTTCTTTCTGATTTTAAATCCTGCCTTAGACATACTAGCTAAATGACCCTGGCCAAGTCACTTAACCTTGTTTGCCTCAGTTTCCTCATCTATAAAGTGAGTTGTAGAAGAAAATGGCAAATCACTACAGCATATTTGCCAAGAAAACACAAGTGGTATTGTGAAGAGTCAGACATGACTGAACGAGAACAAAAATTCATTTTATAGGTAAGAAGACTGAGGAACACTGAAGAAAATGGTTGTAGAAAAAAAAATCTAGGTTGTAGATCATATAATGATAGATCTAGGAAAGACCTTGGAGATCATCCAGTGTAGCCCTCATTTACAGATGAGAAAACTGTGACCCAGAACTTTTTGATATTTGGCAGATACCTAGTAACATGTAGTCTTAGGGGATTTATAAAAAGGCTAATTTGGTTCTAATTTTGGTGTTTGGAAATTGTGTCATCCAAGACATTGAAAAATGCTACTGGAAGAACTGGGCAACTTGGTATAGATTAACCCAGAATGTGGTTTTTGTTTGTTCAAATAATGCCTGAGCCAAATGAGTTCCTGTGGAGGCAAATATGTAAGTATGATATCATTTCCTGGCAACTTAGACTTATCTGAAAATGGAATATAGTTCTATTGGTTGAGGCAATGTCCACCAGACCATCAAGTTCATGGTAACTTAGCCATGCATGTACTTAGCACAGTTGGGACACAGAAATGTTTATATTTTTGTCCTATAGGAATTGTCAACACATACATGTGAAGGACAAAGCGAGAGGTCAGTGCAGTCTGGACTTTGGGACCCATTAAGGGGGAGTGCATCAGCTTTTGCCCCTGGGGTGAGAAGCTGCTGACACAGCACAGCCAGCCAGCACCATGTGGTAGCTTCAGCTCCTGGCCTGCAGAGTGAGGGGGACCAAGCGACCAGTTTGAGGGGTTATCGCCCTTGCTTTAACCAGCTTAGATCTGGATTGCAGTCTAGGGTGGAGATCCTGGGGTGTGTGTCCAGCTTGCCAGAGCATGTGGAGGCCTCAGAGAGGGTACCCATCTAATACCCCTGGGAAGCTGAGAAAACCCCAGTGTTTGGTACGAAAGCTCCCCTGTCTGGTGGCAGAGTCCTACTGTGGCAAAAAGTCCAGGGGTGAAGTGACTGAGGGGCAACATAACCAGGCAAAGGAAACAAGGAAGACAGAAGATTCCAACATTAGACTCGTATTTTGGGGACAAAAAGGAGCAAAACATGGAACAGGAGGAAGACAGTGAAGTCAGAACTCCTGCACCAAAAGCTTCAAAGGAAAATACAAGCTGGTTACTGGCCATAGAGGACCTTAAGGAGCAGGTAAGAGAAGTGAAGGAAAAATTGGGAAGAGAAATGAGAACAATGCAAGAAAATGATGAGATGAGAGTCAACAGCCTGACTGAGGAAAATCACACCTTAAACAATAGACTAACTCAAATGGCAAAAGAGGCTCAAAAAGGTAATGAGGAGAAGAATGCCTTAAAAAGCCAAATTTGCCAGATAGAAAAAGAATCTCAAAAGCTCACTGAGGAGAATCATTGCTTCAGAATTAGATTGGAGCAAATGGAAGCTAATGACTTTATGAGAAATCAAGATGATGTTAAACAGATCCAGACAAATGAAAGAATAGAAGGCAATGTGAAATATCTCATGGTAAAAACCACTGACCTGGAAAATAGATCCAGGAGAGATAATTTAAAAATTATTGGACTACTTGAAAGCCATGGTCAAAGTAAGAACCTAGAAATCATCCTTCAGGAAGTCCTCAAAGAAAACTGCCTTGATGTTTTAGAACCAGAGGGCAAAATAGAGGTTGAAAGAATCCACTGATCACCTCCTGAAAAATATCCCAAAAAGAAAAATCCTAGGAATATTATAGCCAGGTTCCAGAATTCCCAGATTAAGGAGATAATATTACAGGCAGCCAGGAAGAAACAATTTGAATATTGTGGAAACACTATCAGGATAACCCAGAATCTGGCAGCTTCTACACTTAGGGATTGAAGGGCTTGGAATATGATATTATGAAGGTGAAAGGAGCTGGGATTAAAACCAAGAATCACCTACCCAGCAAAACTGAGTATCATGTTTCAGGGGAAAATATGGTCATTCAGTGGAAGAGAGGACTTTCAAGCATTCTTGATGACAAAACCAGAGTTGAATAGAAAATTTGACATTCAGATACAAGAAGCAAGAGAAGCATGAGAAGGTAAACAGGGAAAAGAAATCATAAGGAACTTATCAAAGTTGAACTATTAACATTCCTACATGGAAAAACAATAATTGTAACTGATGAAACTTTTGTAAGTATAAAAATTGTTGAAGGGAATATATATATATACATATACATATATGAGGGTATATGGGCATATGAATATATATGTGAATGTGTGTATATATGTTTACAGGTATACATAGACAGAGGGCACAGGACCAATTTAACAACAAGGGATGACACTTAAAAGGTGAAATTAAGAGGTGAGAGAGGAATATAATGAGAGGAGATGGGGAGAGGCAGAATGACTATCTCATAAAGAAGAGGGAAAGGAAAATAGTTACAATGGAGGGAAAGAATAACAGGCAAAAAGGAATGGGTCAACCTTGTTCTCATTGAATTTGGCTTGGGGAGGGAATGAAATACACACTAAATAGGGTATCTCACCCTACAGGAGAGTAGGGGGGAAGGAGATCAGAGCGGGGATGACAGAAGGGAGGCCAGACTGGGGAGGAGGGAAGTTGGAAGCATCCACTTTTGAAAAGGGATGGGATCAAAGTAGAGAATAGAACAAGTGGGAAGTGGAATAGGAGGGAGAGAAATATAGTCAACCTTTTACAATATATCTACTATGTTATTGTTTTGCATTAGCTACACATGTACAACCTATACCGAACTGCTTATCTTCCCAGTAAGGGTGGGTGACAAGGGAGGAAGGGAATGAATCTTTAATTCAAAGTTTTAAAATCAAATATTTAAATACACACACACACTATTTTAAATACTATTTTACATCTAATTCGGAAATAAGACATACAGGCACTGGGGCATAGAGATCCACTGGAAAAGTTGAAAGGGGTATTGGAGAAAATATGGGAGAGAGCAGGTTGGAGGAGGGGATATCCTGTGGGACTGCTATTTTGGGGCAGTGGTTAGGGGAAAAATGGGGAGAAAACTTGTAACTCAAAATCTGGCAGAAATGAATGATGTAAATCAGAAGTTAATACAGCATTTGAAAAATTTGTCATTGCACTGGAAGTTTTAGCCTTGGACCATCCCCTCTGTGTAGATGACACCCAATTTTCTAGTTCCCTAGATGCTGAAAGTTCCTCCTAGTCAGTGCACTGAAAAGTCACAAGTTCATTTCATTCAAGAACTTTCAGAGATGTCAGTCTTTTGTTTTATTTTATTTTTTGAATTCTACTGATCAATGGTAGAAATGATTAACTGTGAGAGTATTGTATCCCATCTTTGTTAACTATTAGACACAGAAAGTGAGATTCAGAGAGTTTGTGATTTGTCTAATGTTACACTATTGATTCAAACCAACCTAATATAATTGAATTCAATATTTCTCATGTACCTACTATGGGTAAATCACTGTGTTACAACTTGGAAATGCAAAGACGTATATAAAATTTTTCCTGCCTTCAAAAAACATATATTCTAATGTGATACAACATAGAAATTGATTTCACACAGAATGAAGAGAGAAAAATAGAATGAAAGAATAGAATAGAGTGCAGTGGAGTTGTATAGAGTAGAGTAGAATACTCACATGCTAGCAATTGGGGGAATCAAGAAAGTCGTCAGGTAGGAAGTGGTATGTGAGGTGTGTACTTTGAAGGATTGTCCTAGGTGGAGAATACTGATAAATTTCCCAGCCAGAACTTGAACCCATATTTTCTGGTCCTAAGACCAATGTATATACAATTATACCTCTTTTACTTCTGATTTCATTCAGGAAACCCCTTCAGAATCATTGAAAAACCATGTAGTACAATATGGAGCTTTCTCTGAAAAACACATACTTTCTCTGTTCAGCTACAAAACAAAAAGAAAACGAAAGAAAGAAAGAAAAAAAGAAAGAAAGAAAAATCCATCATGTAGGCACCCTTGGATCCCTGAGACAGTACAGGGTCTTGTGCAAATTCACTGGGGCCTTCATTTTATTGTGCCAATGATATTTAAAACCAGATGCAGACTTTTTCTGTCTCCTTGCAGTAAGACTCCCTGTCAACAGGCATTGTTTCTAGGAGACACTGAAGGCAAGGCTGTCTCCATGTCCTGTAATTAAAAATAAGTGAAAACCAAACCAAACCAAAAAGCCTTGTGAAGTTAACAGTTTTATTGCATAGACATCTCCTGCTGTCAGAGGAAAATGACTGAAAGTAACTTGGGTGAACAGCAAAAAATCATTGTTTTGTCAGCTCTGCTACTAGCTAACTCTGCGATCTAAGGCAGCTTGTCTCACTTCTCTTTTTAGTTCTTGGCACTAGATTTTAGGAAGAATCCCAAGCCAGAGTGTTCCTAGAAGAGGGTCCTCAGCATGATAAAGGGCATCATGATCACACCATATAGAGTTAAATTGAAGGGATTGTGGGGTTTTTACCCTGGAGAAGTTCTAAAAGAGATACAAATTCGGGGATGTATCAGTAAATGTTTAACAATGTCTCTAAGGGAAAAATGTACGCAGGACACCCTTTAGGTTTAAACTGCAATGTTACATCTAGGCTTTTTTAAGTCTGAGCAATCCACAAAACAATAAATAAAGTCCTGATTTGGAGTTTTGCTGATTTTCAAGGTGCTAACTTCCAAAATTTCCACTGAAAATATAACAATTAAAGTAGCTGGCTGTAAAGACACCTTAAGATGTAATTGTACTCATCTATATGAAAAGCTGTGAATAAGAGGGATTAGATTTATTCTCCTTTTTCATTAAGGACAGAACTAGTAGCATCAGGCATAAATTACAGTGAAACAGATTTTGTCTCACTGGATAGAGCATGGAACCGAACCCTGAGTCAAGAATACCTGAGTTCAAATCTAATCTCTGGCACTCCCTAGATGTGTGATTCTGAGTAAGTCACTTAACCTCTTCCTTAGTTTCCTCATCTGTAAAACAGGCATAATAATGGACTTACCTCCCATTGTTTATATAAGGGTAAAATGAGGTATTTGTAAAGTGCCTTGAAAACCTCAATACACTATATAAAAAGTTGCTTTTTTTTTTGTTAGAGCTGAAAATGAAACGAAAAGTCTAAGGGAAGTGGGTGGTCCCTTAACTTGTCTTTAAACAGAGGCTGGATGACCTCTGGGATCAGATGTTGTGGAGGTTACTCAGTCAGATATAAGTTGGAGTAAATGTCCTCTGAGGTAATTTTTTCACTGGGATATTAGGCTGTGTTCCATTATCTGTAAAAGAAAGCGTTGGACAACAGAAAAAAAATCAAATATTTGGATGTTTTCTAATCACTAGCGAATATATATATTTTTTATCAATTCACAAAACTTATTACTCCAGTTACTTCTTAAAACCCATAAACTTATGGAAAGACTTATTTTGCTCCTGTGCATTGTTTCTCCTCCATGACCATGGATCAGTTTTCCACTGGCACACCATGAAATAATAAGAGAAAGGAAGGAAGGTATCTGGCAGAATGGAAGAAATCTCTCTGACAAAGTTATGGATTGACAAGGGTAAGACTAAAATGGAAACTAATGTGGAAATATGCTTAATATGATTGTACACGTATAGCCTATAACTGATTGCATGCTGTCTTGGGGAGTGGGAGAGGAGGGAGTGAGAAAATTTTAGAACTCAAAATCTTATAAAAGTGAGTTCTAAAAACTAGATAGATACAGATAGGTAGACAGACAGACAGACAGATAGATAGATAGATAGATGATAAAGGAGTACGATAGAATGAGCAAGCATGAATGTGTTATGATCAGTATTATTGATGGGTATCTCCAGATCAATAAAACCATTTGAATATTTAAGTGTGAAGAAATCTTTATGTGTAAACCATATATCTATCCATCATTTATAGGTGCACAAAGTCAGTCACTGAATCTTGATCGATTCAATGTAACATATACATTTCATTCTTAACATTTCCAGCCTGTCTCTCATCCTGTCCAGGTGATTCCTTCTTAAGACTTTGCGCAAGGTGCTGCTGCTTATCAATTAGGGAAGGGATGAACAAGTTGTGGCATATGATTGTGATGAATATTATTGTGCTATCAGAAATGACAAATAGTATGCTTTCAGAAAAAACCGGGAAGATTTATATGAACTGAGGGAAAGTGAAGTTAGGAGAAGCAGGAAAATACCGTACACAGAAATAGCAATATGATATAATGATCAATTGTGAATGACTTAGTTATTCTCATCAATACAATGATTAAAGACAATTCTGAAGGACTCATTTTGAAAAATATTATCCACCTCCAGAGAAAGACCTGATGGAGTCTGAATACAGAACACAACATACTTCTTAAACTTTCTTTATTTTTCTTGTCTTTTTTTTTTCTTTTATAACATAGCCAGTACGGAAAAATGTTTTGCATGGCTGCACATGTATAACCTATATCAAATTGCTTGGCTTCTAAAGGAGGGGAGAAAGGGGGAAGGGAGGAAGAGAATTTGGAATTCAACATTTTAAGAAATGAATATCAAAAAATTTTTACACGTAATTGAGAAAAAATAAAATAAGAGAATAAAGATTTTGAGGAAACAGTCAATAGTAAGGCAATACAAATTTATTAAACATGCACTCTATTCCTGAAACTGTACTAAGTGCTTGGGAGCAAAGAAAGACTTTTACAGCCCCTGATTCTTGAGGAGTTCACAATCTAACATAACACAACCTTTGTCTGCTGTACTCCAGGTAAAACCACTTAGTTTTAGGTCAAGCCTGTCTTTTCTATAGCCAACTGCACCCTGATCTCCTGGGTCCCTTGAATTCCTGCTGACTTTTGAAAATTTCCCTTTTCTTTGCCCTTTCAACTTGGAAAAAAGGCCTCCATAGGGACTTTTCTCCACACACAAGCTTTTTTTAAAACAACAACCAACACTGACTTGAAGTCTTGGCAGTTTGTGTCTCCTTCATTATTTAATTTGACCTCCTCTCTTTCCTGTTCCAAATAAATCATAACTTTTCAATTCTTAGTCTTTAAAAAAAATGAACTATTTTAAAACTTTCATCTCCATTCTCCCATCCCCCTTACAGAATTTCCTATTATTCCTCCCTCTGACTCTTTCCCTCTCCAATTATTAAAATTAATCGAAAGAACATTAGATTTGACATAAAAAATTGGTTTTGTATTCTTATCCTTCTACCTGAGTGTCCTTGATCAAATCGCCATCGCAGAGACTCAGTTTCAGCAACAGTATTGTGAGTTAGATTAAATTATTTTCTTTTCTCCATCTCTTTCTCCCTACTCCTTCCTTCCTTCTTTCCTTCCTTCCTTCCTTCCTTCCTTCCTTCCTTCCTTCCTTCCTTCCTTCCTTCCTTCCTTCCTTCCTTCCTACCTTCCTTCCTTCCTTCCTTCCTTCCTTCCTTCCTTCCTTCCTCCCTTCCTTCCTTCCTTCCTTCCTTCCTTCCTTCCTTCCTTCCTTCCTTCCTTCCTTCCTTCCTTCCTCCCTCTCTCCCTCCCTCCCTTCCTTCCTTCCTTCCTTCCTTCCTTCCTTCCTCCCTTCCTTCCTTCCTTCCTTCCTTCCTTCCTTCCTTCCTTCCTTCCTTTCTTTCTTCCTTCCTTCCTTCTTTCATTCCTTCCTTCCTTCCCATTTTCCTTTCTTTCTTCTCCCTTCCTTCTTTCTTTTCTTCCTTACACTTCTAATTTTAGGAGCTTAGTTTATTTTTCTTTTTGGGGGAGACAATTGGGGTTAAATGACTTGCCCAGGGTAACACAGCTATTAAGTGCCAAGTGTATGAGGCTGGTTTTAAACTTAGGTCCTTCTGATGGTGCTCTATTTACTGCACCACCTAGTTGTCCCTGGAATCTTGTTTTTTTTTTTTCTCTTCCTCAAAATTAAGTTTATTCTTACTTTTTTCATTGAAGACTTCCAGACTGATTCATATTTCAATGGTTTCAATTCCTATCACATAGCCATCATCTACCCACTGCTTCATGATACATCACAATGCTTCGTTATGTTTTTATATTCTTATTATTGTTCTTCTGTTATTCTTATATTGTTCTTTAATTATTTCATACATATAAGTAATACCCTTCCAAACAGATGGTAAGGTCTGAAGGTTAGGGATAGACTCTTCTATTTTTCTTGTATTGGTCAAATTCTAGGAATATAACAGAGACTGAAAAAATATTTGTTGATTGATTGATGCCTGCATTTCCATTATTCAGTTGCTCATCCATCACTCTAGACTAATTTCCCAAATTAACATTTCTAAAGCATTCCTTTACATTCACATTTTTTTAAGCAATCAGGGTTAAGTAACGTGTTCAAGGTTACACGGCCAGTTATTTCTGGGTGTGGTGTTGAGTATCTGAGCCCAGATTTGATCCCCAGGTCATCCCGACACTGGAGCCGGTGCTCTTACTCGCTGAGCCACCTGGCCACCCCTAAGCAATTGGGGTTAAGTAACTTGCTCAAGGCTACATGGCCAGGTGTTTCTGTGTGGGTGCTAAGTGTCTGAGCCCGGGATTCGATCCCCAGGTCATCCCGACACTGGAGCCGGTGCTCTTACTCGCTGTGCTACCTGGCCTCCCCTATGTTCACATTTTAAAGTTCCTAAAACCATAGAGTGGTAGGTCCAATTTGGACCTTAAACACCTCCCTTTACTTTGTAAATGAAGAAAACTGAGGCCCCTAACTTGTTCAAATTCACATAGCTAGTTCATGGAAGAGCAAAGACACTAATTGCCACTCTGTTTTTCTTTGTTTTATGACTAGAACATATATTTTTATGATCAGATCAGAGCTTTGTCTGAAGATATCTGTGCTTTTTCCTATGGACTACATCTCCCAGAAGGCTATGGTGCTAAAAGTGTCAGTCTTGAAAGTGATTTCCAAGGGCCATGTGCTTCTGCAAATGGTCCCAGATCTAAAGGTAGAAGGGACCTCAGCTACAATGTAATCCCTCACTTAATACATGAGAACATTGAGCCATAGACAAGCTAAATAATTTGTTGAAAGTCACACAGGCAGCAAGTTTCATGGGTGGGATTGAATTCCATGTAACATCTCTCTTTTCATTGTACCACTCATCAAGAGAAGGACAGAGAGAGGAAATGGAGGATATGGTGGCTGTGGGCATGATTATTTCCTTTGAGACATTAAAGGGACTCAGCCACTCATGAAGGTGAATCAATCCCTAACACTGGGAGTGGAGTTTGCTGTGGGTTACTGTTTAGTTGAAATAATGAGAAAACAGAGCAAAGACAAGGTAGGATAATGGTTGGAGTTTCTTTAGGGTTTGATCTAAGGTCAAGAATTCCAGTTACTAGTGAGTAACTAGTCAATTTGTGAGTGACTAAACCATGCCTCCCTATACTTGTAGGGACTTTGGATATTTGGATTAAGCAATGACATTTTATTTTCCTTCACCCTCCTTTGGGAACCAATGAGAGGAAGGCATTGCTTTGGGGGCTGGGCAGACATTGATATGGTTGCACTTCTACACAACTCATAAATAAAAAAGAATGTGGAGCAGTGTGTGGGATTGAAGCGGTGTGAACAGCAGTGACTCCTGTCCATGGTCCTGAGCACTCATAGACATATATATATATATATATATATATATATATATATGTACCAGGGTTACATACATACACTGGGTATGAGGGCATTAGATTCCATTGACACTAGAAATTGTCTCTGAAGTTAATGACTCTGTGTCTATGACTGCATGAACACACATATACAAGCCTGCTTAAAGGAACAAAAGCAATTATAATTAGAAAATACATATTTTGTAAAAATTAAACTTTTCAAATATCACATTTGAATTTGGACAAGCAAATGAAGAGCTGGCATTTGTGGAACTGATTACTGCCTGTTTTCAGATGAACCACTAAAAAAATGAAATACACCTATCACTGCAATCTTCTAACCTGAGTTTGTGTGTGCACACGTGGTCTACGTGAGGCCTGTGTAACTGTCTATATAACTGACAATTCACAGGATGAGGCTCTGTTTATCCAGGGACTCCCAGCTACCCTGGCTCCTGTGGTTCTCATTAGCAGTAGAGGCTGAGGCCTGCTTGTTCTGTCTCAGTGCAGCTTGCCGACTGTCAGGCTTTATCAAGATCTTCCCTGCTCAAGTTCATGGGCAGTCATTATTTTAGAACCTGGGATGCCAACACAGTAGATTTTATGTGATTAGCCGCTGAGATAAACGTTAATTAGTTTTCAATTTCCATAAAGTATCCCACTGACAGAAAGATTTGTTAAATCAGTTAATGGCTATAGATTATCATTCCAAAATTGAGGCAAGTGAGGGAGAAGCTATGAACATTGAGAAAGAGCAAGGGTAGATGAAGAAGGACACGTACAATACTCTACTGTCTCTCTCCTAAAACAACCCCATATAGCTTTGCTCTAGTAAATACAGAATGCTCACCAGTTATGATTTCTTGAGGTTTTTATCCCTTTTCAGAGTTGTCTTGTGGCTTTGAAAAAGACAGAATGTCTGGGAAAGAGAGTTCAGAGAAATAGTAGAGAAAAGATAATTAGAACAGTGTTTTTCTCTTTAAAACAAGCCAAAACAAACAAACAAACAAAAAAAAAACCCAACAGCTGAACAAAAAGCTAAATCGACCAAACCGTTACACTATTAGTCTGGGTCATCAAGAAATCAGAAAAATATCTGAGAATAAATGTCCTAGTAAGAAAAGAGCTTTAAAGACTTGTGCTTTATTTTTATTTGGATGCTTGATGTTTAAGTGGTTTAATACTTAATTTAGGAGAAAATTCTTAATCTAGAACCCAGGATTAGATTGGATTCTTCTTCAGAAGCAGAGATGGTATCTTCAAATCTTGTCTTTCTGTAGACTGTCTTTTTTTTAAATCAAAGAATAAAAACACATGATGCAGTTTGTGGTGGATTGACAATGACATTTCATTAATGGTTTGAATAAAGCAATTTCTCCCCTTTTTGCAATATAGGCAACCATAGCAGTAAGGAAGCTTCTCTTATAATCTGACTCAGAAACATCCATTAAAAATAAATAAATATACATGCATACATATATATGTATATACCTAATATAGAAGGATATTCTCGAAAGGAAAACTATATAAATACACATATATAAACACATATTTATATACACATACATGTATACACACATACATACACTTGTGTATATAGGTACACATATTTAAAATATACAGGCACACATACATGTATATATACATGTGTATATGCACACACATATATAGACAAACAGGGTGTATGGCTTCACACATGTATGTATATATAAATATATGCACACATGTGCATGTGCATATGTTCATATATATATGCATGTGCATGCATAAAAGTATATTTGTGTATATATGTATAGTTGTATATACACACACACACCACTTTCTTTTTAAGAAAACCCTTCCATTTTTTGTGTTTCTTTTTATTGTAGAATGGGAAGTACATGTGTCATGTAATAATCTTTCCAGTCAATACTTCTAGGAATATTCACTGCATGATGTAATGGAACCTCCTTAGAGTATTCTGGTATTCAATGGACATCTATATAGAAGGTAGAAATGCAAAAGTACATTCTATGAGTCCATAAGTCTGAATAACCAAGCCATCATATCTTGGTAAGTCATGCGCAAACACCACTTTGTCCTAAAAGAACTGAGAATGAAATGTATTGGTGCATTGAAATGCTAGCCATCATCATCATCTCTGATTTTGTTTCTTTCCTCCTATGAATAATCTGGGTATTTCAGAAAGAAAGTCCATTTTAGAGCCTAAAGCTAAGATTTCTCTACCTGGAAGGGATGTTGGAGATACTAGGATTGAGAGCTAGGAGGAATCTTGGAGATCATGGGATTAAAAGCTGGAAGGAAATCTTATAGAGAGGGTGAAACTGAAACTCCAGAAAGGGATGTGATTTATCCAAGGTGAGCCAAGTTGTAGTAAGTAGCCCAGTTAGGCTTTGAAGCAAGATCCTTTGCTTCTTTCTACCAGTGCTTTATTTGATCCAATTCCTAGAGCCAATACTGTTGATCCTAAAGTACATGATACCACAATGAATAAAGGACTCATTACTTTACTCCTTTTTCACTGCCTTTTTAATTTTTCCTCTATGACTGTGATTTCATTGATGTGGGGAAATTCCCTGTACTGATAAGGAACAGTAGCAACTTCTCTGTAAGTTAAAGCCTTTAAGAGTACCTGGGGGCTACTGAATGGTCATCCAGTTACCATGTGTCACAAACAGGACTTGAACCCTCATGTTTTTGACTCAAAGAATAGCCTTCTATCTCCTACAACCCATTTTCCCCTTGACTACACGGTGCTCACCAAAATGCAATCCCCTAATTGACTGAGGCTCCGAAGCCAATGAATTAAAGTGGCTTTTCCTATAAAATTAAGTAATGGGAGTACAATAATGGTGAATACGTATTAAGTAGAAAATGTAGAAATTGCACAGTTCATGTTAGTGACAAAACCACTAACTAGACCATAGTTCTCTGGCTTCCTGGTTCAATCCTGTGTTCTTTCTACTAAGGAACCCTAACTCTTAATGTGGACAAGTCAGAAGATCTAGGTTCTGGTTCCAGCTCTGAAACCTACCTATATGATGCTAGGTAAATTAATTAATCTCACTGATTCTCAGGTTCCTCATTTTAAAATGGAGTTATAGTTTCTTATGGTATCTATTTTGTGAGGTTGAAGTGAGGAAAACATGGTGAACATTGTAAATTGTTATGATACTATAAGCTATTTTGTTTTTGTTCTTGTGTTGCTCAGTTAGTTATATTAGTGGGGGATGGCAGGACAATAGTGATGCTTCAGGAGAGGCTACCAGGAGATAGCAATCACAGATACTGTGCTAGAGAATTCTACCTGGCATGTTCATTTGTGAAACTCTGCTTTTGGGCTTTGTACTTAGGTACCCTATACCTAGAGCCACACATCTTCTATTCAGTAGGTAAAACACATGCCCATGATGCTGGATGTTGGCAATAGGCAGAACCGCCCAAAACAGATTTTTAAAGGATGGAATTTCTAGAAGTGGGACATTGTACATAAGTGACCAGGCGGCTACCTACAAAGTATAATTTGAGATGTGGTATGTTCTCTCTGTTGGTGCCTGAAATAATAACTTTTACTCACTCATTTAATTAATGCTTGAGTGATTGTTTGGAGTAAACCTTTCCCAGAAGCATAAATAGAATTAGAAAAGACCTGAGAGGTTATCTAATCTTTTGAAAATCTATTTTGCCATTTCTCAGTAAGACAGACAGACATTTTACGTAGAAAGCACACTGGAGAAAATAAAAAAAAATCTGCAGCTTAGATTGGGTTTTGTGATGGACCAGATGAGAGACACTTGGAAAGTCATTTCCCCATGGAGGCCATTTGGCAAGGAGGAAGGGTCACTGTATTTTATAAGAGTCAGTCAAGAAACATTAAGTGTCTACTACGTGCCAGGCACTGTGCTAAGTGTTAGATATACAAAAAAAGTTAAGACAGCCTCTGCCCTCAAGGTGTTCACAGTCAAATGGGGGAGATAACAATCTACATACAAATGAGTTATGTAAAAAAAAAAAATTGGAGCTAGTCAACAGAGGGAAGGCACCAGAATTAAGGAGAACTGGAAAAGGCTTCCTGTAGAAGATGGGATTTCATCTCAGACTTGAAAGAAGCCAAGGTATCCAGCAGGTAGTGATAAGAAGAGAGAGCATTCTATGCATGGTGGACAGCCAGTGGAAATGCTCAGTCTGAAGATGAAATATCTTTCTTGAGGAACATCAAGGAAGCCAGGGTCATTGGATCTCAGAGTACCTGGGGGTGGATTGTAAGGTGTAAGACATCTGGAAAGGTAGGAGAGGAAGCAGGTTATAAAGGATTTTGAAAGCCAAAAAGGGTATATTATAAAACCACTGGAGATTATCGAATGGGGGAGATGGATAAAATGGTCAGACTTGGGCTTTAGAAATGTCACTTTGACAGCTTAATAAAGGATGAACTTAAGTAGGGAGAGACTTGTGGCAGGAAGACCAATTAGGAGGCTATTGCTATAGTCTAAGTAATGAGAATTTGCATCAGGGCAGTGGCAGTATCAGAGGAGATGAGGGAATTTATACAAGAGATATTACCAAGGTAAAATTGACAAGCCTTGTGAACAGATTGGTAGTGGGGGGGGGTGAGAGAGAGTGAGTAATTAAGGATGATAACTGGGTTGTAAGCCTGGGGAACTGGGAGGATGGTGGTATCTTTAATAATAATAGAGAAATTTGGAATGCAGCAGATTTTGGGGGGAAAGATAATGAGTTCTGTTTTGGACCTCATATTTTGGTTTGTCCTTCATTTTCGAAGAGGACCAGTATCACAGGTGATATCTTGACTTGTCCATGTGTTGGATTTGTTAGTTTCACAAAGTTGTCAGCCTCACTCTCTCTTCCTGGGTCATTGAATTCCAGTGGCAGGACAAAATGTGTCTGATGATGGCCCAGGATGCTGTGAATGAACTCGGCATCTTTGATGCCTGACCAAGTTATAAGCGTTCCTCAGCACCTTCTTCAACTACCTTCAGGTCCACTTGAATAAATTGTATTTACCACATATTCCACTTGGACTAAATGAGTTTAAGCTGTCTACACAGTAGTAGCAAACTCAGATAGAAACAGGTACCTGCTGGTCATATATTGACATAGAAAACCACAATTTAGCATTATCGATGTTGTATTATATTTGTATTTATCTTGTTAAATATTTACCAATTACACTTTAATTTCATTGAGACTACACTTAAGAATTCATACTCCTAACTCAGCTCTGAGCCATTAGTTGACCCCTCTGATCTACAGGACATTCAGTTTGAGATGCCTAAAAGATAATGGCAGATACCAGAATTTGGATCAGCAGAGGAGTTGTGTCTGGATAAATAGATTTGAGAATCATCAGCAGAAAAATGATAATTGAATTCATAGGAGTTGCTAGGGTTTAAATCCCCACTCTTTTACTTACCACCCATGTGATCTTAGGCAAGAAATGTAACTTCTCAGGATCTCGGGTATAAAATGAAGTAGTTAGATGATGAGACAACATGTTGTAGTGGTAAGAATGCTGGCCTTAGAATCAGGATGACCTGGGTTCAAATTCCACTTCTGGCACTTAATAGCTATGTGACAGTGAATAACTCACTTCAGCTTTCTAAGCCTCAGTTTCCTCATCTGCAAAATCATAATAATACTTGCTGTCCTAACTCATAGTGTTACTGTGAGGCTCTGTTATAGAGTGATACAGTGTCTACTGCCCACAAACTTTAAGAGGGCTTTGCAGAAGAAACAGGCCAAATACAAAGAGATATGTCTTTATTACAGGCACCATTTTATCTCACCTAGGAAAGCTTATGACTTAACTTGAGATTCCCCATGGTATGAGGATTAGAAAAAGGGAAGGGGAGAAATGGATATCTGGATCATTACCCTAGATGTTAAGGTAGCATGGCATATTGGATAGGACAGGGGCATATCCATGGCTTACATCCTATCTCAGACACCTCCTAGTTTTTTTACTGAAAATGTCACTTGGCCTTTCTATGACTCAATTTCTTAATCTGCAAAGTGAGAAAGCCATACTTACAGGCCTCTGAGATTAACTCAAATGATCCTATCATCCTATTGGTGAGATCAGGCTATAATCATATCTCCAGAGGGGTCGGAGTATAAGGGGTCTAGGCCTTTGATGAAATCATCTTTACATCATGGATGAACTTCAATGGAAAGAGGAGGGTGCCTAGGTTTGGAGTCAGATGATCTTGGTTCAAATATTGAATCTGCTATTTAATAATTGTGTGATGTTAACCAAGTCACTTAATGTCTCTGGGCCTCACTTTTTCCTCTATAAAATGAAAAAATTGGTCTAGATTATCTCTAAATAGGTTTACCACTCCATACATATGATCTTAGGATGATTCAATTAGAGTTGCCCTTTGTACTTGATGAGTTTTTCCCATTTTGCGAAGTTCTGCCAGACTCTTTCATTCCTTCTTAGTTCTTGATGCCCAGGTGTAGGGCCAATGCAATATTTACAGCTTCCATGATCCTGATAAATACTGTGATTATAAATATTGCATGACATTCAATCAAAAAATATACCAGATTCTCCAGGTAGAGGATAGGCCTGAAGCATTTATTTAGACACCAGAAAACCGAATCCCAAAACCAGAAAGCCGATTCCATCATATAACCAAAGTTATTAAGAAGCCATCATAACACTGAGAGCCACACCATCCTTTATCCTTCCCACAAACCAATACAAGATCAATATTTACTCAGAAACCTCTCTCTCTCCTTGCCTGAGCACCTCTATCTCTCTGGCTCTGGCTACCAGCTTCCTGTGGGCTCTGCTTCCCTCGAGCAAACTCTTCCCACCACAGGCTCTATGTGGCTATATTCAGCCTATTAGGGGGCAGATTTTATCTTCACAGTAGGGAAGCTTCCTATGGACTCTGCTCTACCCTTCAGAAAATTCCTTCCATCACAGGCTCCATGTGATTACATTCAGCCTATTAAGGGGACAGAGTTTACTTTCAAAGCAGGGGAGGTCTTCAAATTCCACCCTAGGTCTATTAAGGGTCAGGGAAGATCTTCAAATTCTCATTCCCATTACACCAGGTTGTGCAAAACTACTTCTCAGTTCAGTATAGGTTCCCTCAAATTCCACTCAACATTTCACTCAAGGACATCACTCAGCAATACAAAAGAAGGTGAGGGAATCATAGGAAGAAGCAGGTAAGCATTTGGGGCCATTTGAATTGATTTCCTATCTTTGATGCCAAACAAAATGTGGCATCAGTTGGAAATGGATGTTTTTAGCATGTATGGATCTAAAAAAGAAATTTTCCTTAAAGAGAGGAGTAAGCACAAGCAGGAGAAATATCTAGACTTTTAATAGCCAATAAAAAGGAAGGCAAGACCCAAATATCTGAGATGGGTTTCTGGATTCACAAAGACTCAAATGAGACCATATCTATAATGCGTTTTTCTAGTTTGAAATATCAGTCACTCCCCAATATGTATTCCAGGCATGACCTCTTAGAGTCAGAATGATGCAAAACTCTCTTGATTTGGAGTCAGAGGATGTTGGCTAAAGGCCTAGATTGGCTGCCTCCTTTCTATGTGCATGACATTGGGCAGATCATTTAGCATTTCCAAATTTCAGTTTCCACATTGGTGAAATTAAGAACTGGACTATATTGTCTCACCATTTCCCCTATATCCTGCCCACCACTCAATAAATTCCAGTGGCTCCCCATTGTGTGGGATTCAAGACCCCTACCCAAATGAAAAAAAAAGCCTTGAGGTGTCTCAATGGAAAAACAGAAACTCTGTATTTCCCTAGTCAAGTCTTGTGAGAGTTGGGCATCACCTTCCCCAGAGCTAGATGGTATAGGGAGGCACTAGACAGAGATCAAGCAGGCAGTTATATACCCCTATACAAACAATTCTAAGAAAACCCACAAAACCCCTCCCCAATATCTGGACCTCCATTCCCATTGGTGGGATGTATGGCCACACATTCTAAGTACCCAATGCAAACACATATTTCAGCTATTTTACTTATTTAGCAAAGGCAGGTGGTTAAAAGAGCATCTAGGAAGGAGAAGGGGGGGTACCCTCTGATTTCCCTGAAACCATGTGATTTACAAGAAAAGGAAACTCAGGCTGAGAGGGGGTTAGGACCTAGTTCAATTCTGGTGACTGTTGTTCCCATTTTATGAGAATACTTTCACCCATTTCACTCACCATTACCTCTAGGACAAAATATAAAACCTTTATGACATTTTAGCTCTACATAACCTGGTACCACTCTCTTTTTCCAGCCTTATTACATATTGCTCCACTCTACATTCTACAGACCAGTTAAATAACAATATTGTTTGTCCCTCATACTTGAAGAAGATCAATGACACCATTATGTTAGGGTCAAGGTACAATGCGTTTTACTTTGATCAGTACAATGCAAACACTGAAGGCTCTACCACAGTTCAGGCACAAAGAGTCCTTATGAACGTTTAGGATTTAGATGTCTCTAGATATATACATGTCACATTTCCTGTGCTACTAAGCTTCTATTTTGCTCATAGAGCACTGTCTTCTTTGATGCAGACATAGCATGCTGGGCAATCCTGTGCCAGTGTCTCTTATGTCTCAGGATTGATACTAAAGTTCTTCTGAGAAACCTTGAGGCTGTCATCGTATCTCTTCTTTTGACCTCTGTGTGAGTGTTTGCCTTGTGTGAGCTCTCCATAGAACAGTCTTTTACATAGACAACATGGGTAGACCATTGGAGTTGTATTCTCTACAGTAGAGATTGAATGCTTGGCACTTTGGCTCAAGAGAAGACCTCAGTGTCTGGGACCATGTCATGACAGCTATGGACCAGCCAAATAACAAGAATAATCATAGTTAAAATTTACAGAGTGATTTAAGGTTTGTAAAGCACTCTACAAGTGTTACATAATTTAGTTTTCACAATAATCCCATGAGGTACCTATTCCTCACACAAGACATTTTATCTCATGTCCCAGTTAATTGTTCTGCCTGTTCCCCATGTCTAGAACATTCTTGCACCCTGCATCTGTCCTTATTTCCCTTCAAATTTTCACTCAAGGGCCATATTCAGGTAAGACATTTCCATCTTCCAGCTGCTTTCTCCCTCCCCCGCTCTATATACCTGGTCACCCTCTACGTGCTTTGCATGTATTTTGTCTCCCCTGGTAGACTGTAGCCTCCTTCAGGGCAAGTACTATTTCACTTTTGTTTATTATCCCCACCACCTAGCACAGGGCTTGGCTATGAAGGTACTTAATGTGTATTTTCTTATTGAGTATCTCATAGACCCTGAACTCACTCTCCCAGCCTACACAATGGCTGGTAGATTGGGTCCATAGAACATGAAAAACTATTTCATTTTTCTGGATGTTAATAGTAACACTGAGGGACAAGGGTATCTCTTTCTGGTTCTAGAGTCAGGGTGCCCACTGATAGAGGTTGTTAGTTAATATCATCCCAATAGCATCTAACCAACTAACATTGAGAAGCTTTTATGAAGGAATATTTACTGAGAAGGTATGGCAAAAACCAAAGTATAACAATATTTCCAATTGAAATCACATCCTTCTCTGCGGCTTTGGTCTCTGGGGGATAGTGGAATCAAACATTAAGTGATAGCTACAAAATTCTCTTCCCCACCATCCCCTCTCCAAATTTACTTCTTGAGGTTGAATAGTTGATGGAAAAGTCAACTTGTATTCCCTTGCCAGGTCATCTCAGGTCTGTGACCAGACAAGGCTTCTCTTCAGGGCTAGATCCTTACTGGGCTTATCCAATAGAGCTACCAGAACACTTTCCAATAAACTCCAGTTTCTAAATCTCTGCTGACTTTTCTTCACCTGAAATATAGAAAGAATACACACAACAGAGAAACAGAAGTGATATCATGCATTCATAACTCTTCAGTGGGAGAGAATGAAGTTTGAAGAAAGGGGCACCCTAATCAAGTCTTTTCATCACACATGATAAGTCAATAAGAAATACAAAATATTTGTTCATGCTTTGAAGTAGGATGGGGAAGAATGTCTCGATAATACATTTCTGGAGTCAGGCTCAACAAACTACCACATGGATAGTGTATGTTCTATAAGGACCTGGTCCTCATTGGAACACTTCCTATCACACCTGTATAGGTCTGGGAGTTGAAAGACCTAACATAGACTTCACTCTATCTTTGTCACAGCTTAAACACGTGTGTGATAAATCACCTCTTTCATGCTACAATTTCCTCATATATTAAAAGGACATAATATGACCTACTCTTCAGAACTTATGTGTTGACAAATGAGTTGGTACACACACACACAAAGAGACATCTTCATGGGAGAATCGAACACAATAATATAATACAAACTTTCCTGTAGACAGCATGTTAGAGAGCATGGAATTTGGAGTGAGAGGACATGAAGCTTGGATTTCCTTCTCACTATGGTGTGATTTTAGACAAGACACTCTCTCTGAGTATCAGTATTCTCATCTATAATAATGATGTCGTTGGACTAAGTGACTTAGAAGACCCTTTCCAGTTCTGAATATGTGGTTCCATGTCATCAGTTTCTTCATCTGTAAATTGAGCAGTTTGATGATTCTATAATTTAGTAAATGAAAATATCTAAGGACCCTTCCAGATCTAATAATCTCTATGTGTTAAGACTGGGACAGTGGTGGTAATGTGTAATGGTCGGTGGGGATTGGGACTGGGTTGTAGTGTTTAAAAAGAATAACAGACCAACAAATGCAAGAAGGAGGCAGTTGCAAATTATTCGCTGGGCAATACAAAGGCTTCCTCAAAACTCCACTGTGTTTCCCTCTCTTTTCTTTACTAGGGCCAGACTCTCAGCTGGCTCAGCATTTCCTCAAAAGCCAACATTAAGGGACAGCGACCTTCCAGCTTCCTTCCTGGGGACTGGTTGTGGCTAGAGGATGGAGAGGGGGGTAGAGGTGGGAGGACTGAACACAGGGTTGTTTGCATGCAGGCTATCTATTAGGACAGGCAGGAGAAGGCATGGACTCAGATTTTTCCAGGCCGCTCTGTCAGGATAAACTTACCATTTGCCATTAATGACTTTGACGTTATTAGGCTGGACAGAGGAATGTCTGTGTGAATCATTTTCAATGCTATTCCATATTCATAATGGACTAAATATAGTTGGAGGAATGGGACTGGCGGGCACACGCCTCCGGATGGTCATAGTAGATGACTCCAGACTCAAAATGAAATGCCAGCACTGTTTCCCTAACTCCCTGAGGGGTGTAGAAAACCATACCCTTCACTCCCTTAATGGGAAGATGAAACTAAGACATAGTTGTTAGGTTTTTACCCTTCTCCCCCATGGGCAAATGAGAATAACATTTCATCCAGGCCTAGGCATTTGGTTCTGACTTGTAGAGATTTACAGTATATCACTTCAGCCAGGGGCAGGCACTGTCAACCTGCCACTCCCCAAGGCCTTCTGTGCTTCACTTTAGTGCTAAAGCCCCAAGCTGTGTTTTTTCATGAAATGAGAAGGTTAATGATTTCAATTATGTAAAAGGGGGCAGAAGGTAAGCGTGGGTGAGGGGAGGAGGCATAATGGGGTACAACTAATAATTATAAACAAACTTTTTTTTTTCTTGGATGCATCAGAAAGATAAAAGTAGCCAAAATGAGATTGATTCCAGAAGCATCATCTTTGGTATCCTTCTGGGATGTAGGCATAAGAATTCAGCTGATGATGCCCATATTAAATTTCTAGGGTTGGGTATTTTCTGGGGAGGACAATGGAATTATAAGATCATAGACACTGAAGATAGATACTAGATACTAGTATACTTGATGTTAGAGATAATTTAATCATAGAATTACAAGCACAGAATGACAGACTACATTAAAGATCTGTTAGCCAGCACACCTCATTTTATGAAAGAGGAAATAAGCCCAAAGAAATGAGCTTTAACTAAGGTCACATGAGTCTTAATATCAGATTCCCATTCCAGTAAGCTTTCCATTATCCTAAGTTGTCTTTGCAACATCTGTTCACTTTTTATAAATATAAAAACTGAAGACAAGAAGGAGAAAAATTCCCAGGTCACAAAACTACTATGACAACAAATACCACTATTCTGGGTGAAGAGGGAAAAATAAAAATAAATATGGAAAGGGGATTTTGCTTTATGTGGGAATTGGTCTATGTGACCTATAAGGTCCCTTTCAACTTGACATTCTATAAGTCTATGAAATAAGACAGGAAGGGATGGTTTTGAGAGTCAGGAAGTGCTGGGTTTAACTTCTGTCTATGATGCATATTACCTATTTGATCACAAGTATCTTATTTAGCCTCTTCTGCTACAAGCAGCAACAAGATTGGAGGATTCAACACCAGGAGTTCCCTGTATTGATGAAATACAAAAAGAAAGAAAGAAAAAGAGTCTCAATGACAGAGCAGTGAGTAAAACCTGAGTCTCCCAAATTCTAGATGAATGTCCTTCGTAACTACTGTCTTATCTCCAATTTGGAAGATTGGTTGATACAGAGAGAGATAATAAGGGACCAGAATATAACCAATTACTACAGCAACATCAACCAAAAGGACAGCAATAGCAAAACTCCAAACTAAACCCAATGTCTTTATAAATCCCAAACTGGTCCCAAATGGGAGTTATGAAATACACCTACAATCTTCTCTTTTTCTATATAGACAATGATGGTTATGAAACATTAAACATTGTCTATATGGAGTAAAATTAACTCTTGCATTGTTTATTTTTAAAATTTCTTTCTTTTTTATTCTTTGATACACAAGATGGGCTGCTAAGTTGAGGAACTGAAAGAGGGAGATTCAGAAATGAAGGTGATGATCAAATTGTCAGAATACAGGCTGGGACTGAGATAAATCCTCTCAACATTCTCTCCAAACAACTTTAAAATAGCACCCAAAATCAAATTTTGAAGTAGTAAAGCCAACAAAAGTGGGGGGAGATATTTTTTCCAACCTAAGACAACTTAGGAGGTTTATAGGAGAGGTCTGCAATTGGGGTGGGCACAGGCCATGAGTACAGCAGGAGCCCTAGTGGTGGGTCTTGGAGGTGGCTATATTGGCAGCAGAAGTTTTAGGAGCTCACAGAGGTTTTAGGAGCCCAGAAAATTTAAGAGGGTAGGACAACTGGGAAGAAAGAGGTTATGGAAAACTGGCACTGTATGCAGCTAACATTGATAGGCAATTCTATTTCCCATAAGCAATTTTGGGTTGCAGTTCCAGAATGGGGAGGAGCACTTATGGTAGATTACAAGGGAGCAGGGGCATAATCACAGTTCCAAGGCAGAAAAGAGTGTTAATACTTTTGGTTACAGGAGAACACAGTACCTCATCATAGTTCCGGGGCAATAGTACCCAGAAAAGGTGCTAGTACTTGTGGCTGCAGAGGAGTAGGTACCCTTCTTGGGTAAAGATTAGAGTGTAGACCAGGACAGCAATGACCACACTTCTCCCAGAATAAAGCAAATTTGAAAACCCAGAAAACTTGGAGACCCCCAGAACTAACTCTGAAAATAGTGGCACAAAAAAAGCTGAGCCGGGGCACAGAGTCTTTCCACCTGCAGGTGAATAGAGTCCAACTTTAACATAAAGTTCAAAGTGAAGAAATAGGATGGGGGAATGAGTAATCATCAACAACAAAAAAGAACTTGATCATTAAAAGCTACTATAGTGGCAGGAAAGAACAAGACATACACTTAAAAAAGGACAGTAATATGAAAAGAGGTACAAGCAAAATCTCAAAGAAAAATGCAAATTGGATCCCAAGTCAGCAAGAATCCCTGTACAAGTTAAAGAAAGATATAAGAATAGTAGAGGAAAAAGTAGAAAAAGAAATTCGAATGATGCAAATTATATATATACATATGTATGTATGTATATATGCATGCATGTATTTATGCATATATGTATGTATAGAAAGAATTAACAACTTGGCAAAAGAAACACAAAGAAATGAAGAAAAGAACACCTTAAAAAACATAATGGACCTAATGGTAAAATGCACAAAAATTCACTCAATGAAAGAACTCCTTTAAAATTAGAATACACCAAATGGAAAAGAATATACAAAAATTCACTGAAGAAAAACTTAAAAAGCAAAATTGATCAAATGCAGAAAGACATACAAAAAGTCATTGAAGAATTTTTTTTTAAATTAGAATTGGGTAAGTGGAAGCAGATGACTCCATGAGACTTTAATAAACTATAAAACAAAGACAAAAATGAAAAAAAGAGAAGAAAATGTGAAATATTTCACTGGAAAAAGAACTGACATGGAAAATCGATCAAGAATAGGTAATGTAAGAATTATTAGACTACCCCAAAACCAGGATCAAAGAAAGAACCTAGACTTCATGTTTTAAGAAAATATAAAACCTAAACAAAATAACTTTCTTTTTTTTTCAAACATGAAAGTAGCGAGGATTTATTACACAGGTGTGCTACACTTTAGCCACAGAGAAAACAATCAGTCCAGAATGACAAAATCCCATGGCACAAAGCCAGGAGTCAGCTAAGTGGAATCTGCATGAAATGATGGCATGGCCTCTTGTCAGTGTCAGATGGTGGAGCTGGTAGAGTCCTCCCCGTGGTGGGTGATGTCTCCCAAAGGTTTCTGCTTTCCTAAGAATTTCACCAAGGGTCATTCCATCTCTGCTCCCGTGGCCTCGGTGGTCAGCACAGTCTGCTTACTTGGACCTCTGCCTCATCTTTCTCCTTTTGCGTTTCAGCCTACGCATTCGCTTCTTCCTCCACTTGGCTCTCATGGCTCAATGGAAGCTTCGACAAGATGGCGCTAAGAAGAAGAGCCAAAATAACTTTCTTGATATCTTAGATTCATAGTGCAAAATAGGAGTGAAATGAATACACTAATCACTTCCTGAAAGAGATCCCAAAATGAAAACTTTAGGAATGTTACAACCAAATTCCAGAGTTTCCAGGTCAAGCAGAAGTTTTTGCCAGAGCAGAAAGAAGAAATTCAAACATTATGGAGTCACAGTCAGAATCACATAAAATTTAGCAGTTTCCACTTTAAAATAGCAGAGGGGTTAGACTATTATATTACAGAAGGCAAAGGAGCTGGGTTTACAGTCAAGAATAACCTTGCAGAAAAACTGGGTGTAATATTTCAAAGGAAAATGGATAAATGGAATAGAAGACTTCCAACCATTCCTCATGAAAAACAAACAAACAATAGGGCTGAATTGAAAATTTTACATTCAAAGAGAAGACTCGAGAGAAACACAAAAAGTAAACATGAAAGAGCAAACTATTTATATACCTGTATGGGAAGATGATACATGTAACTCCCCAAAATGTTATCATTATTAGGGCAGTTAGAAAGAGTCTACAAAGACAGAAGGCACAAGTATGAGTAAATTGTTTTGAAATTATCTCCCCCCCCAAAAAAAGAATGTAGAGGTGAGAAAGAGGGATTCAATAGGAGAAAGGGGAAGGGAGAGGTAGAATGGTGCAAATTTTCTCACATAAAGTAGGCATATAAGAAATAACTTTTTATAGTGGAGTGGAAAATGGTGGACTGGTGGGAAATACATCTCACTCACATTGAAATTGGTTAAAAAAGGAAGAATATATATGTATATGTACATATATACACATACTCAAGTGTGTATAGAAAACTAAGGAGAAGAGGAGAAGAGATATGGGGAAAATGATAAAGAGGACAGATTGAATGAGGCAGTGGTTGGAAGGAAGACAGACTTTTGAAGAGGGACAGGATAAAAAGAAAGGATAAACAGAGAAAAATTAAGGGGGAGGGGGCTGCATAATTAGTGATCAAAACAGAATGTGAATGGGATGATCCAACCCACAGAATGGAAGTGGACAGCAGAATGTATGGGAAACCACAATCCAAAAATATATTATATGCAAGAGACACATTTGTGACAGAAAAACACACAGAGTTGAAATGAAGGTCTGGAAAAGAGTCTATTTTGCTTCAGCTAAAGCAAAGCAGGCAGCAACAGTAATCATGATCTCAAACAAAACAAAAACAAAAGTAGACCTAAGTGAAAGAGATAAACAGGTAAAAGACATTTTGCTTAAAAAAAAGTACCACAAACAATGGAGTAACAAAAAATGCAGCAAATATATCTGATAAAGGCCTCATTTCTCAAATATATAGGGAACTGACTCAAATTTATAAAAAAAATAAGAGCCATTCCCCAATTTATAAATGGTCAAAAGATATGAACAGGCAGTTTTCAGAAAAAGAAAGCAAAGATATATATAGTCATATGGAAAAAATGCTCTAAATATCTATTGATTAGAGAAAGGCAAATTAAAACAGCTCTGAGTTACTACATCACACCTATCAGGAATGAGCAATTCTAGAAGGGTTGAGGGAAAATAGGGACATTAATAAATTGTTGGCGGAGTTGTGAACTGGTCCAACCATTCTGGAGAATAATCAGGAACTGTGCCCAAAGGACTATAAAACTGTGAGTACTTTAAGATCTAGCATTAGCACTACTGGGTTTGTAGCCCAAAAAGACTAAAGAAAAAGGAATAGGACCTCTATATACAAATTGTGCTGGCAAAAAATTGGAAATTGAGTGGATGCTCATTAATTGGGGACTGGCTGAACAAGTTGTGGCATGTGATTGTGATGGAGTACTATTTTGCTGTAAGAAACTATGAAGTGTTTCAGGAAAAAAAAAACTACACAAAGACATGTATGAACTGCTGCAAAGTGAAGTGAGAAGACCCAGGAGAGCATTGTACACAGTGGCATTGATGTTGTAATGATGATCACCTTTGAAATATGTGGGTATCCTGTTCAATACAGTGATCCAATGCAATTCCAAATGATTTATGATAAAAAAATACCACCCATCTCAAAGAGAGAACTGATGAACTCCAAGTACAAGTATGATTTTCTCACTTTTTTTGCAATATGGCTAATATGGATAGATATTTTGCATGATTTTACACATATAATTGATACCAAATCATTTACCTTCTCAGTAGGAGTGAGGAAGGAAACTGGAACTCAAAATTTAAAAAGAAAAGAATGTTTAAAATAAATAAATAACAAGTATAAAAATAAAAATCAAATAAGGAAAAAATTAAGGAAGTTTAAAACCAAAAGATATCATTAAAAATGAGATTAAAGATTTACTTTAAGGGACTAATTGGCTTCCATTTTGTTTGGAATAAAATATATTACTTCTTATTAGTGGGAAAATTAAGCAAACTCACATAAATGCACTGCTAGTAACTGTTGATGGAAAGATTTGAAACCAGGACTTTCCCTAACTGCCATGCTTACATACTTTGGTTGGGGGGTGGGGAGATTCATACTACCTCTCTTAGGGATTGATGGCAAATTCTATGACTCATCAGGTGTGGCCAGTGTTTCCTTCTTTCACTGGTTAGACAGCAGAGGCCATATTCACTGATAAAGATTAAGTAGAAGAGTCAAAATAAGAAACTGGAAAGATTTTCCTATAAAATATTTTAAAGGAGACTGCAGTATTAGTACTTTTAGATTGGATAATAATGGTGAGGGAAACAAAATTTTTCCAAGTAGGGATCCTGCCAGGACTGCATAAATAAATACGTGACTAATTTGTAATTAGCATCCATTTGCATAAAGCAATTAATGGTTTGCATGATTTTTAAATTTTAATTAATTAAATTAAACATAACACTGCAATCTTATTTGCACTGTTAAATGTTTGAGGATTTTTTTCTTTTGAAGATAGTGCAATGGTAAATTCCAGCCTACACTTAGAATCACAAATTTCAAATTATGGTACTGAGAGTTGACTGACTGAATGAAATACAAGAGCATGATATTATCCTAGCATTGAAGTGGATTTTTTAAAAATGAGGGACTATTGTGATACATGAGGACAGAGGTGTGCTGGAGTCAACTTCTTTTTTTTTTTTCATTGTTCAAATGCTATATTAACTTCTAATTTACATGATTCCTTTCCGCCACATTTTGAGTTACAAATTTTCTCCCCATTTTCCCCTACCCAGAACCCCAAAATAGCAGTTCCACAGGATATCCCTTCCTCCAATCTGCTCTCTCCCATATCTTCTCCCATACCCCTTGGACTTTTCTAGTAGGGCAGGTGGATCTCTATGCCCCAGTGCCTGTATGTCTTATTTCCCAATTACATGTAAAATAGTATTAATAATAGTGTATATATATATATATATACATACATATATATTTAAACATTTGATTTAAAAACTTTGAGTTAAAAATGCATTCCTTCCTCCCTTGTCAAGTACCCTTACTGGGAAGATAAGCAGTTCAGTATAGGTTGTACATGTGTAGCTAATGCAAAACTTTAACATAGTAGATTTATTGTAAAAGACTGACTATATTTCCCTCCCTCCTATCTCACCTCCCACTTGTTCTATTCCCTACTTTGATCCTGTCCCTTTTCAAAAGTGGGTGCTTCTAAATTCCCTTGCCCCAGCCTGCCCTCCCTTCCATCATCCCCCCTCTCATCCCCTTCCCCCCTATTCTCCTGAAGGGTGAGATACACTATTTAGTGTGTATGTCATTCCCTCCCTGAGCTAAATTCAATGAAAATAAGGTTGACCCATTCCTTTTTGCCTTCCTATTCTTCCTCTCCATTGTAACCATTTTCCCTTGCCTCTTCTATATGAGATAGTTTACCCCATTCTGTCTCTCCCCATCTCCTCTCATATTCCTCTCTCACCTCTTAATTTCACCTTTTAAGTATTATCCCTTCCTATTAAATTGGTCCTGTGCCCTCTATCTATGTATACCTGTAAACATATATACATACATTCACATATGTATTCATATGCCCATACACCCTCCAATATAGACATATATATATATATATATACACATATATTTTTATTCCCTTCAACTACTTTCATACATACTGAGAAAAGTTTCATCAGTTACAATTATTGTTTTTCCATGTAGGAATGTTAATAATTCAAATTTTATAAGTTCCTTATGATTTCTTTTCCCTGTTTACCTTCTCATGCTTCTCTTGCTTCTTGTATCTGAATGTCAAATTGTCTATTTAACTGGTTTTTTTCAGCAAGAATGCTTGAAAGTCCTCTGTTCCACTGAATGACCATGTTTTCCCCTGAAACATGATACTCAGTTTTGCTGGGTAGGTGATTCTTGGTTTTAATCCCAGCTCCTATGCCCTCCAGAATATCACATTCCAAGCCCTTCAATCCCTCAGTTTAGAAGCTGCCAGATCCTGAGTTATCCTGATTGTGTTTCCACAATATTCAAATTGTTTCTTTCTGGCTGCTTGTAATATTCTCTCCTTGATATGGGAATTTTGAAACCTGGATATAATATTGCTAGGAGTTTTCTTTTTGGGATCTTTTTCAGGAGGTGATCGGTGTATTCTTTCAACCTCTATTTTGCCCTCTGGTTCTAAAACATCAGGGCAGTTTTCCTTGAGAATCTCTTGGAGGATGATTTCTAGGTTCTTTCTTTAATCATGGTTTTCAGGTAGTCCAATAATTTTTAAATTATCACTCCTGGATCTATTTTCCAGGTCAGTGGTTTTCCCCATGAGATATTTCACATTGCCTTCTATTCTTTCATTTATTTGGATCTGTTTAAGAGCATCTTGATTTCTCATAAAGTCTTTAGCTTCCATTTGCTCCAATATAATTCTGAAGGAATGATTCTCCTCAGTGAGCTTTTGAAATTCTTTTTCCATCTGGTAAATTTGGCTTTTTAAGGCATTCTTCTCCTCATTGCCTTTTTAAGCCTCTTTTGCTATTTGAGTTACTCTATTTTTTAATGTGTTATATTCCTTAGTCAGGCTGTTGACTCTCATTTTGTCATTTTCTTGCATCATTCTCATTTCTCTTCCCAATTTTTCCTTCACTTCTCTTATCTGCTTCTTAAGGTCCTCTGTGACATGTAACCAGCTCATATTTTTCTTGGATGCTTTTGGTGCAGGAGTTCTGAATTCACTGTCTTCCTCCTGTTCCATGCTTTGATCCTTTTTGTCTGCAAAATAGGCATCTAATATTGGATTGCTTTGTTTCCTTTGCCTGGTCATGTTGCCACTCAATTGCTTGCTTTTTGGGCTTTCTGCCACAGAAAGACTCTGCCACCAGACAGGGGAGCTTTGTTCCAAATGCTGGGGTTTTCTCACCTGCTGGAGGTATTAGTTGGGTGCCCTCTCTGAAACCTCCATATGCTTTGGCAAGCTGATCACATACCCCAGAACCTCCACCCTAGACCATAATACATATCCATGATGGTTGAAGCAAGAGTGATTACCCCTCAGACTGGTATCTTGGTCCCCTTACACTTTGCAGGCCAGGAGCTGAAGCTTCCACTTGGTGGCAGCTGCACTGCAGCCCTCAGCATCTTCTTGTTCCGGGGGCAAAAGCCTATGCACTCCCAACTCCTGGCTCCCAAAGTCCACACTGACCTCTCACTTTGTCCTTAGCATCTATGTGTTGATAATTCTGGACCACCACAGCTACTGGTGATCTGGAGTCCCTCTAGCTGGTCGTTGGTCAGGCCCTCCCTAGGACTAAAACCTCAGGGTGGGGCTTGGCTTGGCTCTCAGAGCTCTGTGCTGGCTGATTCCTGCAGACCTCCCGGGCTGTCCTCAGTGGGAGGTTAGCTTCTCTGTGTCAACCCATCTCTGTGGGTTCTGTAGCTCCAAACTTTATTTAGAGTCCCCTTTTGCATGAATTGGAGATGGTGGGAGCCGGAGCTACGTGGAGGTCCTATTTCTACTCCACCATCTTGACTCCGTCCCCTGGAGTCAACTTTTACCAGCTCCTGAGTACACATCGCTAAATTTTCAGTGTGACAATTGAGACCTTGGAAATAAAATGCTACAAATCAGACCTTGATTTATTGTTTTGTTTATTGTCTAGAATTGAGAAAATGATAATATGCAGATTAAATTTAAAACCATAGTGCATAAATTCTCCACCCACTCATCCAGAAAGCCAGCTAATTAACCATTTACCAACACACCCCTGCGAGAGAGTGTCTAAGATTCATCGTATCATGACCACTGCCTCTAAGGATGCCCAAAAAGGTCAAATTAGTTGTCAGAATAAAGGAAAATATCTCACATTGAGTTAGGATACTTGTGGTTTAGTTTAAGCTTTGTTAAATAAAACAAGACTCCTACACTCTCTGTGGCCCAGTTTTTTAAACTACAAAATGGAAACATTCATTCCTGTCCTCCAGAGATATTGTGAGAAGTAAAAGAGATAATTTATGGGAAAGCGCTTTAAAAATTACAGAATGCTATGCAAATGGAATGGGTTATTGATACAGTGTTCCTTCACCCAGAGATCACTTACCTGGCAACCTCAACTATCTGGAATATACCCAATAACTAATACAGAAACAAAAGACATCTGTGCAGCTAAAATAGATGCCATGAAGCCCAAGCACTCCACTCATGGAACTCCTCAAATTTTAATTCAGGAATTTTTAGACAGAAAAAGCCTAATAAACTTGATTATCTGGTCTCTCAAACTATGTTGGATGAAAGCATCAAATTAGAAGTGAGGATGAGATGCCAGAGGCAAAAACATCCATCTAGTTGAGAAGTAACAACTGAGTTGGCACTGAGGGAGGAGACAAAAGCCACTATGACATTTAGACAGAAACAAAACAAAACAAAAATTACAGTAGTCTGGGGTCATTTTGTGTAGGGGCAAACATCCCCACAATATTCAGTTGCTACTGGGGGATGTTTATTAGAGCACAATAATATAATTGCTATTCATAGTGATTAACCTCAGTCTTTAAGAAAACCTGACCATTGTATAATGTGAAAGTATCTACAGATCCTATACTTGATTATAAGACGCCATGGGGGGGAGGGGAGAGAGGGGGACAAAATGTGAAATTCAAGGAATTGTGGAATTGAATCCTGTAAATTAAAAGGAAACAAATTAAAGAATTAATTTAAAAAAAAGAAAAGAAAAAAAAAGAAATGATTAAATTGTACTTCACAAACTCTGTTTTAGGCAGGCAGGAGTATAGATAATAAATGCATTTTAGGAAGAATTTCATAAAAAATAATTACAGTAAAAAAGTTTTGCCACTTAAATGGGTAAACTTTTAGTTATGTGGAAAATTAGCCCATGTCCTTTGCCGCGCCGTAGAATCTGACGGGGGAGCAGGGACTGTTTTTTGGTTTGTTTTTGCTTTTCGTTGTGTCCCCAGCCCTTGGCACAGTGCCTGCCATGTAGTTGGCACTTAATAAATGCTGTAAACTATCACGATCTAAGACTCTTTCCTTCCTTTTCTCAGCGTCCCCCCACATTTCTGTATCCGATTGATAGAGGACACCTTTAGAAAGTCAACGAAAGGCATTCGATGTTTGCAGAAGCATCTCCACTGCTCTCCAGGCATGCATCTACTTGGGTCTTCTTTCTTTTTCTTCTCCCTGTTCCTGCCCCCATCCTATCGTATCTCTTCCTTGCCCCCACAGGGGTGTTGGAGACATAACTGTTTTATCTCTAATTGGACATAAAGCATTTCAAGCCCCGCAGAGAAAATAAAATTCTAATTTATTTTAGAGCCCCCATTAATTTGCCACCTTTTTTCATTTATAACTCATTCTGCCTTCTCTTTAATGTTACCTTTTCCCTGATGGATTTGTAAATTCTCCTTTTATTCCAATCACCCTCTTGGCAGATACTAACTCAATCTGTATTATGGCCATCCTTATAATCCCCCTTTAAATCTTCCTGGTTAAGGGGAACTGGGCAATGACCTGGTTTATAGAGAGAACTTAGCTGAGCTCTGGCTCTAGGTATCTCACATTGACCATATTGCCTCACTGCTTGTGCCTCAGTATTCCCACATAGAAGATAAGGGCAGTGGAACCTGTTAGAAGAGTCTGGTAGGTGTATTGTGATGAATCATTGGATAGATCACTCCAATTTCCCCTTTTGACTTTTCAGGGGGTACCCATTGTCCTTTAAAGTCACATAGAGAGAAAATTTTCTGTTTACATTTATCTTACTTCTTCTCTAATGGTACAGTGGATAGAGGACTGACTCTGAAATCAGAGAACTTGGGATCAATGTTGCCTGTGACACTACATGTATAAATAGGTCAGGTTATTATCTTTGGGCCTCAGTTTTCCTAATTAGGCAGTGGACTAGAAGACCTCAGAGGGGCAAAGGAACCTCAGAGGTTCAGTATGACTTTAGTTAAATGATTCTATATTTTCTCCATATCCTGTTCTATATTTTACCTACCCTAATGACCACAATGTCATTGGTTCACCTTAGCCCCATGTTTGATCCACAACTCAATATTGATGAGATATTTTGAGTTCCCTAGGAAATAGTGACATGAAAACATAATGAATTGAGAAATGTCTTTTTGTCTCCTTCCTCTTCACCACTGGAGCACACTTCCTTCCCAGAATCACAGAATGCTAAAGCTGAAAGAGGCCTTAGAGAACATTTAGTTCAGTTCTCTATTTCATAGATAATTACGTTGAGACCCTAATAGGTTGTCACTTTTTTAAGACCATATATCTAGTATGGGGCAGAGTTAGAACTAGGACATGGTCAGGTCTCCTGGATCCTATAGACTGGTGCTCTTTCCATTACAGAATACCACCTCCTGAACCTGACTTTCTTGTTTCTACTTATTTATCTATAGGCTCACTACTTGCTCAGCTAAACTTTTCAATCCAAATGAGAGACAGTCATGCCCAAGTTAATTTATTTTGCCACATGCATACAGTTTCTTAAAGTGATAGAATGTGTTTTAACATGTTCAGAAACACGTGGCATGTTTCAACATGACAGATTGTGTGAAATAAAAATCTGGCTGATCTATTTTTCCTTTATCTTATTGACCTATTTGTGGATAAAGCCATATTGATCCAGTGAACTGGATTATTTGAGGTGGTTGAAAGTAACAATGACCTTGAACAATGGAATACCTGAGAGTTTAGCAGTCACAGGCAACATCTGTCTCAGAGCCCAATGGTTGTGTTGTGAGAATATGTCATATCTCCACCCCATTTATACTAAAAGTTGTGAAATAGTAATATTATGCAGGGCATACCTAAAGAATTTTTTAAAATTTCCATAGGCTTTTAAAGTTTTATGGATGCTTTAAAAAAGATTCTTTCTATAAAACCACCCTGTCTCTACAGAAATTGTACCCTTCCTTGCAACAAAGACTGACAGTTAAGCAAAACCAACTAGCTAAATGGTAAATGTCTGGCAGTAGATGAAATCTTCTCCTCCCATTGATCTCTGACTCTCTACCAATAGGAGGGAAGTGCATTTCATTATCTGTTTCTTGGACCAAGATTGTTTATAGCAATTAATCTCAGTAGCATATAATGTTGTTTTCATTTACACCATAATAGTCATAGTGTATATTATTCTTTTGATTCTGCTTACTTTATACAAGGTTCAAAAATATTCCAATGTTTCTTTGAATTCTTGATATTCATTGTTATTTATAAAATACTATAATGCAATTACATTCATATAGCACAATTCACTCATCAGTTACCTAATGGGCACATGTTTCTCCTTGCTTTCCTCTATTTCTTTCCCCCCTTCTTCCCTCCATTTCTTTGTTCTTACTTTCCCTTCTCTTCTCTTTCCTTACCTTTCTTTCATTTTTTTCTTTTGTGACTTCAAGAAGTGCTATTATTAGTAATTTGGTATATATGGGATCTTTCTTTCTGTCTGGCTGCCTTGGAATACATGTCCAGTAGAATTAGATGCTATGAACAATTTAGCGATTTTTCTCCCACAATTTCATGTTATTTTTTGAAATAGCTGGGCCGATTTATTGCTCTACCTAGTGTGCTATGTTCCAATCTTTCCACAGATCCTCCAACATTCAGTGTTTCAATCTTTTGTCATCTTTACCACTTTGAAAAATGTGAGGTGATATCTCAAAGTTATTTTAACTGGCAATTATCTTGATATTGGTGATTTGAAGCATTTTATATGTATATTATAGATTGCATTTCTTCTTTGGAAAACTTTCTTTTTTATCCTTTACTCACTTCTACTGAGGAATATAAACATTTAAAGTATAAGTTTTCCAAATATCCAACATATAGGGGATAGATCTACATGAGATATGCTAATGCCACCTTTCTCACTCTGGAAAGATAAGACTAGGGATCTGGAAAATCCATTTCTTACTCATTTAACCATATTAATTCTCCTTGTGTCATAAGTAATGTTGAATAGAAATATTTCAAAGAAGCATTAGAAGATTTTTTGAACGTACGCAGGGTGAAGTAAGTAGACCCAGAGCAATATGAATGACATTTCATATATCTAGCAAAGAATTTTTTAGACAAATTGCATATATTTGTGCTTTTGTTAACAAAAATACAACTATAAGCAAAAAGGGGATTTTTATTCCCCAGATTTCTCTCATTTTCTCTTGAAAATAAAAATATAAACACACTAGCATTTAGTTTCAAGATAGAGTAGAAGTTAAATATAACATTTCCTGAAATAACCTTTCAAGTATTTAAGAGGTTCCCAAATTTATTTGGCTTACTGCCCCCTTTAAAAAATTACTCAGAGCCCCCCTGAAAATCTACTTTCTTTAACTCTTCAGTGTTTTTTAGAAATTTGCATCATTTTAAAACAATATAAAAACTACATATATATATTTTTAAATGACACATCTTAAATTTAATAATTTATTGTAAATTTGTGGGTTTTTCCCACATTGGAATTTTGATGACACAATATTGTGTCATATAACCATATAGTATCATATTGTAAATAAGTCATCATATGCATATATATATTCCTGCAATGCATGCTGGACTTTCTGACAATGCATGACATGCTGACCTGCCAACACTTGCCTGTTAAGATTGTCGTCAGACTTGACCACTGATTGGTTATAACTTCCATTTTGTGTGTTTGTTTAGAAAATAAGGTAATCAATACAACTTTAACTCTGTTACACAACAAATGAAACATGTAACAATGGTTTTTCAAAATTTTCTACTCTACTCTTTTCTTTCCTTATGCTTCCACTGCCCCCTTATTTTTATTCAATGCCCCCCCAGTCACACCTGAGTCTACTACCATGCCCTGGATTATTCCAGCACCCCCAGGCTACAGCTTCATCCACCTTGGAAACCTATGCTTTAGTTTAGGGGCTCTCTATGAGTCCTCTGTCTACCTACACAGATGATTGTAGTTTTTTAATAAAATACAGCTCTATCACCAGTGCACAACCTATGCCTTTCCAGTCCAATAATACTTATTAGACCTTATACTCCATTTAAATAGGCTTCAATAACTCATGGTCAATGCCATGCCATGATGAAGTACAGGAGGAAGACATTAGTATTAAAACCCTTATGAATCTAACACTTTTCCTTATTGTCAGTTATTTCCATACTATCCATTATTCCAGTACATTTCTTAATACCTAATTAAAAGTCACAAAAGACTACTTCTTCATCTATCTTCTTTATTTTTATAAAACATTGAGTCATTCTAGCCACATTACAATCTCTTCAATTGCTTTAATGAAACTGACCAGATAATCCCATTTTTAAATAAGATTATTATTTTCAACTACTTGATCAAGTCAATTGATTTCCTTGGTGTTTTTTAGATGTTTCTACCTTCACAGTGTCTCTGGTATACATCCCCTCCTTTCAACCCACACAGACACAACCAGTTTTCAGGCCCTCATAACCTTTCCCTGGGACTACTGCAATAGGCATCTAATTTCCCTGTCTCAAATTTTCCCCACCCTCATCCATCATCCACTCAGCTGACAAAGTGATTTTTTCTAAATAGTAGGTCTAATCATGCCCTGCCCCCACCCCCACTGAGCTCCAATGGACCTTTATCTTCTGAAGGATGAAATATGTTCTATTTGGCATTTAAAACTTTCCATAACTGGACCTCTTCCTACAATTCTAGCTTTAAACCTTATTCCTCTCTGGGTCTGAGGTATACTGGTCTACTAGAAACCCAACATGAAACTCTACTTCCTGTCTACATGCTCAGTATCCTGTCTACACGTACTCACCATCCCCATTTCATTCCCGCTCACTTCTGACTCTTAGTCTCTTGACTTTCTTCATTCTTAGCTCAAATTTTACCTTTCATGGGATGCTTTTTCCATTTCCCTAGACATTAATGCCTTCCTTTAAAAAATTACATTGAGGTGGCTAGGTGGCATAGTGAATAGAGCATGGCTCTGGAGTCAGGAGGACCTGAGTTCAAATCTGGCCTCAGACACTTAGCACAAAACTAGCCATGTGACCTTGGGCAAGTCACCTAAAAGTAAAAAAAAAGTTGGACCAAGGTATCTCTCATGTCCCTTTCTATTTCCTGGGGCAACTAGGTGGCACAGTGAATAGAGCACTAGCCCTGGAGTCAGGAAGACCCGAGTTCAAATCCGACCTCAGACACTTGACATGCTTACTACCATGTGACTTTGGGCAAATCACTTAACCCCAATTGTCCTCCAAAAATAAAAAAATAAAACCTAATATTTCTGGGCAGCTAGGTGGTGCAGTGAATAGAGCACTGGCCCTGGAGTCAGGAAGAACTGAATTCAAATCTGGCCTAGGACACAACACAAAAACTAGCCATGTGACCTTGGGCAAATCACTTAACCCTAATTGCCCTCCAAAAAGCAAAACAAATTACATTGATCTACTCTTTATATATCTTGTGTGCATCTAGTTATTTATATATCTTTCCCATTAGAATGTAAACTTCTTGGTTTTTTGCCTTTCTCTATCTCCAATTCCTGGCACATAATAAAAAACCTAAAAAATGGTTGTTGACTGCCTGATTAGACAAAATATTTTGTTAATATTTTAGAGCTGGAAGGAACCTTAAATATCATCCAATCTGATCATTTAATTTCACAGCTAACCCAATCATCCTCTTTCACAAAATAGAAACCTGGGACCACGATGTTAAGGTGACTTCATGGACACGCAACTTATTAGCAGTAGAACTGGGATTAAAAGTCACCAGACCTGTGAACTTTTCTTTCTCCAATATTATTTTAATTGCACTATGCTGCCTCCCTCCATGCCACATTTCATCCTGCCTGTCTTGGGATAGGCCAAATAAAATGGTACTGGAGGAAGCATATAATTCCTTGAATCTTCTAGCATCCCCATGTATTCAGTTTCTGGGAAACTTACTTGCTTCCCTGTCTCCCACAATGGTATACCTGAAGACCTGAGATCTCTGATACATGAGTACCCTGTGGTCAGACACAAAATCTGTCTTTTTCTGGTCATTATTTTTTGTCTTATTCACCCCCACCTCTCATTGTGTTAGAGCTGAAGGACAAAGCATTCTTTCATTTATATACTTTATTTTTTAGGCTTTAGGAAAATTTTTAAAAGGCACCAAAGGGTTAAGGTTAACTCTGTAGTGATTTGTTTGACAGGAAAAGAAAAAATATGCAAAGAAATTTTTTTTATTAAAAATACAACCCTACCAGGATTTGGACTCATTACTTCAACGATATAAGGTAGGAACTAGAAAACAATCCTTGATTACCATCCTTGTGAATTTACAGGTGTTAATTAGCCAACCAAGGGGCCCTCTATTGTTCCCCAAACACCATAAAAACATTGAGAATAACAAGAATTCAATCAAAGGGCATTCCCCAGCTCATATGAAGATCTATACACATGTACAATTTCATGCAAATCAAGTTTAATTTGCTACATGTGTTCTTACTTCCACTGAATTTGGCAAAAAAAAAAATGAAGATGAATATTCTTTTGCTTCTGGTGAAATCCTCTGTGGTCCAAACACAGGAATACAAAAATGTTATCTTCCAAATTGGTGCCCAGGATGACAGCCATATGGACACTGTTTGGAAAGAAGCATAAAATAAATATTTTGGTCAATGGCATTAATTTGGAGTTTTCCTATAGGAATCAGCCTATTTATTAAAATCAATTAAACAAACATTAATTAAGCACTTATTATGTACAAAGTACTATGCCTCAGGCTGGGGATAGGAAGAAAAAAATGAAAAAGCTCTTACTCTCAAGGTATTTATTTTTATTTAATGGACACACATGCTGATCAGTAGAGAGAAAATAAAAATAAAGGACTTTGAAGAGGGAGAGAGAATAAGGGAGGAGGGAAGGTTTGGAGTAGAATGTGGCATCTGAGCTGAGCTTTGAAGCAATTAAGTATTCTAAGAGCCCAGAAGTGAGGAGTGTGTGCCAGGTAAAGGTGAACCCATGCACAAAAGCACAGATTGAGCATTACACGTAAGGAAGAACTAATGGGCCAGTAAAGCTGGAATGCAGAATGAATAAAAAGGGTAAATACAAGCCAGACTCTAGAAGACCTTAGATTCCAGGCTATGGATGTCCACATTTTATTTTGAAGGCAACTGGTCTCTTTTTAAGAGTAAGGTGGTAATGTGGTCATATTTATTTAAAGATATCAATTTGGCAACTCTATAGAGGATAGAATGGAAAGGAAAGAGACTAGAGACATGGAGATTATAGAACCTCAGGATTAGAAGCTGCAAGAATTGATATCACAAGATGTACTTGAGAAATAATTTCTTGAACAATATACCTCAAGAAGCAGTCATCCAGTCTTAACATATTACCAAGATAAAACACGCTGTCACCTGGGAAAGCCTCTGTTTTGAAGTATTTTGGTTTTGTTTTTCTGTATGTAACATGTGGGGTTCCTTCCCAACCCTTGCACTGTCAGCTATGGACTCTCTTCCCACCCTGTTTTGAGGTTCTCTGTAGACCAGTGCCTACTCAGTCATTCAAAAGCCCCCACCAATGTATTTACTTTCATCAACTAGCGAGAGGGTAATTTAATATAAAAAAACATTTAATGAAAAGTGACAATAGGAAGACTCTAAATGTAGATATGGGATGTTTTCTTTAACAGATCACCAAGTGTACAAACATAGGGAAAACCCACATAGGACATGGAAATAGGGAACAAATTTTGCTAGAAAATACATGTGAAAGGGCATGCACAAAAAATGAGGATAGATAAGGGAGATGTGGGCCTAAACACTTATGACTGCTGTGCTACAATATTCTCTGGAGATACCATCCATATTGTTCTTTACCATTCTCTGGTAGACATTGTAAATTATTCTCCACTAGGCAATATAGTGTCTCTGTGTCAGGTATCCCACTGGTTTTGTAGCCAATACTGTTCTTTACTGTACTGGTGGTAACAAAACCACCAGGCCCTTTTGCATTATCCTGACTGGGGTAAAATTCTCTTTGTTTCCCCATCACATGCATCAAACTAAAATCTAACACTCTGTAGTTTTCATCTGTTGCTACTAGCTCTACCCCTTGGAGCCAATAAGAACAAGTGTGATCTCTCTTCTACGTGTAGATCCTGAAATATTTGCAGCCACTTCTCATGTCCCCAAGTTTCTCTTCTCTAGGCTAAGTATCTCCAGTTCCATTGTCATATGGCATGATCTTGAGACCCTTTGACATTCTAGCTGATGCCATCTGCATATGATTCACTTATCAATGTCCTTCCTAAAATGTGGCACCCAGAACTAAAGAGATGGTTTCAGACCTGGTCTATATATGAGAGTTTGGAAGAACAATGCTTTCCCAGTCCTGGACACAACTTTGTAATTCTAGTTATACTATCACATTAACTTTTAAACTGCCATATCACACTATTGGCATGTTTAACATGTTACTATTTAAAACTCCAAGGCAATTTCTTCAGAAAACTCATAATCTAGATATACTCACCATCCAATTTTGTGCTTGTTAACTTAACTTTTGGAAATTCTTTGTAAGAGGTCATATTATTCTTTATTAAATTTAGTCATTAAAATAAGAGTAATATTCTAATTTGCCAAGAACTTTCAGTATTCAAACTTTTGCAATATAGATTGATTATTTCCCCACTTCTTGAAAGCCATCTCTGTTACGTTTGACATCCAATATGGTTAATTACTACTCTGAGGGGATTGAAGAGTAGTTTTTTCTCTTCCATTGACTCAATTCCCCAGCAACCACCATACCCAGACTTTTAAGGGCTTGGTGATTAGCAACCTAGTTCCACTAAACCACTTGGCATCAGATTAACTTTATAAAGGGATATTTACTTCAGAGATGTAGAAAGAAGAAATGTAAAAACATTTTCCCTAATACATTGGGGGAACAATATTCTCCTATAATACCTCAATGGAAAGAGGTTGGAAGATTTGGCTTATAGTTCAGTTTCTACGTAACATTAGTCCCACCAAGTTCACGTCCAAAGTTGGCAGTTACAACTTTTACTGGCACAGTTACAACACCTAGCCTAGATTCCTGAACTCCCAGATCCCCATGGCTTAAACTCCAGAAACAAATTAAAGTCTAGAATCGAGGGGGTGGAGTCAAGATGGAGGAGTAGAAGCAGGAGCTTCCCAGGGCTCTGGCTTCCACCTTCCCAATTCATGTAAAAGGGGACTCTGAACAAACTGTTCTGCAGAACCCACAAAATGACACAGAGAAGCTAACCTCCCGCTGAGGACAGCCTGGGAGGCTGGAAGGAATCGGTCAGTGCAGTGCTCTGGGAGCCATGACCAGGCCCACGTGAGCTGGAGGTTTTAGCCGCAGGGCAGGCCTGACCAGCCGCTGCCTGGAGGGACTCCAGATCACCAGCATCTGTGGCCTTCTCCAGAATTATCAACACATAGATGCTAAAGACAAAGTGAGAGGTCAGTGCAGTGTGGACTTTGGGACCCAGTAGTTGGGAGTGCATTGGCTTTTGCCCCCAGGATGAGAAGACACTGAGGAGCCGTGCAGCTGCAGCCATGTGGCAGCTTCAGCCCCTGGACTGCAGAGTGTAGGGGGACCAAGCAACCAGTCTGAGGGGTATTCGCTCTTGCTTTAACCTGCTTGGATCTGGATTGCGGTCTATGGTGGAGGTCCTGGGGTGTATGTCCAGCTTGCCAGAGGGTGTGGAGGCCTCAGCAAGGGCGCCCAACTAATACTTCTGGCAGCTTTGGCACAGAAATCCCCTGTCTGGTAGCAGAGACCTATTGTGGCAAAAGCACAAAAGTCAAGTAATTGAGTGGCAACATGACCAGGCAAAGGAAACAAAGCAAATGGAAGATTCCAACATTAGACTCCAATTTTGGGGACAAAAAGGAGCAAAGCATGGAACAAGAGGAAGATAGAGAAGTCAGAACTTCTGTACCAAAAGCTTCAAAGGAAAATATGAGCTGGTTACAGTCCATAGAGGACCTTAAGAAGCAGATAAGAGAAGTGGGGGGAAAATTGGGAAGAGAAATGAGAACAATGCAAGAAAATGATGAAATGAGAGTCAACAGCCTGACCGAGGAAAATAACACCTTAAAAATAGAGTAACTCAAATGGCAAAAGAGGCTCAAAAAAGGCAATTAAGAGAAGAATGCCTTAAAAAGCCAAATTTGCCAGATGGAAAAAGAATCTCAAAAGCTCACTGAGGAGAATCATTGCTTAAGAATTAGATTGGAGCAAATGGAAGCTAGTGACTTTATGAAAAATCAAGATGCTGTTAAACAGATACAAACAAATGAAAGAATAGAAGGCAATGTGATATATCTCATGGGAAAAAAAACACTGACCTAGAAAATAGATCCAGGAGAGATAATTTAAAAATTATTTGGACTACCTGAAAGCCATGATCAAAGAAAGAACCTAGAAATTATCCTCCAAGAAATTCTCAAGGAAAACTGCCCTGATGTTTTAGCACCAGAGGGCAAAAGAGAGGTTGAAAGAATCCACCAATCACCTCCTGAAAAAGAGGCCAAAAAGAAAACTCCTAGGAATATTATAACCAGGTTCCGAAATTCCCAGATTAAGGAGAGAATATTACAAGCATCTTGGAAGAAACAATTTGAATATTGTGGAAACACAATCAGGATAACCCAGGATCTAGCAGCTTCTACACTGAGGGATTGAAGGCCTGGTATGTGCTATTCTGGAGGTCAAAGGAGCTGTGATTAAAACCAAGATTCACCTACCCAGCAAAACTGAGTATCATGTTTCAGGGGAAAACATGATCATTCAGTGGAATAGACGACTTTCAAGCATTCTTAATGAAAAAACCAGAGTTAAATAGACAATTTGACATTCAGATACAAGAAGTAAGAGAAGCATGAGAATGTAAACAGGGAAAAGAATTCATAAGGAACTTATCAAAGTTGAACTATTAATATTCCTACATGGAAAAACAATAATTGTAACTTATGAAACTTTTCTCAGTATGAAAATAGTTAAAGGGAATATATATGTATATATATATAGGTAATACATATATGAATATGTGTATATATGTTTACAGGTATACATAGATAGAGGGCACAGGATCAATTTAATAGGAAGGGAAGATACTTAAAAGGCAAAATTAAGAGGTGCGAGAGGAATATGATGAGAGGTGATGGGGAGATAGAATGGGGTAAACTATCTCATATAGAAGAGGCAAGGGAAAATGGTTACAATGGAGGGGAAAATAGGAAGGCAAAAGGGAAAGGGTCAACCTTATTTCATTGAATTTGGCTTGGGGAGGGAATGAAATAAACACTCTATAGGTTATCTCACCATACAGGAGAATAGGGGGGAAGGGGATGAGGGGTGAGGATGGAAGGGAGGGCAGGCTGAGGAGGAGGGAAGTTTGAATCACCCACTTTTGAAAATGGACAGGATCAAAGTAGAGAATAGAACAAGTGGGAGGTGGGATAGGAGGGAGGGAAATATAGTCAGTCTTTTACAGTATATCTACTATGTTAATGTTTTTCATTAGCTGCACATGCACAACCTATATTGGACTGCTTATCTTCCCAGTAAGGGTGGATGAATATATATATACATATATATATATATATATACTATTATTAATACTATTTTACAAGTAATTGGTAAATAAGATATACAGGTACTGGGGCATAGACATTCACCATGCTCTACTGGAAAAGTCAAAAGGGTATGGGAGAAAATATGGGAGAGAGCAGATTTTAGGAGTAGATATACTGTGGGACTGCTATTTTGAGGCACTGTGTAGGGGAAAAATGGGGAGAAAATTGGTAACTCAAAATATGGTGGAAATGAATGATGTAAATCAGTCGTTAATAGAGCATTTGAAAAATGGAAAAAAAACCAACAAATTAAAGTCTCCACTCTCTATACCTAGAATGGACAAGAATGACTGAAATAAACAAAGACCTAGACCCATTTATTGAAAACACATGATATAATTTGGGGAGGAGGCAACCAACTTTCAGGTCCTCCTCTTTTACTGTCCACCACACTTACACAGAATGCAGCGAAAGTTCCTGATTGTGGCTGTCAGGATATTATAAATATTCCAAGAGTCCAGCTATATAACCAATGGGAAAACGGCTGCTCTCATTCACATGGTAGTTAATGCAGAATACTTATGCATGTTCTAGTCTTCTAGTCATCTTCCACCTGGATGATGCCATCCTAGGTGGTCTAGCCAACTGTCAAACTCCAATTACTCTTTCATTGACTATATTAGCTTTATTAATGGTTTTCTGCTAGTTGTATTTTTATTGACTTTCAAGTTTCTTTTCTATGGGAATTTTCATGAGAACTGCTAGGGTAAGATTCTTGCTATTTTCCTTCCTTTGTGCCTGTGGATATTGAAGCAAATTATATTGAATAATAAGTTAAGCCTTATTCTTCTCTTTAAGTTCTTAAGTGTGCTACCAAAGAAAAAAGAAAAGATGTGGTGAACCTTAAAGTGATAATAAATGTGAGTTATCATTATTGCAATATAATCATAAAACTTAAGAGATATAATGAGCTTTTATCCTCTTGCACTCACTGGGCAGAAAGAATGATATACAATGATCTTGCAGTGGGCTTTTGCAAGAATTAAAGCATTGGATGACATGCTATTTTTTCCAAAAAATTTACTTCATGGCAATTATCCTAGCAATAAGAGAGATGTGATTGGCTGTTCTTGATGAGCAGTTCTAAAACTTTGGTGCCCAAACTTTAGATTATCCTTTAGAGTCTTCCAGGTGTTCCACCAATATTTTTTTATAGTTTATTTTGTAATAATGTTGCATCTGTGTTTTTGAGAGGGACGGATGTTAATTATTTAATTATGCTAGTTAACTTTGTTTGTAAATCAGGGAGCACGTGGGATTCTGCCAGTTAAATCTTTAAAAACTAGAAGGCATATGCATGTAAAAGAGGCAACCAATTCCCTGAACATGACAATCAATGACCACATTGCTCTGACTTACTCCTCTTACCAGACACCAAATTTTGAATATTTTTTTCTCTCCACTTGAATCCATTTCCTCATTTTTCCTTCACTGTCATTGAAACCCTCTATGAACAACAGAGGGGCAACTAGATGGTGCAGAGGCAGCTAGGTGGCACAGTGAATAGAGTTTCAGGCCTCAAGTCAGGAAGACAAGTTCAAATCCAGCCTCAGGCACACAGCTGTGCAACCCTAGGCAAATCTCTTAACATTGTTTGCTTCAGTTTCCCCAACTGTTGAATGATCTGGAGAAAGAAATGGCAAACCATTCCATTATTTTCGCAAAGAAAATCCCAAATGGGGTAAAAAAGAGTCAGACTAAGTAATAGTGTGAACAACAGACACCCTCAACCACCAATAAGTGCAGATTCCTATATAGGCAACTCTTTCCTCCCTAGAAGTAGCTAGGTGGATAGAATGCTGGTCTTTTTGTCAAGAAGACATAGAATTGAATTCCACCTCAGATGTGACCTCAGATAAGTCACAACCTCTCTCAGCCTGTTTACTCATTTGTAAAATGAGGATAAAAATAGCATCTACCTCTCAGAGTTTTGTGAGAAACAATGGAGACAGTACATGTGCACTCTTTTCAAGTATTAAAATACTATATACGTTAGCTTCTATTAGAAATAGTATTGTTCCGTCTTCCCAGATGCTGCTACTAGACTTTCTTCCAGTGGTAATGATGACACTTGGTTTCTCTATTCAGTCTAGTATAGAACAATAATGTTTTGGTTAATATCAAACTGATGGAATAACCCTCATCAGCTGACCCAGAGATAGGAAGAGAGTATTGGCATGGTCCTTTCTGAGGAAGGCTGTATGTTGTATTGTAAAGAACACTACACTGAATCATTAGGACCTAGGTTCTAAATAGCCCTGATATAGAATAGGCATCTTACTCTGCAAGCCATTTCTCCTTGTGCTTCAATGTCCTCATATGTAAATTGGAGATAATTATACTTTGAACCTTCCTTACAGGATCCATGTGAGTAAAAATTTATAAACATAAAGTGGTAAGGGTAAGATTTGGATATTTTTGATGCTAAGGCTTGGGACTGAATGATAACTGAGAATGCTAAGAGAAAGTAGAGAAAAACATGCTTCTGAGAAGATTCAGTCAGTTGACAAATTTATTAGGCAGTATGTGTTAGGCACTTTGCTAAGTGCTGGGGATACAAATAGAAAAAAAAAGCTGCCCCTTCCTTCAGGAAGCTTATAATCTAGTAGGGAAAATTACACAATAGGAAGCTGAAAATGGCTATTAGGATAAGGTATCTGGGCCAGGAGCATGATGGAGAAGTCCAAAAAGAGTACAGATGGGTGGGAAAAAGAAGAGATATCTGGCCTGGGTGTTTTCCTTAGATAAATATTCTGAGAAATCTTTGCTCTGCCCTCCAAACAGAGTGACCTCAGGAGCAGAGGTACTGATGAAGTATAAGTACCGAGGATGATGCCATCTTACAGGATGATGACAGTCTTTTTGATTGACATTTCTGGGGGCATGCTAGTAATGTCCCAAACTAGTAAGAAGCAGAAAACTCTAACCATGGCTGTTTGTCACAGTGGGCCACCCCAAAATGGATCTATTTCCATGCCTCAATATTGCCTTTGTTGGTGAGTCAGGAGTGAGATACCAGCCTCAATAGGACCCCTCCTCCTAGCCACGCTCTTTGTCTTCTTCCAGGATTTCACACAACTGGCATACGTCCTACTGACACTCATAGAATCATTTATCCAGAGTTTGATGTGATATTGTATGTCTTCTGGTTCAAATCTATCATTTTACAGATAAGAAAACTGAGTACCATGAAGGTTAAGTGACTTGCTCAAGATCACACAAGTCTTAAATATCAGAGACAGTATTTGAATCCAGATCTGCTAAACATAGAACCTAAGAGCTTTCCAGGGAATCAGAAGGAAACAGGAGTTTGTCCGGATGAGGGAAGACTTTTAATTGACTTTGCGACTGAAATATGAATCACCAGATTTAGAACTGAAAAGATCCTAGAGTCAATCCTACCACTTTACATATGGGGAAAATGAGTCTGAAAGAGGTTGAAATAATTTTCCCAAGGTGCCACAGATAACAAAAAACAGAGCTGGTGTGGTTCTAGCTGCTCTGGGTCCAGCCTACATCTTTCACCTTCAATAATTTGCCTCATAAAAGAAGAATGAGAAAGAAAAGAAAGAAAACAAAATGTCAATTTTTTTTGAAGCAGAAGTGACTATGAAGTGAAGAGGGAGGAGAGAGAAAGGGGGAGAAGCAGTCTCGGAGATTTGAGGGTCCATTGGCTTGAGGATTAGTATCATTGTTAGATGACTGAGTTTTATTGTTTTCAAGTGTAAATTGACCCAGGACAGAGCAGCTGCTGCCTATCAGCAAGAGAACAGATGACTGGCGAAGAGCCCAGGATAAGGGCAAACATGATTTGTTTTTTTCCCCCTGGTCCAGGTTTGTCTTTTTTTCTTTGACTAACAGTGAGTTAGGGCATATGCATAGAATGCATTGAATAGGAATGTTGAAAGTAACATTCTGGAGCAGCTTAGTGTATCCCTCACACTCTGGGGATGAAGACTGCCCAAATAATGGAGGCAGATGGATGTCTAGCTCCTAGATGAAGGGCTCCAGGGTAGATAATTCCTCAATGACCTATCCCAGGATCCCTCAACCTCTATAATCATAGAACATTTTCTAATGCAGACTGTCAATAAAAGAGGTTGATGGCATTGTCCAGTTCTAACTTTTGACTCTATACCTTGCAAAAGGAGTTAGGGTTGAATTTGTGCTTAATTAGGACTATTAAGTTAATGGTTTTCACTGAATTGGCCAGTCACTTCAATTAAAAAAGCATTCCATTAAGGATCAACTGAGTAAAGACCACTGTACCAAGTGCCAGAAGTCATACAAAGACTCATGTAGAATTTAATAATAATAGCCTGCATTTGCAAAGCACTTTAAAATATTATAGCATTTGATATTCACAACAATCATGGCAGATAGATAAGACCTCTGTCCCAATACACTGAGAAAGAAACAGAGAGATAGAGGTTAAGTGACCTGTCTCAGGGTCACACAGATACTAATATTTGAGGCTGGATTTTAAATCAGGTCTTCCTGATTCCAAGTCCAGTGCTCCATCCACTGTATGATGTATCTCCTTCATAGACTTAGAATATCACTTAGTACGGCCTCTTCATTTTATAAGTGAGGAAAATGAGTCCCATAGAAGTGAAATATCTTGACTAAGGTCAGAGGAGCTATTGCTGACCAAGTGCAGACCATATTCACTGAAAAAGGTCAAGTATTGTCAATCCCATACTTCACCCAATGAGGGAAGGTGTTCTCAGGTGGCCAAGCTCTCTAATGGCTTATGAGGAGATGGCTTCCTCTCTCATCTTGCTCTATTCCTATTGAGGTTAACAACTCTAGACTTATGAGACTGAGATTTTATTTTTAAGTGTATTATTTTATATTTTAGGTGTATTGTGTGTGTATGTGTGATCAATCAGCCTCCATCTACAAGGGGGAAAACACAAAAAAACCAAACCTTTTTCATTCTTATTCTTTCTGCATTTCAATGGAGTTTTATTTCAAAAACTTGGCATAGCCAGTTCTAATTTTATACTCATTATAATAGAAAAGAAATAAAACCAAATCTATTTCACACAGTTCAAGCTGAGTGTGAAACAAAATGTTATGTGAGATCTTGTGGAAAGATTTTTACCAAAAGTGGGGATCAGAGAATTGCTTATGGAAGATGTGACATTTGAGCTGTATTTTAAAAAATGGGTAAAAATTTTAAAAGTAAAAGTGGGATGGGGAATATGGGACATTCCAGGTACTAGGAATAATGGATGAAGGTACAGAAATGGGAAGATGTAAGGTATGTTTGGAGGGGCTATAGAATGCATGAAGGATAGTAATATTAATAAACCTATGAAGGTAGGGTGGAATCTATTGTTAGAGGACCCCAAATGGCAATAGGGAAACATTGAAGGTATTTGAGAAGAGTAGCATGGTCAACTATATACATGAAGAGATCAAATTCATAGCTTTATGAGGGACATATTGGAATATAAAACATGGCAAAAGGAACACCTGTCAAAAAATCATTATTATAGTCCAAGAAAGCTGTAATAGAGGCTTGTACTAGGGTATGGGCAGTGTGACTAGGGAATATAGGAGACGGAAAAAAGAGAGATGGTAGAAGAAGATTCAACATGATGATAAAGAATTAGATTTGAAAGGTGTGAGAATCCAAGAGAACACCAAGGTTTCATATTTGTTGGACTGAGCAAATAGTGGTGCTATGGCAGACTGCTTAAATATTGAGATCAGAGGGAGGATGAGCTTAAGACAAGGATAATAATCTGGGTTTGTGACATAGTCAATTTAATGAAGAAAAGCAATCTTATCAGCTGGTGACATTGCATGGAACAGTATTCAGTAACCTATGACATATGCAATAAAAATGGGGGGGGTTGATTTCCAGTGGCACATAACTTGGCTGCTTCCATCAGGCATAGCTAGCATAGTATAATGGAATGAGCATGAGTTCTACAGTCACATACTTAAGTTCAAGCCCCAACTTTGCTGATTACTACTTATATGATGATGAGCAAATCACTTAATCATCTTGGAAGCCTCAGTTGTCTCATATCAAAAATGATGCATGAATAATCTAATGTCCCTTCTAGCCTTACAGTGGTAATAAGGGGAATTTCATCCCTTACAATAGTGACTTTTTCATAAAAATTGCCATACACTTCTAGAATTGGCACAGAAATGGCACAACCTCTCCACAAAGAGTCAGTGGGCCATGATAGAAGAAGCAGTACAAAATATGGTGTATCAGTATCAAGTATGGAACCATCTACTCAACTAGGTCTGTGATCTGATTATTTAAACTTCACAAAGGTACAGATTCCAAGATATACACATACATATGCCTTATCCTGTGTAAACCTTGCCATGTCCAGCTCAGAGGATCTGCCCAGCATGCTAAGGGCCTTTCTCTTATTCACCTGACATTGTTCTGATACTAGTGAGGACCATTATTTATAACTAACTCTCACTATTTGACCAGCTTAGCTTCACTTCCAATCACTCATTTCCTTGATGATATATTTTACTTCTGTTCTTCCAAGTTCTTATTGGGTTTTTGTTATAATCTGCTTTCTACTCCATCATATGCTTCTCCATTGCCCTCCATGCCCTTTATTTTTCTTCAGAGACTATTTTATTCCCTCTCTTGCTATCATACATACAACTAGTCTGGTAGGATGTTGGTATTAAAAAGATAGTCCTTTATTTCCATGGAAAGCTGGGTTTCATTAAAGAATTTAAATGTCTTTCTAGGTTTTCAGTGCTAATTTTTTACAACCTATGATGAGATGCTGCACAATTTAATAATAATGGTTATTACTACTACTAGGATTATTATCATTATTATTTTATCAGGTTTTCCATTACCTTTTAAAGACTTTAGAAAGTGAGATACCTTGCTGCTAATCCTAAATTTTGAAGTATTTAGATTATTAAATTTTTCTGGAGCAATATTCTCTTGTTTTTCAAAGTCTGCAAGGGAGGGTGAGAGCCACTGACTGCTTACCCTGCCATCTTGTCTCCTGGAAGTTTAAATAGGTGGCTTTCAAACATTCAGTCTGTATGCTGATAGCCCCAGGAGTATCTGATGCTATTGCCATAGGCCATGCACAGGACTACACTGCTCTCTCACCCATTTCCAACAGACCCCTCTCCTGCACTGAGATGTCTGGGAATCACCACTCTTGCCAGTGATTCAGTCCCCTGGGTTCTGCTCTGCCTTTGCTACAGTCAAGTCTGCAATGGTATAGCCTTCATGCTAGACTGCACTGCTCTCCCAGCTCGGTGCAACCAATCCTTCCTGTCAAACTTCCATGTTGTCTTGGCCTGGAAATCTGCCATACTCTGTCTCTTTGTGGATGCTGCCTCTTTAGTATTTGTTCAGATTCACTTTTTAAAGGTATTTGAAGAGGTTTGTGAGAGATCTGAGGTGAGGCTTTCCTTTCACTCCATCATCTTGGCTCCACCCTGATTACTAGATTTTTCTAGGGGGAGAAAGGAAGAAGTCTCATCCATTGGCTTGCAAAGGAAACTATGCAAATGAAAAATATTATGGAAGAGGATTGGCTGAGTAAGCAGTTAATTGCCCTAACTCTCCCATATTCGCCTCTTAATGACCATAAAATAGTGCCCTGAAATAAATCCTGGGACAGCAGACCCAGCAAAAAGATGGGGTGAAATATTCTTTTAGTACAAGAATCTTGGAGGATTACCAAGAAAGGTCTGTCTTAGGCAAAAGGGGAATACATTCTAGGAAAGAAAGCATCCCATCCCTGTAAGCCAGCTATTAAGTCCTACCTCAGCAAACCAATGGGAAATATTTAACCCCTGTGTGGTGGATCAGGAAAACCCCAACAAAAAGACACCCCCCACCACCACTACATGCTTCAGCATAGCTAGGTGAACAGGAAGTGCCAACTCCAAGAACCTACATGCTTCAGTATAGCTCTGGGTAATCAGGCAACTCCAGTGGTTAGACAGCCATGTGCTTCAGTGTAGCCCTGGGAAACACAGAAACATCCCACCAGCTTCAGCACACAGACCCCAGCACTAGGACCCTAGTTCAGCATCAGTTAAGCTGTCAGACTCCTACAGCTTCCAGTAGGACTAAGCACTCACCAACTTTACCCCCTCAATACAACACCAGACACAAGGGTTCCCCCAAGGACCTCAGAACAACATTAGTACAGCACCAGGTAAACAGCCAGGGCCTGCAGTACCTGGCACAAGAACCTGAGATCGTGCCCTTTCCACCACAGAGCAGAGCTCAAATATAAAAGAAAGGGGGAAAAAACAAAAAAGAGATGAGCAAAAAAAATAACAAATAAAAGAATTTTACCATAGAAAGTTATGATGCCAGGGAAGACCAAAACAGAAAGTTAAAAGGCAACACTGTCAAAACACCTATGGGCAAAACCCCAAAGAAAAATGGGAAATAGTCTCAAGCCCAAGGAGAACTCATGGGAGAACTAAAAAAGAAGCTTCAAAGTCATATAAGAGAAGTGAAGGAAAAAATGGGAAAAGAAATGAGAATGATGCAAGAGAATTATGAACAAAGAGTCAACAACTTACAAAAAAGAAAGCAATTGCTTAAAAAGTAGAATTGACCAAATGGAAAGGAGATACAAAAATCCACTGAAGAAAACAACTCCTTAAAAAGTACAATTGGCCAAATAGAAAAGGAAATACAAAACCGAGGAAAACAATTCTTTAGAAATTAGAATTGGACAAGTGAAAGTTAATGACTAGGGCAGCTAGGTGGCACAGTGAGTAAAGCACTGGCCCCGGAGTCAGGAGAACCTGCGTTTGGTTCCAGCCTTGGACACTTAACACCCACACAAAAAAATCTAGCCGTGTAACCTTGGGCAAGTTACTTAACCCCAATTGCCCTCCAAAAGGAAAAAAGAAAAAAAAAGAAAGTTAATGACTATGTGAGACATCAAGAATAAACCAAACAAATTTAAAAGAAAGATAAAATGGAAGAAAATGTAAAATACTTCATTGGAAAAACAACTGACCTGGAAAATAAATCCAGGAGAGATGATTTCAGAATCATTGGACCACTTGAAAGCCATAATCAAAAGGAGGACTTGGACAGCACCTTTCAAGAAATTATAAAGGAAAAGTACTCTGATATCTGGGAACCAGAGGGCACAAAAGGCATTGGAAGAATCCACTTATCATGTCAGGAAATAAAAATTCCAAGGAACATTATAGCCAAATTACAGATGTGTCAGACTAAGGAAAAAAATATTTCAAGTGTCCAGAAAAGAAGCAATTAAAATATAGAGGAGTCACAATCAGGATTACATAGGACTTAGCCCTGAAATAATACAGGGTCAGAAATCATGAGCCATAATATTCTAGAAGGCAAAGGAGCTAAGACTACAGCTAAGAATCACCTACCTGGGTGAAATCAAGCATAATACTTTAAGGGACAAAATGGTCATTTAATCAAAGGGAAGGATTTCAAGCTTGCATGATATCAGAATTGAACAACAACAAAAATTATCTCCAATGTCAAGATCTCAGAGAAGCCTAAAAAGGGAAAAGAAGACAAGGGATTCAATGGAACTGAACTGTTTATCTCCCTGCATGGGAAAATGATACTAGTAATTCTTAAAAAGTACAACAAGAAGCAACATACATAGACAAAGGGATATAAATATAAGGTGAATATGAGATAATGACAAAAAATAAAGATGAGAAAGAGGAGAATATTGGATGAAGAAGGAAGGGAAAGATAGTATAGGGTAAATTATTACATGTGAAGAGGCACAAAAGATATATTACAGTGGAGGGGAAGATGGGAAGGTGGGTGATGGGCATCGCTTGAACCTTACTCTCATAAGTATTGGTTCAAAAAGGGAATAATATACACAATCAGTTAAATACAGAAATCTATCTTACCTGACAGGGAAGTAAGAGCAGAGGAGATTAAATAAAATGGGGTGGGGGGGAACTGACAGAAGGAAGGGCAGATCAGAGAAGGGGGTTGAAAGGAGCAAAACATGGGTGAGGAGGAAAAGGGTGAAAGGAGAGAGAAGACAAACAGGAAAAAAAAATAGGATGGAGAAAAATACACAGCTAGAAATAATAACTGTGAATGCAAATGAGATGACCTTTACTATAAAATGAAAGTGGATATCAGAGTGGGTCAAAAACTAGTATCCTATAATATATTGTTTATAAAGAAACACACCTAAAACAGAGAGACATCCACAGAGTTAAGGTAAGGGGCTGGTGTATAATCCGTTACGCTTCAGCTGAAGTAAAAATAAAAGCAGGAGTAGCAATCCTGATCTCAGACAAAAGAGAAGTAAAAAAAAAATAGACCTAATTAAAAGGAAATTGCATCTTGCTAACAGGTACCATAGACAATGAAATAATATCAATACTAAACATATATGCATCAAGTGGTATAGCATCCAATTTCTTAAAGGAGAAGTTAAATAAGTTACAGGTTCATGACCAAATGAGAGGTAGAGAGCATTATGAAATGCAAAATAGATAATTTTGATTATATTAAATTAAAAAGCTTTTGCACAAACAAAATCAATGCAACCAAGATTAAAAGGAAAGCAGAATGCTGGGCAACATTCTTTACAGCAAACATCTCTGATAAAGACCTTATTTCTCAAATATAGAGAGAACTCAATTATGAGAATACAAACCATTCCCCAATTGATAAGTGGTCAAAGGATATGAACAGACAGTTTTCAGATGAAGAAATCAAAGCTGCCTATGTGCATATGAATAAGTGTTCTAAATCAGTTTTAATTAGAGAAATGCAGATTAAAACAACTCTCAGGTACCACCTCAACCCTATCAGATTAGCTAATATGACAAATATGAAATTACCTACCATTTTAGGAAAAAGGGACGGAAGGAGGAAGAAAAATTTGGAATTCAAAATCTTGTAAAAATGAATGGCAAAAATTGTCTTGATACGTAATTGGGAAAAGAAAGAAAAATACTATTTTAAAAATATAAAAACAACAACTACATCTTAAAGAAAAAGAATACCATATTATATACTCTGGAGATAGCTCCTTTGTGTGTGTGTGTATGTGGGGCTGTTTTTTTTTTAAACAGAGACATTGGTCAGGGAACTTCATTTACTTAATTTCATTAACAACAACAACCAAAAAAAAAAAACCACCCACCAAAAATCTACCACTACCACCTTATATTAATTAGCTGATGGAGCCGATATGTTGTGATGTGTGTTTGGGGCCATTGTAGAATGAACATTGTCATGGAAATATGTTTTGTGGGACTTGTTAGCACAGATATTATTTAGTTAAATAGCTTTTAATGACTCCTTCTGAGCCTGCTGCATCTGTTGGGCAATTTATTTTATAGTTGGGGACTTTAAACTTTCTATTTTTTAATGTAATCAACCCGAGTGGCCCATTCAGAACCCAGGGAGGTTAATGGAGTGTCCGTGTGTTCTGGGCTGATTTAAAATAATGTATGATTTCTTCTTCTATCAAGAATGACATCAGAGTCCAGTTTTCTTTAGCTCCACTCAATGGTATAAGTAATTTTTGAAAGATTAAAAAGCATTCCTTTCCCTCTAATGCTTGCCTTGAGAGAAACTCTAAACCATTTTAGAGACCATATCTCAGACAACCTGCTGATTTTATTCTGAGGAAGGTCTTTAGGATTATCATAGGAAAAATATTTAAAGCAAATCCTCAGCGCCATAGGATCCCTTTATCCCTCATGGCAACCAAGGGCATATTTCTTCACTGATTTTTTTCCTGTGCTGACCCTGTATATCCTGTCTAGAGAAGCAAAGGCAGCATATTATGCCATAGCAGAAGTTCTTACTCTCAGTTATGCCAGAGAAGAGATGGTCACCATCATTATGAAAAAATAACAAATAAAAAATGACTCTTCAAATAAATTGATTTTGGGATAAGACAGGGAGTTGGTAGAATAAAGAGTTTCATTTAGTTAAGTGCCAGGCTATTGGGGAGAAAAACAATTTTGGAGCTAAATACCTATAGGTTGTTCTAAATCAGACCACTTTGAGGAGTTGAAACGTACTTTTTAAGACCAGATTGATATCAAGGATTCTTCACCTCTTGTGTGATGAATCCCATTGCTAATCTGTTGAAGTCTTTCTTAGAAGAGTGTTTTTACAATGATCCAAGACAAGTACAAATAACTCATAAGGGACATTGCTATCTATATCCAGGTAAAGAACTGATAGGGGATGGCCAGGTAGCACAGCGAGTAAGAGCACCGGCTCCAGTGTCGGGATGACCTGGATTGAATCCGGGCTCAGATACTCAGCACCACACCCAGAAATAACTGGCCGTGTAACCTTGAGCAAGTTACTTAACCCTGGTTGCTTAAAAAAAAAAAAAGAACTGATGGACTTGGAATGCATATTGAAGCATTCTTTTTCACTTACTTTATTCTTTTTGATGTTTTTCCCCTTTTATTCTGTTTCTTCTTTCACAACTGTGACTAAAATATGTTCTGCATGATAGCACATGTAAAATCTATACCAAATTACCTACCGTTTTAGGAAAAGGGGAGGGAAGGAAAGGAGGGAGACAAGTTTGGAACTCAAAATCTTATAAAAATGAATGCTAAAAATTATCTTGATATATAATTGGGAAAGTACTATTAAAAATTCAGAGTGTTTTTAAATGCATAAAATAAGATACTTAAGATTACAAAGGAAACCAATAATATTGAAATATAGATGGAAAATTTTCCCATCTGCATTCCTGGACCCCCTGAAATCTGTCTGTAGAACCCGTGGTCTCTGAGTGCCAGTTTGAGAATGGGATTGCCTACTAGAGCTAACAGAGGTAATCTAATCCCAGTTCTTAATTTTATGGATGAGGAAACTCAGGTTTCTTTAGTTCTTCATTTTATGGATGAGGCCTAGAGCATTAAGTGACTTGCCAACAGTTAACAAAGCAAAGGGTAGTGTTAGAACTTGACCACAGTTCTTTTGACTCCTCATCCAAGGATCATTCTATTGAACCATACTGCCACTCATCAAGGGTTCTGATATACTGCATGGCACCATTGTCACATGAGCAATAGGGACATACGTAGGACTTCTTTCCTGTCTTTAAAGTGCAACATATGTGAAACTTTGGCTTGTTTGATTTTATGGTGACAAATGGAAATCTTTTTTTCACCAATATTCACCAATATTTAAATATTTACCAATACTTATGAGGATCCATATTGGCTATGTGGGTATTTATGTATGTATATAGGTATATTCATACATATAGACACACACTTATATATATACATATATGAATGTATGTATATATGTATACATGTTTGTGCATCAATCTCAATTTTCCTTCTCATTCTGTGCAATCATTTTCCATATTTTCTTCATATGTGTGATTTCCCCAATGAAATGAAGGCTTTCCTCTCATTCATTTTCTCTTATTATATGAGAACTCTCAATAGAGCTCTCAGGCAGTTCACCTATTATCTCTCAGTCTTGCTACAATTGATCAGTCTTTTTCAGTCATATAGGTCTCAGGAATGTATTTTTTATCCCACTTCAGATGTACAAGTTGTCTTTGATAACATCCTGTTCCCTGTTAGTGCCTACCCTGACTCCTTCCATGGACCTTTGGTTTACTTTTAAATTTAATTCTGAGACTATGAGGCTCTATGATTCAAGGTTCAAGATAGAAATAACAACAAAAATAAATGACTTATAGGTCATTAGAAAATCCTATAACAAATACATGTAACTGTGTAGCTTGCTGCTAGGTAGTGCAGTGGATAGAGTGGCAGATCTGAAGTCAAGAAGACTCTTCTTTCTGAGCTCAAATCTAGTCTCAAACCCTGGCAAGTTACTTAACCCTCAACTTCAGTTTCTTCATCTGTAGAATTAACTGGAGAAGGAAATAGCAAACCACTACAGTATCTTTGCCAAGAAAACCCCAAATGGAATCACAAAAAAGTTGGACACAAATGAAACTCCTGAACAACAACAATAATAGATAGCAAAAAGGATGGGGGTGAGTTTGGGTGGGAGGAATACTGAGTCAACAAGTATGTCATTTAGCCAAAGTGGACCCCCTACATCCTGTAAAAGATTAGAATGAGCTACTCATTGTGCCAAGCCCCAGGTAGCTATCTTTAAGTATTCCTAAGAAATTGAGATGGCACAGGGAGAATTGGGAATTTAAAAAACTAACACTGGAAACACAAGCCTAAGCATTTTTCCACTTTTCAGAAGGTTTGTCCTCTTGGAAATCATTGCAGAGTAACTTGAAACTGGGTCTATATACACACAAGGACCAGTTTGATTTTAACTTGAACTTGACGTCAGGAGAAAAAATCCTTAACAGTTAGAGTAATCCCACAATGCCGTATGCTACTTTGGAATGTGTTTCCTCTTTCTGGAGCTTGTCAGGCAAAGTTTGTATGACCACTTGTTATGTTAATTGCAGAATGAGTTGCTCTATTTTTTTTTATCTCACTAAGACCCATTTCAACTCAGATAATCTCATTCTGTAATTCTAAAATAAGAAAAAAAAACATAAACCCATCCAGTCATTATATTGACTTTTTTGAAATAAAAAGTGCAAAAGAAATTCTTTTAATTTAGTCTGTACCAGAATGGTTTGTAGTCAGTATCTACTTACTGTGGCATGGTAGAGGGGAAAGATACCGGCACTGGAATCTGAGGACCTGGGTTTATATCACACCTCAGATACCATCAGTAAGAGTCTACACTTGTCACTGAACCTTCCTGTACCTTCAGTTCTCCATGTGTAAAATTAGTGATTTCAACAATATGTTCGCTGATGTCTGATATAGAACCATAGATCCTTACAGTTAGAAAGAAACTTAAAGGTAATTTAATACTTCCTACATTTCAGGCCCAATTAGGTTAAGTGATGTCCAGAGTTACAAAGTTAGTTGTTGATTCTAATTTCCTCTTCTGCCATATTTCCCTTATGGTACTGTTACTAAATCTCTGTCACTGAGATTACAGACTTAACATTTTTACATACACAGTGACTATCCTTGCAACTTAACTCTAGAATTACCCATTACATGTGTATTGTTTGAGTCCCCACTCACTGACTCTTCTATCAAGGGGCAAGGTAGAAACCATAGATCAAATAGGAAGTATTTGACTAGAACAAAATAATAAGGTAAATAACAGAAAAAACAAAGTAATATTATATTCAGCCCCACTACACAAATTAATACAATTTTTATAGACTCAGGTTTCAATCGGAAAAATTCCATAGCATCCATGGTTTCAAGGCTGTCTGCCTTGCTTCACAGTTGGGTAAATGTAGTTTCTCACTGCTCTATCTCTCCCAGCTCCTTGGTGTTGTTTTGAAACTTCCTTGCTGCCCTTCTTCCAGTTAGCCTTAGCCCTGTTACCTGCTAAAATGTTGTCCTTCTTGAGGAAAGTGTCATGCTGTGTGGTGTGAGACCACGACCCCAGGATGACATCCCTCTGGGCTAGTTCACACATTCTTAGGCCTGTGGTTAGTCAGTTTTCTAGTTCTGACTAGAACACCTAATGGCAACTCTGGTACCTAGAAGGCTTCCAAAGGTCCTCTTCTCGATGGGAAGTCCCCATTCATCACTCTTAGCTGACTTGGGTTGACTGATTACCATAAACATTTCACTCACATCAGGTTACACACAGAGGGTAATGTGCTTCACACATTGTCAGGCCCCTCCCACTGAGTCTTTCTAAGACTGGGTACCAACACTTATACTTCCAATTCCTCTCATGTACCTTGTGGATTAGTACCCAATCATGCAAATTGTCTTGAACTTTGATAAACCTTAAGAAGACAATGGAAACCCTAGAAAAGAGTAACACATTGTTAGCCTCTGTCAGAGAAGACCTTGCACTAAGCTATATCTTTGAGAATCTAAGCTATGTCTTCATGAGCTAGAGGTGAGGCAGGTGTGGTACTGACTTGAAGCTTAACATAAAAATCCCTAATATCTTAGCAACTGGTCCATAACTTCCTGGCAAATAGAAGGAAAGAAAATGGAAGCAGTATCAGCTTTTATATTCTTGGGTTCAAAGATCACGGCAGATGGGGTCTACAGTCATGGAATTAAAAGATGCTTGCTCCAAAAGTTATGGCAAATCTGGACAGCATACTAAAAAGTAGAGACATCCTATTGCCAACAAAAATGCACAAAATCAAAGCTATGGTTTTTTCCAGTATTAATGTATGACTGTGATAGTTGGACTATTGGGAACACTGAACATCACAGAACTGACACCTTTGAATTGTGATGCTGGAGAACTTTTGAGAGTCTCTTGGACTACAAGGAGACCAAATCATTCAATGCTTAAAGAAATTAATTCAGGTTATTCACAGGAAGGTCAAATACTGAAGCTGAAGTTTAAATACTTTGGTCACATAATGAGAAGATGATTCATTGGGAAAGACCCACATGTTGGGAAAGACTGAAGGCAAAAGGAAAAGGGAATGACTGAGAATGAGATGGATAGATAGTGTCATGGAAACATGGAGGATAGAAGGGCCTGGTGTGCTATGATCCATGGGGTCGCAAGGAGTCCAATGTGAATGAATGACTGAACCATAATAAACTACTGAAAATGATTATATATTTGTATGAATACATGTGTGTACATTTATATGTATACCTATATGTGTGTTTACATGTATACATGCCTACATACAAATACATATGTTATGTATATACATACTATGTATGTATATGTATATACACACATGCATACATACACATGCCTATATGCCATTTTAAAAACTGAAATCTATCTTCTTTATTTTTTAAAATAGTTGTTTCTCCTATATAGATCTGCTATAGGAAGTTTTGTCCATCTACCCATGGGTTTCTATTGTGTACACAGTCAATTTTAATTAGGTATGGGATATATGATCTGATTTTAAATTTCCCCAGTGTCAATTTATTGGACTTTGTCAATCCAGTGAAGGAAAGAGTGTGATGCCTCAAAACAGGTAAACATCTCTATAGACAGCCCAGGGAAAATAGGCACCCAGGCAGCAGCATTCTGTGTGAACGTGGATGTTGGAGCTGACACATGTGAGAATGAGAAGATATCAAAGAGAAGGAGACACTTGGGAAAGAATGATCTCTGGTTGGAAGATGAATACCGTTAATAGCAATTTGCATTGCTATTGATTCAATGTGAGAGATAGTTACATCTCCAGGAGAGCCCCTGGACTATTTGGGTGAGACTCTAGCTCCCTCTCGTGGAATGTTCTCAGAACTCTCACTGCATCCTCATGTGAAAAGCTTCCTTCTGTATGCTCTAATAGTTCTTTCCTTTATTCACATAGATTCTTTTTTATAGATCTGTCCCTACCTAGAATATGTTAAATAAGAACAGGAGCCCTGGGCTAGCTGCATTTGATGGGGGAGGGAATGTACTTCTCAGATATTATTTGGTGGAGGCTGAGACAGAGGGAGGAGGGCAGTGAGGGAGCAGAGTAAAGAAACAATAAAGAAGGTAGAGTCATTTATAACAGAGAGATCATCACTGATCACCTCCTTGCTTCTCACCTCCACCTGGCCAAAGGCGAGGGGCTGCCCCCTTCTGCTTCTCTTTCCTTACATAGTGTTCAGGCTATCTGTATTACATTTGTGGCTTATCTTTTTCAAGAAGTTTCATCCATATAATATATTGTTTGTTACTTTTTTACTTTAAAAAAAATGGAGTTCCAAATTTTCATCTTTCCCCAACCCATTAAGAAGGCAAACAAAATACCTATTATACATGTGAAATCATGAAAAATATATTTCTTTATTAGCCATGCATAAAAATTATAGAGGAGAGTAGAGATGAAAAATCTGCTATTTTCCCTGGAACTCCACATACTCCTAGAAATAGTCAGGACTATGCTTGTCTTCTCTGTGGTTCAAGTTGAAAAAACGTCCCCTCTTAACCACCAGGTGTCTTAAGTATTTGCACTCCTTCCAGAGGTTGGGTTTCTTTGGGACCATTCAGATCCATACAGTCATTTTATAGATGGGGAACCTAAGCCCAGAAACATGGAATTACTTGCCTCTGGTCATGGATAGTACATAGAATCAATCAATAAGTAATCAGTCATTAATCACCCACTCTGTTTCAGGCAATGAGTAAAGCTCTAAGGATACAAAAAGGCAAAAGACAGTCCTTGATCTCAAGGAGCTTTCACATTAATGGTGAAAAATAAAAGAAACTAAAATTCATATCCTGGTTTTCTAACTCCAAGAACAGGATTCCTTCCACTATAGCATCCTGCCAATTCTCCATTGAAATCCCATCTTCTAAGTGAAATGGAAAAGTTGCTGTTGATTATGATGATGATAATTTTTGATGGTTCCATTGAATCATAGAACTTATGAGCCAGAGGGAAACTTCAGACATCATTTAGTCCAAACTCCAAATTTTACTGATGAGCCCAGGGGCAGTTAAGGGTCTGGCCTAAAGTTACATATCTAATTAGTGATGAATATATAACTAAACCTTGGGTTTGCCTAATTCTGAATCTCATCTTTGTTGCAGACCTATTGCTAATCCTGTGAGTCAACTACACATTTCATACCTTATCCTTTAAAGTAAATGGTGGAGTAGGGATGTTATTCCTAGAATGAAGATAAAGGAATAATCTAGCCCTGAGAAATGGCTCCATTAAGTGATTAGGAATGAGGAGCTACATTTTTTCCCAAGACATTGCTCCTAGTTTAGAGTCTGAGGTAGAACCAGTTGGCATGTGCATTTATTTATAGGCTGGGAGAAGCAAGAAGAACCAGGCAGTGAAGAAAACTTAGGAGAGAGTAGAAGCAAGAAGAAAAACATGATGATATATTTTTGTGGAAGCCAAAGGAATATAGTATAGTATATAGGGGGAAGAGGACTGAATTTGGAAGCGAGGGATCTGAAGTGAATCCTGACTTTAACACTTCACTACCTATATAGGAACATGCATATCATTTTCCCTTTCTGAACCTCAGTTTCCTCATCTGTAAAATGACCAGTGGAACTCAAGTTTCCTTGTCAGTTCTAAATCTATCATCTTTTAAATTTTTTAAATATTTTTTCAATGATATATAAAAGCAATTTTAACATTTGTTGCTTTACATTTTGAGTTCCAATTCTCTGCTTTCTTCCTCTGCCCTTTTCTTAAGAAGGCAAGCAATTTGATAGAAAATCAATGATCTTTCTAAAGAAGAAAAGTGAATATTGTTGATAGAGGTGGCTAGGTGATGCGGTAGATAGAGTGCCTACAGCAGGCAACTTACTAACTCTGTGACCTCTGTTTACTTCCATTTTCTCAGTTGTAAAGTGGGGTGACAAGAACACCTAACTCCCAATTGTGAGGATCAAATGTGATAATATTTGGAAGGATGTAGGACAATGCCTGGCACATAGTAGGCACTTTTAAAATGTTCATTCCCACCCCTTAATAGTTTCCATCCCCACAGAGATCTTCATTTGTCTCTTCCTCCTTGGAAGAAACTTATTACTCAAATAACATCTGACTTTTTAAAAATATATTACAGTATTTCACATTTAATCCTTTAATCAGACATTCACTGATCACCTCCTGTATACCAGGAGTTGTAACTACATATTTTGCACATAGGGACAAAGAATGAAACAAGCCCTATTCCCAAAAAAGTTATATCCTAACAGTGGAGACAACAAGGACATAAGTAAATAGGGAATAATTACTAAGAGAACACATACACACATAGATAAAGTAGATAAACCAAGGTAGTCTGGGAGGGAAGGAACTAGTAACTGGAAGAATAAGGAAAAGATTGGTGCAGAGGATGGTCCCTGAGCTATGTCTTAAATGAAGGGAGGGAGTCTATAAAGTGGAGATGAGGAAGAGTTATATTCCAGGTATGAGGGGAAAGCCAGTGCACAATCATGGAGACAGGAGGAATGTTGTATGTGAGGAACAGTTTGATTGGATCTCAAAAATTACATACAATGATCCTGAAGAGATAGAATGGGGCCAGATTGTGAAAAGCTTTAAAAAATAAACAAAGGAGTTAGATTTTATTTTGGAAGGAACAGGAAACCACTAGAGTTTCCAGAGTTTGGAAGTAACATGACTCTATGAGCTACCTTAGCACCAATCTTTCCTCTGCTCTGAGCATCTCCTACCTTTCCTTTCTCTTATGTGTATAATTTAGATTGTGAGTGAGTTAGGTAAGAGATAATACTAGTTCTATTAAATCTAGATTTCATAGGGTCTTTGCAAACATGACTATATGAGGATGAGAAGTTTGATTTTGAAATGGAGGGAAAGGAGATCCAGTGACTTTCCTCACCTATTACTCTTCTGACCCTATGCAACCTACCATGATAAACAATTTCCTTTGACCTTTGGATGCCAGCAAACACAAACCCTATTGAGGAAAGAGAGTCATTTCTTCTAATCTTACTGATAATGTCCAATCTAGTATTTATAAAAGATATAGCAGGAACTTTCATTGAACTGAATTTTTATATTTTTTTCTGGAAATAATCTTTTTCTCAACAACAAAGTTAGAATAATATGCTCAAAGAAATCATAGAAAGAGGGAAGGAATCTGTATGTAAAAAAGTATTTATAGCAACTCTTTTCAAAGTATCTCCAAATTGGACACTAATAAACCATTCTCCTAGAGTCAGTTAAGTGGTTCCATAGACAGAGAGCTGGATATGGAATCAGTAAGATCTGAGTTCAAATTCAGCCTCAGACACTTACTTGAGCCTGGACCCATTATTCAACCTCTGTCTCCCTCAGTTTCCTCACCTATAAAATCGGTGTCATAATGGCACCTACCTCCTAGAGTTGTTGTTAGGATTAAGTGAGATAATATTTGTAATGATTTGTTATTCAGTTGCTCAGTCATGTCTAACACTTTGTAACACCATGGATCATACTGTTTATGGGATTTTCCTGAAAAAGATACTGGAGTGGTTTGCTATTTCCTTCTCCACCTGGTTAAGGAAAACAGAAGTTAAGTGACTTGCCCAGGGTGACACATCTAGTAAGTGTCTGAGGCCACATTTAAATTCAGGTTTTCCTGACTCTAGGCCCAGTGCTCTATCCACTGGAACATGGTTTGCAAACATTAATACCCTATGTAAATTATAACTATTACTGTTATTACTGTTGTTAGGGAATGGCTAAATAAATTATGGTATGTAACTATAATGGAATATTATTTTGCTATGAGAAATTACAAAATGGATAGCTTCTGGGGGAAAATGGAAAGAAAATATCCATGAACTAAGTCAGAGAGGAATGAGCAGCATTAGAACAACAGCTTATACAGTGACAACATTATAGATAAAAGCTCCTAGAGAACAACGATTATTTGAAAGTCTTTAGAATTCTGATCAATGTCTTTATAAACTATGTGTGAAGAAGACTGAGAACTCACTGTATCTCTCACCTGTCAGAGGGGAATATACAAGTGATGCAGAGAGACAGTTTTGCACATGGCCAATGTGGGAAATCATTTTGCTGGACTATGCACATTTAAGATAAATATTCTGTCTGTCTGTCTGTCTATCTATCTATCT
>NW_027185876.1:17747795-17749091 GCF_028583685.1 Petaurus breviceps papuanus
AAAAAAAAACTGAGGTTCAGAGAAGATAGATGGCTTTCTTAAGTTACTAAGCCTCCAAACCAGTCCTTAGATTCAGATCTGGCTCCAAGTCCAGCCCTCAAACCACACTTCCATTCTTTAGCTTAACTCATTGTCACTGAAAAAAATAGGTACTGAGAAGATGAGCTATAGTACAATAAATGTAGACAGCATGGCTGGGTCAGGGGAATATCAGCTGAGAATCCTATAGTGGAGGGACAGTCTGAGGGCATAAGGATAGCAGTGGAGGACAAATCCAAAATGCGGGTGGCATTAAAAGCAAGCTTCACTTATCTCACAATTTGTTCTTGGCACAGTGCCTGACATATAGCAATCACTTAATAAATGATTATTGACTTGACTCAATTTAGACTAGCCGTCAGAGAGAACTCTGTGTGCTAGTTGGCTCCACTTTGCCAAACTCCTTTCCGTCCCCAGCACCACATCAGGTTTGGGGTCCACACTGTCCTAGATTCTGGGCCTCCTTATATAGAGAGAAGCAGTCTTATATCCTTACATGTCCTTGCCGTAGCACCTGCTGCCTCTGCAGAGCGAGGGAAGACTTGAGCTGTTACCATCATTTCTAATGCATAGGGTACACATGTATCCTTAGCAGCATCTATCTCAGTAATAACACATTAAGTGGGTTGCTTTGTTTACCCATAGCAGAACAGCCAGTGTGGTGGGATTTTATATTGACAATGTTGTTAGAGGCCACTGATCGCTGATGTGACTGAAGAGTCTTTTCATACAAGCATATGCAGTCACAATTTTCAAGAGACTTACTGCTCAATCATTTTTCTTCCTTAGGCTTCCCATAAGTGCATCATACTAATAACTCACTTTTCTCCAGGGCTTTGATAGGTTGCAAAACACTTTCCACATAACAACCCTGCTTTCTAAGCAGTATATTATTATTGTGACTTTACAGCCAGGGAAACTAAGGCTAAGAGAAATTTAGGTACTTGTCCATCCTCACATAGTGGCAGAGGAGTGGCTCAAGTTTTATAACTTTTAACTTTTAAGTCCAGTGGTCTTAACATTATGCAATACTGCTTCTGCCCAGCAGTGTACATCTACAAATGGGCAAGTTTCTGGGTTAAAAGTCATATAATGTCTCTTTTACCACCATATAACCCTATCACTATTGGAGCTTATTACATTTTTGCTCCATCTACTTCCCTTGTTAACAATAAAGAGGCTCTGTCTACCTATCTATCTATCTATCTATCTGTCTATCTATCTATCTATCTATCTATCTATCTATCTATCTATCTA
>NW_027185876.1:17749101-17806171 GCF_028583685.1 Petaurus breviceps papuanus
TCTATCTATCTATCTATCTATCTATCTATCTATCTATCTATCTATCTGTCTGTCTGTCTGTCTGTCTGTCTGTCTGTCTGTCTGTCTGTCTGTCTGTCTGTCTGTCTGTCTGCCTGTCTGTCTAAGCATCTCTTGGGACTTCTGATTCCAGACCTCTTTTTATTTTGATTTTAAGGTGGATGGGATGCAGTTGATCAGGAGACACAATGTTATAACTGATTTAGCAGATGATAGGAAAGATAACATGATCACCATTCTGTATGGTTTCTCCCTTTCTATCCTCTCATGCCATTAGTGAAATGTACTTTCAGGTACTGTAGTGTGTAAAGAATTAGATTCATAGAACATTAGAACCAGAAAGTATTTTGGGCATCAAATGTCTTGGTAGCCTCATTTTGTAGATTCAACAATTCAATGAACATTTATTAAATACCTGCTATGCATAAAGTGCCAGGTAGGAGAATACAAATATAGGTAAGGCATGGACCAATGTAGTTTACATACACTCCAGAGGAGGTAGGGTGGAGAGGGAAGTAGTACAATGGAGAATGAGCTACTTTAAGTGGAAAAGAGATATTCAAGAAAATTTTGGTGAGAAATTTGAGAAGGGAAAGACTACTTTTGTGGAACTGGGATGGTGTGGTCAGGGACAAGTTTTATGAAGAAGGATCCATTTGAGTTGGAAATCACGATAGGAGAGACTTCAACTGACTGGAGATGAGTGGAAGTCCATTACAACCACGACTATCTATATGTGCCAAAGTGCAAAGATACAGAAAGCAGAGTATAGTCAAAATGTCTAGAACTCAGAGTACATGAAGGGTAGTAATATAAATATAATAAACCAAGATAGAGAGATCTAGAAACCTAAACCTGGGAAGGTGGGTGACTTGCCTATAGCCACTATGCTATTAACAGCAGGATCAGAATTAAAGCTCAGGTCATTCCTCTTTTTGTACAACACACAGCCTTCCTGTTGTCATAGAGAAAAAAACATCAGTGAAAAACAGAGGGGGTTTGCATTACTACTAGTAGACATATACCCAAAGAGGTCAAAGGCAAAGGAAAAGGCCCTAAACATACAAAAGTATTTATAGCAACACCTTTTGTAGGAGACAAAACTAGAAGGAAAATAGATGCCCATGAACTGAAGAATGACAGAGCAAATTATAATATATGAATGTAATAGAATATGACTGTGCTGCACCAGAAAATATGACAAACACAGAGAAATCTAGAAAACATGTGTGACCCGACCATGTACAATCAATGTACCCAACAATGTACAATCAGAAGCATGGCATGCACAATGACTTAACAGCAATATAAGTGGGGGCGAGAGTGAAGGACTTGACAACTTTGGTCAGTTGTGATTTCTGAGAGTGGACAGTGCAGTAAGTCCTTTGCCTCTGGGCTGAGATGTGATGGACCACAGATGAGGAACGGGCCCTACATTTTTAAGACATGGCTAGTATATTGCTTTATTTTATATTGTAAAGACTATACTTATTTATTTTTTTTACAAAGGAGAGTCCCCTGTCAAAAGAGAAGATTTGAAGAGAGGATGTTGTAGAGAAGGGATAGTGATGTAAAGAAAAAAATGTCAACAATTTTAAAAGCAAAAGGAGGATTTCTTGGTGACCAGCATCAAGAAGGAGAGCATTCTTTCCATTTCCATTGTTCTGTCACATATATTACTGATTTTTGGAGACATTTTTCACAAATGAATGAAAATTGATTAGTTAAGTGCTTAAATTACAAAATAAGATAAGACAATCCTTGATTTCAAGAAGTTCACACTTTAATCTGGGAAGAAAATACATATGAGTTCAGTTTCGGTCCACATGAAAGGGCTTAGAAGTCCTGAGAGTATAGTCATGGCACAGATAGCAAGGTCCAGGGGTCCTGAGGCTCAGTGCTAGGGGTTTTCAAGACAGGCGGTTTGGCTTAGAGACCTTTAGGATGGAGTTGCAGGGCAGACAGCTGCTGTTTTGGTTTTCATTTTTGAAGAGGACAAATGCCATCACCAACAATATCTTGATTTGTGTGTGAATTAGATTTAAGTGAGATAGACTCACACAAAGTTGTCAGCCTCAATGTCTTCCAGAGTCATCGAAGTTCAGTAGCAACAAAAAAGTCAGTAGGACCAGCTATGGCCCAGGCTATAGTGCTGTACCCAGGATACCTTGGTATCTTTGATGTCTGACCAAGCTGTAAGCACTCCACCTCACCTGTTTCAGCTGCCTTCGGGGTAATTGGAACAAAATTTTCTCATCTGCCTATTTTACTTGTGGTAGACATCCCCCTAATATACCAACAGATTTGAGGCTTCTCAGTGATCCTCTGAGCATGGAGCCATTGGAGCCACAAGTGAGAGTTGGGTGAAAGATGGACAACAGAGGTGTATGAGTAGCCCTAAAAAGGACTTAGCAAGCCCTTGCACCAGAAGTGTCAGTCCTCCTGGAATGCCCCATCCACCCTTCTAGAGGCTGGACATTAAGGCCCAGTGGTTCTATGTTATCAAAAGGAAAAAAGTTGTTGACTCCTATGTCATCAAAGAGGTGTGAATAGTGGAGACTCAAGTTGGCACAGGATACTCAATCGTAGCAGGTCTCTGTCTTACTTTCCTGAGTTGATTTCCACACAAGAGGGTTACTGGAATGGAGACAAGGACAGGGGGCCTTAAGCAGCTGCCTGTATTGATGGAAAGCTGTGTGATTTCAAGGGGTAGGAGAAGCTATTTGGTCCACTAAATGCCTCCTTCATCTAGTTGTTAAAGCTAGAAATTCCTTTAATAGGGAATGAAGCCCTTTATTCCATAATGATAGATAAAACTTAAAAGACAAATAGCTAAAGGAAGGATGCCAGGCTGGTTTAAACTCACTCTGAGATGTATTTGACTGATAGCAAACTCTTTCCTTACAAAATATATGGTGCATGTGTGTAGGGGTAGAGTGTGGAGGAAGGGTAACAAAGGGAGTTGGGAGGGACAGCATAGAGCAATAAAGCACTGTACTCATGAAGTGGGATGAGGAGAGAAGAGAGGGAGGCCGAGATGAAGGCCAGAAAGAAGATGCTTGGCAGATAAACCAGGCCCCCAGCTTCCATCATAACAATTTTGCCTTGCCAGTGTCTAAGAAGGGGTGCTATTCTGAGATTGGCCACAAGATGGAGGCTTTGGCTTTTAGAAGAAGCATTATTTGAAAGAATTCCTTTTTTTAAAAGACACCTGCAGGCTGAGTCCAGACAAAAAGAAGTCAAACTCAGTATAAACAGCATAGTACTGGATAAGGGCTGGCCACTTAGATAAAGGCCCACACTACATGTTACACTCCACATTTGAAGCCATCCCATGTTCCATTTGTATTTCACTAGACAAGGTTGCAACCGTACCAAACACTCAGAGCTAAATCTCTCCCTGTTTTCTAGATTATTTTCCTGTTGTTAAGTCTGTTAAGTTAGGACCTGTGATTTCATTGGTATGTGGAACTCTTGGTGCAGAAACTTGCAAATTCCCTCTGATGAAACATATGGGGAGTTGCGTTATAACGGAGAGATTTAGATGGCTGCTTGGGGCCACCGAAGGGTCAAATGACTTGTCCATGGCCATACAATTACTGTGTGTTAGAGTTAGGAATTGAACTCAGATCTTTTTGTCTTCATGGCTGGATCATCTATTACACCCAAATGTTTCCCCTTCATCCTTATCATCATCATTAGCATAGGGTAGTAGATAGTATTCTGAGTATAGAATTCAGAAAACCTAGGTTCAAATCTTGTCTGACACTTATTTTCTGAGTGACCATGATTTAGTACTAAACATCCATCTACTTTAGATAATGGCCTGAAACTTATCTGTTATACTTTGGTGGAGAAAATTCCTACAAAAAGAAACTCAGATCCCTTAAGATCCATTGTCTTCCATTCTTTCTTGTTCTCCACTTCAATTAGGGCTGGGCCTAGGCAAAGTCAGAAGAAAGTGACAATTTAATGGGGAAGCAAATTTAAAGAAGTCATTTGGGGCTCTAGAGAGAGAATGATTATTTGACTGACTAATTTCTCTTTATGACCACATGATAGAATGGCATTGGGGTGAACTCAGTGATTTTATCTTCTCATAGTTAACACATGATTATTAGTGTGGTTTGAATACATAGGAGGCTGACATTATGGGAAAGGAAATTCTTGAAATGTGTGAATTAATCAGTTAACCACCTTTTCCTTCCCACTATATGAGACAATATGAGTTAATGTTGCTGCCAGGTGGATGGATCTGGGACTCAGTTGTGAGCTCTTGTCTTTGGGCAAGAAGATGAAAGGAACTTTGGCAAAGAGATCCCAAGATTCTATAGAACTTTTGTAAATTTAGAAGAACCTAGGTCCAAATTCTGCCTCTGACACATTGTAGATATGTGACTTTAGAAAAGTCATTTTAACACTTAGTGCACCAAGAAATTCTCCAAGACTAAGTGAGATGATGATTTTATTGGTATAGGGAGTTTTCATGGTATAAGTTCCTTACATCTATACAGATCCTTACAGATCTGGCCTCCCTCCCCCTCCACCCTGCCCTCTGAATTACATGGAGACTTTTAAAGCTAGAAGATACCTTGGAGATTACCTAGATCAGGAACTTTTAATATATATTGTTGTTATAATGTAATAGACTCCTTTGCAATCTGGTGAAGCCAATGGACTCTTTAGAATAATATATTAAGGTAATTATTTATTCTACAAGTAAAAAATAAAAATGATTGTTTTTAAATAATGAGGGAAATGCTAAAGTTCAGTTAGAGGTTAAAAATAAAAAGATAAGTTAAAAAAATAAAAAGATAAATAAAAAATAAAGATGCCATCTCTCCTCATCCAAGTTCATGGACCACTTGAAATCTACCCAGGGATCTAGACCAATCCTCTTACTTTCCAGATGAGACAACTGAGACCTACTGAAAGAAAAACCTGTCCCAGCTCATAGAGCTAAGCATTGTCTGAGGTGAAGAAGAACTCAGATTTCTGTTTTAGTGAACTGTATTGATAGTCAAGGGATAGTGAGTAACGAACATACACACACACACACACACACGATCTTTTCATTGTTGCCTGGTTTGTGGGCATAGTGTAGTGAAAAGAACATTGTATGTGGGGTCAAAACACTCTGGACTGGAGTCCCAACTTTGCCAGCTGGCTGGCTGTATGATTGTGGGCAAAGAATTTAAGCCTTTAGGAACCCTACTTCCTCATTGTAGAATGGATGAACAAGGAAGATGCTATAGCATCTCTAAGGTGTTATGTACAACTAGGTTCAGAAAAGAGCCAATAATGAATCTCCTGAAGTGGTTGGATATCTTCATATTCACCGTATTTGAAGCTATGATTATGTAAAATATGGCATTTGGTTCTAGTCCAGGGGGACATTTAAGGGGGGAATTATTATTTGCAGCGATTGAGACCTAGTTGTATTTGCGACATATGGCAGGAGGATGGATGGAGTGGAGGGAGCATTAAATTTGGAGCTGAATATTGGAGCTGAGAATACTGACTTTGTTACTTGTGGACCTTTTGTAACATCAGCTGTAAAATGAAGGAAATGATCACATCTATGGTCCCCTCTAACTCTAAACACTATTATCTTATCTCCCCAGTAAACTCTTAAATTCCTTCAAGGCAAAGGCTTATACCATTCAGTATCCCCAAGATATTTAGCACCCTTCAATGCTTGTAGTTATTTAAATTTTTTATTTATTCATTTTTATTTTTATAAATAAAATTAATATTTTATAAATAAATTTTGAATAAAATTTACATTTTATAAATAAATTTGTATTTATTTATTGTTCAGTCTTATAAAAGAGGCTTTTGAAATGGCAAGATGAGAATTAAATGTTTACTTTCCAGAAGAATGTGTGATCAGATTAACTCAGCAAACATTTATTAGACACTTACTATGGGCTAGGTGCCCTGCTGCCTAGGATTGCAAAGGCAAAAACAAAACAGAACTTTCCCTCAAGGAGCTTACATTTTACTATTTGTCAGGGAGGGTAGAAATGTTCAGGTTGGAAAGAAATCTAATGATTTTGAGGATAAGGAAAGACCTCATGTTGGAGGCAACACCTCAGTGATGCTTTGAAGGAAGATGAGAGTCTACATGGTGGAGGTGAAGAGGGGTTGTGTTTTAAACATGTGGCATGAGTACCACTTGTGCAAAGTTATGGAGGACAGAGGTGGACAGCTGGCCATGGGAAACAGTTAGCAGGAAAGTTGGACTAGAATGAAAAACTCAGAAGGAAGAACGATATGGAGCAAGGCTAAAAAAAGAAGCAGGTTGTAGTCAAATTGTAGAAAGCATTAAATAAATACCAGCATGAGTTTTTATGAATCATTGATCATATCTGAATAGGGGAGTGAGGAGGTCATCGTGTTTCTGCAATATAAACTAGATAGTTGTGTGGAGAATGGGTTGAAGAGAGAACAGACTAGAGACAGCAGAGCAATGAGGCAATGGTATAAGGAAGAGACAATGAGGCCATTGCTAGGGCTGAGGCCATTTTAGTGAAGAGAAAGGAATACATGCAAGAGTTGTTGTGGAAGTACGTTCATCAAGACTTACCAGTTGATTAACCACCAATGGTGAGACACTGGGAAGAAGAGTCAGGGACAATACCAAGGTTATGAACCTAGTTGGCTAGAAAGATATATAGTAGAGTTCTTAACAGAAATAAAGACGTTTGGAGAAGGGTTTATACTAAAGGGAAATATGGTTAATTCTGTTTTAGACATGTAGAATTTAGATGTCCACAAGTGCAGATATACATAGGACAGATTGGAATTCAAGAGGCAGATTTGAGGGTTAGTTACCTGGAGTGCAGAAAGAGAAAGGAAGAGGATCCAGATCTCAGCCCTGGGTGATGGCCACCCTTTGTTGGCAGAAGGATGATGGTAATTTATCAAGGGGACTGAAAAATAAAGTAGAATTAAGAGAGTGAAATATCACTGAGGCCAAATAGTATCCAAGGGTAGGAGGTATGTGACAGTGGTCAAAAAGGTGTAGAAAAGTGAAGCTGGATGTGGACTAAAAAAGGTTATAGGATTTAGCAATTACTGGTAACCTTGTAGAGAAGTTTCAGGTAAATTGTGAAGCTGAAATCTAGATTGTAAATGATAAAGTGAATGAGAGGTAAGGAAAAGGAGAGGATAAATGTAGGCAATATTTTCTAGGAATTTGGCTATGGCAAGATATCTAGGATGATAGCTGAAGGAAATGACTGAATCAAATGAAAGTTGTTTTTTTAAGATTGGAAAAGACTTGGACAAGTTTATAGGTGGCATGGTAGGATACAAAAAGATTGGAGATGAAAGAAATTGAGGGAGTGATAGAGGAGGCTGATTTCTGATGCAGACAAGAGAGAATGGGATCCAAAACCCAAGGGAAGGAGTTAACATTAACAAGGATAAGTCCCACCTGATCAACAGATCCTGGAACAAAGAAAATGGATTAGTGATGTGTTGTGTGGAGTGATGGAGAAGAGAGAATCAAGGCAGAGGAAATCTATTTTCTCAGTAAAGTAGAATACAGGATCCTTTGCTAAGTGGGAGAGGGGAGAAGTTGTTGACAGAGATGGAGGAGAACAGTTGAAATATCCACTATGAAGAGTATAATAGAGTCGACCAGGAAAGAATAAAAAATATTTCCGTGCAGCAATGAGTGCCAAATTGATATTAGATATTCGATAAGATAAACTAGTAGCAAGCCCAGTTACCATCATTGTGTAGCTTCGTCCAGGGTATTCAGCAGTATGTGAATAAGAATGGAGAAGATGAATATTGAATGTAATCTTGCGTTGGGGTTTCATAAAATGTGTATTTGGTGATAGGATAACAGGTCAAAGGAGTCATGGAGAGTTGATAGTGTATGGTTAAAGTGGTTAACTATAATGTCAGGCCTATGAAAAGAGAAAAATAATGTTAAATCAGATGTGATGACCAGAAGAGACAGGGACACTTAGAGGGAGTGTTGGTAATTAAAGGATACATTTGGAAGGTGGTAAAAGAAAGGGAAAAATTGAGGAATAGAAGATTGTTGTAAGAAAGGAGTTTTTGAGTTCTGCATCAGGGGGTAGAGCAATTTGGGGGTGAGGGTCAGATGAAAATATGGCCATCCCTTTGTATGAGTTGAGGTGAAGATGAATGATAGATGAGTTTAGAAGACTGGAAAACTGGAAGGTCAGGGTGTTGGAAGGAACATCAAGGTTCAGTTTGAAGTTTCACAAATGAGAGAGAGGTTTAGGGTGAAAAAGAAGAATATGAGCCAAGTACTGAACTCCTTGAAAAATGGGAGAGGATGACCTGAGGGTCAGCAGTTGCCCACAATGAGGAGTTAGACTAGGTGAAAAATAAGAATGAAGTGGATGTCAAAGGAAGAGAGAGATTGCTGAGTGATGATAGCAAAGGGCTGGTTTGGAGGTGGGAGTAAGGATCAAGCAGAATGCCTGCTCCTCCTTCCAGCCCAGTGCTTTGAAGGGAAGGAGAGGAGTACCCAGCACTGTAGTGGGTGACAAGGGATGTAGTGTGCTCTAAGGAAAGTCAAGTGTGGACTGGAAAAAGAAAATGGAAAGAGTACGGAATGAAGAGAGTTAATATAGAGGGGCTTTTTATCAGTGGAGTAGTGATTCTGCAAGATACAGTGAAACAGGAGAGCAGAAAAGGGCTTGTACTATGAAGATGGAGAGATGAGAATACAGCAAACAGTAATGTGGAAGAGGATTTTTGCCTCAGCAAATATTGATTCTGAATTATGGATATGAATGATCAAGAGCTCAGAATCTGCCCATCAGAAAATCAGGAATGGCCAGTTAGGGCCACCTACCCTGAACATGGAGCTGGTGTGGACCCCCACTACCTCTGCTTCTCAGGGGATAAACTTCATTTAATGCTTTGAGACTGAGACAGAATAAAGAGGTGATTATTTATCTCAAATCACACTTTACATCTGTTCTTGAGCCTTGTTCTAAGGTGAGAGAGCCACACAACTAGAGCTAGAATGGGCCTCAGACCATCTAACTTAACCTCTTCATTTTGCAGTTGAAAGAACTGAGGCACTAGTAACCAGGTGGGTACAGATGGTGAGCCTCAGAGGCAGGATTTGAACCTAGTTTCTCTGATACCAGAGTCAGAATTTCTCCCAATGTAGAAAATAAGGGGATTGCTAGTACATACTATTTTAGGACTTTCCCTTCCCCTGACCCAGCCTCATTTCTATGCAAATACTTTAATTTAGAAGTACTTTGCTAATAACAGTCAAAGAATTTCACAAAATCATGGAATTGGAAAGGATCTCAGTTGTCATCTAGTCCAACCTATATACAAAGATAATTCCCACTGTAATGTACTCAGCAAGTGGTCCCTTGAGTTTCTGCTTGAGGATATTTAATGGGGAAGAGTACTCCAACTCTCTGAGCAGCTCATTCTACTTCTGGATAGCTATAAGTAAAAGAAAAGAAAAAAGAAGGAAGAAAAGAAGGGAGGGAGGGAGGGAGGGAGGGAGAAAGGAAAGGGGAGGGAGAGAGGAAAAGGATGAAAAGAAGTTGGGAAGGAAGATAAAGAAAGAGAAAGGAAGAGGAGGGATGGAAGGAGGGAATGTGAGAGGAAAGGAAAGGAGGAAGGAAGGAAAGAAGGAAGGAATGAAGGAAGGAAGGAAGGAAGGAAGGAAGGAAGGAAGGAAGGAAGGAAGGAAGGAAGGAAGGAAGGAAGGAAGGAAGAAAAGAGGAAAAGAGAAAAGGAAGGAAGGAGTTAAGGGAAGGAGGGAGAAAGGGAAGAGAAAGGAAGAGGGAGGGAGGGAAGAAAGGATTAGAATAAGGTAGGAAGGAAGGGAAAAGAAGAGGAAAGAGGGAAGGGAGGAAGGAAGAAAGGGGAGAGTGAGGGAAGAAAAGGATAGAAAGAAGGAAGATAAAGGAATGGGAAGGAAGGAAGGAAATACTAATAACTTGCTGTGAACCTGACACTGAATTAAGGTATAGAGATACAAATAACAGTATACTAGAGAGCCCCTGTCCTTGAAGGGCTCGCAGTCTAAGTGGGGAAGATAACCCATCAGATGGAGCTAGAAAAAGTGAAGGAGAGAGATGATGATGTCTATGGAGTGTTGTGGAGGTCTGGAATGAGAAGGACAAGACCAGAGTAGGCTTCTCCAAACCTGGAGAATTTCCAGAGTTGGAAATCAGTTTCCAGTGAGTTGAGATATTGGCCCAGTTGAGAAATCAGAAAGTTTGTATATTTTCTCTCCAACATCTAGTCTAAATCTAAATTTACCTCTTCATGACTTCTCCCACTAATTCTGGTTCTGCCCTTTGTGTTCAGAGGTAACAAATCTAATCTCTCTTCCACATGACAACCCTTCAAATACTTGAAGACACCAATGATACCCAACTCCCCCAAGTCTTCTCCTCAGTTTTCAAAGACAGTCACTTCTATCATTATTACTTCCAGGGCTCTGGCTAAGACCCAGGTTCAAATTCTGCCTCAGACAGTAATTTTGTGACCCTTAGCAAATCACTTAACATTTATGTGTATCCTAGGTTTCTCATGTGTAAAACGAGGGACCTAGAAGTACTAGAATTGGACTAGACAGCCTTTTCCATCTCTGTATCTCTGACTCTTTGCCACTCATACTCAAAATTCTTCAGCAGTGCCCTATTGCTTAGATGAGAAAAGTTGGACCTTACCCTGATATGCAGGATCCTCCATAGCTAGTCAGCTTTTCTGGCCTTGTTTAATGTTATAGCTTGTCATTCTTTATACATTCAAGCTAACAGTACTACATTCTCAACCACAAACATGCCTGGTGTAGTGTTAGAATAGGGGATGGACACCTCCACCCTTGGATATCCAGTAGGTTTTGTAATCAAAACGGGATGGGATACTGGGACCTGTTTTGGTCGAGAACACAGTGGATTTTCAAAGAGAAATATTTCAGCAAGGTGATCATACTCTAACTTGTCTTCCCTGACTGTTTACAAGTAAGCTTAATGTGAATAATAACTATCTTTGCAAAGGAATTTGACTTTTATCATGGGACTGAGACAATCCCATAGGAGGAAAGATAAGTAGGGTGTCTGTAAATACATAGGGTGAGATTTGATGTCATACAAGTTCCGATAAGGATGGAAAGAGTGGATTTGGGTTTGGGGCATACACCAATGCTTTCCCTTTGTGGTCTACATGCTGAGTAATAAATAAGATGGTATGCCAGTCCTCAAGCATCCAGGCTGTCCTACATCTTCAGGGGACCACAGTCATAGGAGTGGTTGACAGTGAGAATTATGATGTTCTCCTGCTTCTGTGAGCCTTTTCTTATAGAGTTCCCTGTACCTGAAATGTCCTCCCTTTCTCCTTCATCTTTTGAATTCTTATCCATCCTTTAAAGGTCAGCTACAATACCCCTTCCTCTCCAGGATGTTTCTCTGTCTGCATGATGGTACAAATTTCTTAGCCAAGTACTTATAACCCTCCACAATATGGCTATAACTTACCTATCCAGATACCTCAGATCATTCCCCTCTACAGGCTCTCTGTTCCAGCCAAATGAGACCTACTTACTGTTCCAAAAATGCAGCATTCAATCTCTTGTACAGGCCATCACCCACACCTAGAAAACATTCCATCATCACTGGTTTCTTCAAAGTCCAGTCCCTATCAGCGCAATTTGGGTTCCACCTCATGGAAAAGGAGACCTTTCCTTTGCAGCTTTATCTCTTCCAACTGTTAGTGTGCTTTTTCTCTTGAAACAACTTTTATTGCCTTGTATATACTTTGTATTTACTGATAACTGTATAGGTAGCGAGGTGACACAGTGGACAGAGCATTGGACCTGGAGTCAGGAAGACCTGTTCAAATCTGACATCAGATACCTACTGTCACCCTGGGCAAATCACTTAACTTGGATCTACTTCAATTTCCTCATTTGTAAAGTGGGGATAATAATAACACTTATCCTTCAGAGAATAAAACAAGCAAACTTTAAAGTGCTATATAAATACTAGCTCTTATTGCATCAAGTTTCCACATTAGAATGTAAGCTTTCCGAGGGTAGGAACCATTTTTGTTTTTTTGGTTGTTTTTCTCCCTAATGTATAACATAATATTTTTTAAATAAGAGGTATTCTGAGTACTTATTAAATTGAATTAGACAGGCAACAAGTTTCTCCCTTTTACCTCATGCAGGATTTTTTTTTACACTGCTCTAATGCACTTAACAGATCACACATACTATACTACAGTTATCTGTGCTTTTTTTTTTTTTTCTGTCTCATCACTCACCTAAAACTTCAAGTTTGTACAGACAATACAGGGGTGTGCTAGAATCTGCTCAATTTGACTCTGGAAAGCCCATTGTTAAATTTTCAGGGTGAGCATTTACAGTTCTGAAATTGGCAAAAGCTATCAACCACAGCTTGATTTATGGTTTTGATTGTCTAAACTTATGAAAGTGCTAATAATATAAATTAAACTTAAATGTATGCCCTGTGGAGAGACAACTGTTAAAATTTACCAATACACTCCTAGAATTATACTTTATCTTAACTTTAAACTCCCTATTTGTACTGGGCACAAGATACATTTAATCTCTCTCTATTTTTTAATGAATGAATAACGGATAACTTTATTTATTCTCCATTTCATTTAGCTGCACATTCTTTCCAGGTATTTGTAACTGGAAAAGAAATTCATGAAGTATCAGCCAAAGATTGTCCAATCACAAAGTCACTGGCACATAGAGGTAGAAGGGACCTTGGAATATATTAGATAGTTGAAGCCTCTCCTTGTACAGATAATGTAATTGAGACCCTGAGAGGTTAAATGATTTGCCCTAGGTCGTATGTCTCATCAATAGAAGTGATTGGACCAAAAAACAGGTTTCTAGCCTTATTGAAACCTCAATAGCAATCCTTCCTCCATGGCAGAAAATATTTCCATTCATTCATGTACCTCCATATCCTGGCCCTCCCCTTGAATTCTAATAGTTCCAGCAAAATCTTTCCAGAAACAGACATGCCAGCTCGGTGGTGAGATGGGGACTCTGGCCGAGCTGCTGCTTTCCTGTCCAACTTTCAGCATGCAGTCGGCCCTCCTAAGACACACGCTTTCCCATCCAACGTTTTCCCCGCAGTTGGTCGAGCCTCTGCCGCCCCGTGTGTCTCACGACGGGTAAAATGCTGTCATGACTTTGTGGCTGAGGTGATTAATTAGAGGCATTGCCGGCCTGGCGAACACGTGCTGGCCTCCACATCTGCCCTCTGACAGCAGGGCTCAATAAGCAGGCTGTCACTCCTTTCCCTCTTGCTCCCTCCAAAACCTAATCAGCTGTGACATTCGGGCCAGCTGTTTGGAGAGGTGGATCACCCAGGGGTTTTCCAAGGGTGGAGTGGTGAGGACAGCTTGCTAGGACTGCAGACCAGGCCTGCCACCTCCCACTGACCACATCTTTGTTTCCAGTTGGAAGGGAAGGGAGCCCTGGGAGGATGCCTGCGTATTGGCATGGCGTTTCATTCTCTGCTATTCATGACCATTTTACCCCTTATGTATAGTCAGAGTAGGCAATCATCTTGGCATGATTTCAGGGCCCCTTCCCAAATACTTTCACCAACACCCGAAAATTTTGTTCATCTGTTTGAAATGCTGCTACAATCTGATTGAACTTCCCCCTATCCACTCTCCCCAACCCCTGGGGCCTTTCTTTTACCCTTCAATAATCATCTTAGATGTATCTAGTTATTTTCAGGCTGTCTCCCCCCATGGCATAAGCTCCTTAGATGCACTTGGGGGACACATTGCTTTTTAAAAAAAAATTCTTAGGGTCTAAAACAATGTTTGGCACATAGCAAACATTTAATAAATGCTTTTCAACTAATTCATTGACTCACCTTTCATAGGTCTCCGAGAATGTCTCCCACTTTCTCATCTCCTTGCCTTCTTTACTTTACTTAAAGTCTGACGTACCTTTACTGCCCGTTGGGTTACTACTAATTTTTAAAAAATGATAGCCCAGATCAAATGGTACCTCTTCTATGAAGCCTTCCCTGCCCACTCTAGACGGGAAATGATCCCCACCTGTGATCTCATATTATATCTCTCTGGTGCAGTTATCACAGAACATTGTGCATTTTACTTGTTCAGGCATGTTTCTTATACTCTTATTAGACAGCAAGCTATATGAGGGCAGGGACAGTATCTTATCAAAACTTTGTACATTTTCTGGTACCTAGCTCAGTGATTTGCATAAAGCAGACCCTTAATTTTGTTGAATTGAGGTGAAGGGATTAAGATTAATCAGTTATTTTCCAAGAGAGAGTAGCTGAAAGGAACTAGAGGTTTCACTGGGTGGAGATAAAGAGGAAGGGGTGTCTCAGGAGCATCAGACAATGTGGGATGGGGATGGGGATGACCTGAGGAGGGATTCTGGAGCAAAGTAGGGGCTGCTAGCAGGGAAAGCTTTGGTGTATGTCTGGGAGTGGTATATGCAGTGTGATTAAACAACATTAGGGGGATACATTGAATTTTCAGGAGCTATATGAAAGGGAAACCGTCTAGAAGGCTGATTTAGGTAGTGTCTACTGAGAGGGAAAAGCATCAGGCATGCTTCTGGAAAAAAAAGAGAAGAGCTCTGGCCTCAGAGCCAGAACTACACTGGAGAAATTCATCCTCCCTGGCTTCTGGACTGTCTTTTCTGCCTGCTGGGTAAACGGTTGGCATGGGTCTGTTTGACCCATAACAATGATGAGACCAGCATACAGTCAGTGTGGAGACACAGCCTAAATAGGGATAGACTGAGCTGGAAACACCCCAAGAGATCATCTGGGTCAGGGATCCTTCATCTTTCTTTGTACCCTGGACCCTTTTGGGAGTCTGTCTGGTGAAACTTTTCTCAGAAAAATGTGTTTTTTAATAGTTGAAGAGAATACTATATATCTCTTTGATGTTAGTGAAAATTAAAAAATATATATATGTTTTTTTTCCAGTCAAGTTCACAATTACAAACCTCTTGGACTTCAATTTAAGAATTGCTGATCTCGGTTAAGCAGTCAGTATATGGATGAAGATATTGAGGCCCAGAGGGATTAATTGTCTTTTTAAAAATTCACACAGGTAGCAAATGTTTTTTGCCTTTTTTGTGTGCCCAGGACTTAACACAGTGCTCAGTACACAGTAGGTGCTCAGTACATAGTAAGTGCTCAACTAATGTTTACCAGCTCACTGAATGAAGTAGCAGAGTTGGATTTTGTGTTCAGGGGCTTTGACTTCCAATCAACACCCTTGCCATTTTGATGTTCACTGGTTCTGTAGTAAAATGGAGTTTGGTACCTTTCCTTAAAATAGCTTCTTGTCTTTCAGCTAGGAGATTGCTGCTAGTTTTCCTGAAAGTGGAAAAGGTCATGGCATCATCGATTTAGACATTAGGTTATCTAATCCCACTCACACGTTTTAGAGTTGAGGAGACTGAGGTCTGGAGGAGGTGGCCTAGAGTCCAGGGTCACAAAATTAGCAAGTTTCCAATTCAGGCTCTCTGGCTTCCTTCCACCACACTCAGGCCCACAAGTGGGAAGTAGGAAAAGGGAGCAGGATGAGTCTGGAGAGATCCATACCACTGTAGGGCAGTAATCACCTCATTATGAGGGAAGAGTGGCCGAAGGCTGCGGCTGCTGCCTCCTGGTTCCTGCCTCTGTGGCCAGGCCCTTCTGCTGACCACATGCTGTTGGCAGTTTGTGAAGCCAGGAGCTACAGCTGAAGCTCCTGTTTCACAGTTCGCTTCTCATTAGCTCCCCACTGGGTGGCCACAGCGGCAGATGGGGAAGTTCCTCAGTTTCCTCTAGCCCTCCTTCCTCCCACCCCTTCCCAACCCACCTTGGGTACCACACTTCCTCACTTCTGACGTTGCCAATGAGCCAGTGTTGGAACACCTTTTGCCAGCACTTCTAGCGCAGAAGGTGGGGCTGCTGTTCCTGATGCCATAGAATCAGGGAGCCCTCTTACGGATGCTTACGGATGCTGCTTGTTATGGCTGTTAAAAAAAAAACTCAGTTTCTCATGGGATTTAAAGGTGGGGAAGACTTTGGAGGTCATTGTGACAAACTTTCTCATATTACAGATGCAGAAATTGAGGCCTAGAGGTGACATGCATTACCCAAAATCACACAAACAGTGAGAGCAAAGGCAAAATTTAAACTGAGGCTCCCTAGGGCTGTGTTCTTTCCACATCTCTACTCTGAATCTCAGCTTAATTTTGATTTTGACTATGTTTTCACTAGGCACACAGACACTCACCTCATCTTCACATCCTTTTTTCTCTGTCCCTTTGATTCTGGGAAAAAGGAGAAGAGGGCTTTAGTTCTCCCATTTGTGAAAAGATTCAGGTGAACTATATGGTTTCTAAGGTCCTTCCAAATTTAAAGCTTATATTCATAAAGAACCGAATGCAATCTGCTCTGACATTTTAATCCATTAAAATATAGAATGTTAAGGCCTAGAATGGAATGGACTATTTGCATTATCCTCACAGACAAATGCTGGAAAAAAAAGCTTTTTATCCTTTCTTCTAATTGCTAATATTTATATAATAATTCTGTTTTATTCACATTCTCTTTTTATGTTATTGTCCCTATGTTATAGATGAAAAATTCTGAGACTGAGAGAGTTTAAGCGAGGTACCCAGGGTTACACAGCTACTAAGAATGCAGGGCAGAGTTTCCTTGCTTTTTCCTTTCTTCCTGCCTTCCCTCCCTCCTTACTTCATTCTTTTATTCCTTTCTTCCTTCCTTCCTTACTTTATAGCATTATCTCATTTAATGCCAGTGGGTTCCCAGCTTCTGCCTCAAGACTTCCACTACTTTCTGGTGTAGCCCATTTCTCTTTTGAAAACTTGACTAGTTAGGAAGCTTTTCCTTACACTTAGTGGAAAACTGTCCCTCTGAAATTTCCATCATTGCTCCTAGCTCTGCCATATAGGGACAGGCAGAACCAGCCTTCCAGAGGGCAGTGTTTCAAATACTTACTGACAGCTCATATTCCCACCCTAGACCGAAGTTTTCAGATAACCAATGAACAAATTATTAAATTAAATAATGAATGAAAGGCATTTAAGTATATGCTATCACACACACTCTATGTGCTCAGTATGCAAAGAAAGGCAAAGAAGCATGGTCCCTACCCTCAAGGAGCTCACATTCTAATAATAAAAACAATTCTGTATTCACAAAATATATACAGTGTAAATGGGGAGATAAATATAGAGAAAAGGCATTAGTTGGTGGTGAGGTAGAATGGTGTGAGCAAGGGGAAAGGTCTCCTGCAGAAACTTAAGGTAGCACTGAGTAATGAAGAAAGGCAAGGAAGCCAGAAAGTGGAGGTGAAGAGGGAGGGAATTTCGGGCATGGGGATAGACAGTCAAAATGTATGGAGGCAGGAGATGAAATGTCACTGGATGGTAAACTATGTGAAGGAGAGTAAATTGTGAGAAGAGTGGAAAGGTGAGGAGAATCCAAGTTACAAAGGGCTCCAAAAGCCAAATGGCATTTATACTTGATCCTTAAAGTGATAGGGAGTCATGGGAGTTTGCAGAGTAGTAAGAGGTGACATTGGCAAATCTTTACTAATATAGAACTTTAGAGGCAATAAGAAGCCAGGGGAGTTTATTGAGTAGGTTAGTTGCATAAGCCCATACATATTTTAGGAAGCTCACTTTGATTGCTCTGTAGAAGATGGATTGGAGTAGGGAAAGGCTTCAGTCAGGGAGACCAATTAGTAGACTCTTGCAATAGTCCAGGTGAGAGGAGATGAGTGTAGTGTGTATGAGTAGAGAAAAGGGAACTTGGTCAAGATATATGAACTAAAAGAAATATTTCCTTTTTTCCAACTTATCCAACTGATCATTGAATGTCATTGTGCTTAGTCCCTCATCATTCTACTCTTCCTCTAGATATGTTCCAGCAGTTCAATGCAATGAAATTCAATTCAATATATATTTAATGAACACCCACTCTATGTACAATGTGCTATTCTGCATGCTGAGAAACAGCTCCTTTTTTGTTTTTCTCTTGCAAGGTTCTCTGTGCTTTTGTGAGCAGTAGTACCCACCTTCAATCTGCATCAAATGGTTAACCTGGCCTCCAGGGAGCATAGAATGACTAATGTTGCCATTTCTTATCTCAGTTTCTCCCTTGATGTGTTTATTTTGATGTCTTTCCTAGATATCCCACTTCTGATCATTCAGTGCAGTCAGTCAACAAGCCTTTCTTTTATTGTTTGTGGTCAACTTATTTGAAGTGTCTTAGAGACTGAGCCTGTAGGATGCCTCGACAAACATTTGAAAAGTGGAAAAAAAAACCCAGCCAGTCAACCTTTTGTTTAAACTTCATGGTGCCAAACATAAGGTCTGACTGATTTGTTTTATGGAATTGATTGAATTTCCTGTAGGACTGAATGAATGAAGTGGGCATTTTCATAGACATGCTACTTGTATATAAATTTCTGAAGACTGCTGATCTTTTTGAGAAAGTGGAAAGTCAAGGATTTGTAGGGAGAGGAACTAAATTTGAATACCAGAATTTACTACTGCCCAACATACTAATTGATATGAATTGTTTGATTATTCTCTATTTTGAAGCAAGAGGAGATAGTGGCAAAAAAAAACTATAGGATCTGAGTCTGAATCATGGTCCTCTGACTTCACAATTCTCAGGAACCTCCAAGATGCCGCTATCACTGAGATTTCAGAGCTGGAATCTACTTCTAGCCCTAGGACTGACTAGCTATGAGTTCTTAGACAAGTCATTGTCCTATAAAATGTAGATAAGAGTTAAAACATAGGGTTCTAATTTTAAACCTTTGACAATTCACTTAACCATTTTGGGCTTCAGTTTCCTCATTAGTAATATGAGGAGAGCAGAGCAAATGATATCTGAGGTCCTTCTTAGCTTTAAATATATGATCCTGTGTTTTAATGTTTCTATATGCCTGCCTTTTAGAGTCATTTTGAGAACCCATGAGATGGTATATGTGAAACATATGTATTTTAAAAAGCATACAATAGGATACAAATGCAAAGTGCTATATTTTTCTCTAGTTTTTAACCTCTAATTACTCTTCTGTTTGCCCTTCAAAAAATACACACCTCAAATGAGATCTAGTGTTTTTTCTAGCTGAAGTCTCATGAGAGCAAACATATATTGTGGTGGATGTAGCATTATGACAACTGAATTGATACCACTTCTTAGAACAATCTAGTCACTGGAGCAAATTTCATCACCTCTTAAATCCTCCATTTCCTAATCTGTAAAATTATGCATTGGATTAGGTGCACACTTCCAAACTTAACTCTGCACTCGTATACGGTATCGACCATCCCAGTTCCCTTCTAGCTCTAAACCTATTGGTCTGTGGTTAAAAAGGTCTAGGCAGAACTCCAAGAAACATTTTACCTTTTTTTTATTTGCTTATTTTGTATTTTTAAATAATTTTTTTTCTGTTAATAGTAATATACCTTTTTTTTCCACCCAACCTCTCTGCTCAAACTCCAGCATCAAATTTGAACAGTGAAGCAAAGCTAATCTTAGCACTGTACATGTCCAAAGATGCATGCTTCATTCTTCCTATCTAATTGATTACTGGTAGGCACCATTCTAAAACACCATGGAATCCTCGGGAATCATGGTTTGTTCATTGAGTTAATTAAAGTTACTAGGTCATTCTTTTTTTTTTTTTTTTTTTGTTTCCTTTTGGGAGTGTATTGGGGTTTAAGTAACTTGCCCAAGGTTACACGGCTAGGTTTGTTTGTGTGTTTGTGGAGGGGGTGGGGGGGTGTTAAGTGCCTTAAGGCTGGAACGGAACTTGGGTCCTCCTGACTCCGGGGCACTTTACTCACTGCGCCACCTAGCTGCCCCCATTCAATTTTTTTTTTTTTTACGATGTTGGTTTTTATATTAAATAAATACATAGTTAAAATTAAATTAATTGTTTTCCTGGTTCTCAATTTACTCTGCATTAGTTCAAAGACAACTTCAAGTGATTGTCCATCCCTCCACTCCTTCCTTGTTTGTATAAACTTTTGCTTTTACCCCCACCAGTTTTAAGATGTTTCACTTCATTCCTTTTCTTAGTGTATCTTTTCCACTGCCCTTTCCTTTCTTCTTTTAAGATCTTCACAATATATTCTCAGGCCCTCCATTTTATTGATTTCCCCAAAGACCCCTGATGACTTTTGGTTCTCACAGAATACTTGTATCATTTCCCCATTCAACTAGAATAAAAATATTTCATCCTTATGAAGTCTTTTCCAATTATCCACTTACATTTAGCTTTTAATATTTCTCTTTATACTTATGTTTCTATCTCAAAGTTTCTACTCAGTTCCAGGCTTTTCATCAGGCTTATTTGGAAGCACTATATTTCATTAAAGTCCCATTTATCTCCTCTAAGATTACAGTTTTCTAGATCAATTATTCTTGGTTGTAAATCAATATATGTTGCAAAATCTATCTTCTCAGCCTCTCTAGAAGACCCCACACTACTTACCTGGTCTAGGAGATAAGTCTCAGGACTGTTGGCTTAACTCAGGAGTGTGAGCTCTGAGTCACTATTCTTGGACCCTTCTGGGATAACCTGTGCTATTAACCTGGAACGGGAGGCTGAATCTAAAATCAGTTTTGGGCATCTCTGCACTGGTGGCTGACCTCTGAGCAATGAGTCTAAGATCCCTGAACACTCCTTTAGTTCATGCCTTGATCACTTGCCTATAGGTCAAATTTTCAGTCTTAGACTGAAAAGATGACCCATTATAGTACCTCCTTCAATCACAATTCAGCCCACTGTTTTAAAAAAAAATTAATAAATTAGCACCACATCCAGAAATAACTGGCTGTGTAAACTTGAGCAAGTTACTTAACCCCAATTGCTTAAAAAAATTTAATAAAAAATAAAGTGTATGGACCCTAAAAAATCAAAGATTGTTGGGCAGTAGTAGTTGTAGGTGGAACTGGGCTATATTGCTTTCTCCCATATTGCCCTCTCGACTGGTCTCCTTAGATAGATAGATAGATAGATAGATAGACAGACAGACAGACAGACAGACAGACAGACAGACAGACAGACAGACAGATAGATAGATAGATAGATAGATAGATAGATAGATAGATAGATAGATAGATAGATAGATAGGAAGGGGGAAGGCAAGGCAATTGGGGTTAAGTGAGTTGCCCAAGGTCATACAACTAGTTAAGTGTCAAGTGATGGAGGCCATATTTGAACTCAGATCATCCTGACTTCAGGGATGATGCTGTATGCACTGTGATACCTAGCTACCCCTCTATTGTATATTTTTAAAAAGTATTTTGTAAAGACTGTGAACCTTTAGAATCTCTCTCTTTTCCTCTCAACATCTATTCATCTGTTCCCTTGGTCCTGGACTATAATTTTCTAGCTTAACCTATTAATAATGGCTTAAAATCATTCTGTATAGGTAATACAATTGGAAATTCTATAATAGAGCAAGAAATTTGGAGTCAAAGAACCTGGGGTAAAATCCTAGCCACTGTTACTTAGTAAGACTGTGACAATGATCAAATCACTTTGCCTTTGTGGATCTCAGATTCCTCACATGTAAAATTATCCTCCAAAATTTAAATAGTATGATGCTACAAATGAGAAGAACTAATTTTGAATCCTGGCTTTTTCCCTTAATAGCTCAGCTATCCTACTCAAGCAACCGACAGACATTTATTAAGTACCTGCTTGTGATAGTAATGGAATATAAAGATTCCCCTGTATTGGCTTGGTTTTCAAGTTGATTGTGTTAAAACCCAGAGCTCGTTAATCCCACCTGTGGGATGGACTTGTTGATGTGAAAAGAAAGTCCTCAACTGGGAGGAGCTGGTGACGTAGATTTGGAGAGACAAGAGAGAGGCAGAAGAACTTTTTGGAAGCAGCACCTCGTGGAGGCAGAGAGAGACTGAGAGAATTGCTGGGGGCCACTTTGAATTGCCCTGGACTTTTGAGACCTGCCCCCTGAGCTGCCAAGGACTGAGGAGACATGGCTGTTTTGCTGGTACTTTGTCTGTCTGTTTTGATGTTGTTTTGCCAGATTTGTCCACTGGTGAAAGACAGTCCTTTTGTTGAAGAAGTCCTGGAACCTGGCTGTTGGCTAAGAGCTCCTGAGACTGTCCTGCAGACAGAGAGTGAATACTGTCCACTGGTGAAGGACAGTGCTGTTGTTGCAGGGGTCTGGAGACTGTTCTGCAGACAGAGTGAATACTGTCCACTGGTGAAGGACAGTGCTGTTGTTGCAGGGGTCTGGGAACCTTTCTGTTGGTTCAGAAGCCCTGAAGAAGGATTTTCTTGTTGTATGTTTACAGAAATCCTGGGAGAGGGTTTTGCTAATGTTTTCAGGGGTCCTAGGACTGTTCTGCAGACAGAGGATGAATTAAGGAAGGGACTGGCAATGTATCTTGTGGCCTTGCTAAGCCTTGTCTCCCCAGGAACTAAGATTGCTGAGAACTTGCCTTGTGTCAAGATGAAGAAAAGACCTCCATTTGGGTATTAAATGCTGTGCTTAAACTTGATGTAACTCTGGGGTAGATTCAAGTGTGATCCAGGGGTGGGGAACTTTTGACCTTTTTGTGTTCTGTGATTGAACAAATGAATGTACTTTACTTATGATTGGAAACTAATCTCCATTTGAGAAGAGGGGCTTTGTGATGGACTAAATGAAGATACAGCCTAGGGGTGGAGTAGTATTTAGAACAGGGACTTTGTAATTGATTGAATGATTGCAAGGTCCTGGCTGGGGTAGTACTTGGAGATTATTTAATCACACTTAGTAAATGCTGTATTTTGAATGATGCCATGTTTTGATCTTCTCTGTTCTTGGTTTGTTACTGAATAAAATGGAGAGCACCTATGTTGGTATTCTGAACCTTGGGAAGTTGCCTTTGCTTGGCATTACATTACACTGCTGTGTGCTGGCCATTGTGTCAGTAATTGTTTGTTCACAAACAAAAATAGAGTAGTCCTTTCCCTATCCATCTCACTTTCCTCATTCATAAAATGGGGAATGGATTCCTGATTTCTAAAACCCCTTCCACAGGTTAGCATAGTAGCTGGCGCATAGGTATTTAATAAATGTTTGTTGATATATTGACTTCCAGCTCTAACAATCTAAGTTTCTATATAATGAAGTTTTAATAGGGAACTTCTAAAGACAAAAACCTTCAAGACCCAAAGGAAGAACTAATCATAGAATTTCAGGTCCCATAGCAGATCAATGGAATATATATTTGGTGAACTGGAATCATGCCTAGCAAATTTCAAATCATTTTCCATAGGTTGCTTCTATTTCAGCCTGCTTGCATGCTTGGCTCTTACAGACAGACTCTGATGAAGCAGTTCTGGTAGTGACAAAATTATAGCAGTAGTTAATGATTATGTGACCTTTACTCACTTGTTTGAGAGTCAGTAGTCCTTACTACACATCACTGTCAAAATGATTTTCTTTAGGTTCATATCTGATCAAGGGATTCCCCTACTCAACCAAGTCCAGTGAACCTGTTGCTTTTTTTTTTTTTTTGCCTTTTGGAGAGAAATTGGGGTTAAGTAACTTGCCCAAGGTTACAAGGCTAGTTTTTTTTTTTTTTTGTGGGTGTTAAGTGTCTGAGGTCGGAACTGAACTGGGGTTGTCCTGACTCCAAGGCAGGTGCTTTTACTCACTATGCCACCTAGCCGCCTGACCCTGTTGCTTCTTAAACAGTAACTCAACCATTTTATTTTTTGCCATGGATTCCTATGACAATCTGAAGCCTATGAGTCCCTTTGCAGAATAATGTTTTTAAATGCACAAAACAAAATACATAGGATTGCAAAGGGAAATGAAGTGTATTAAATAGCTATTTTTTAAAATAAGTTTAAGGATCCCGGGTTAAGAATTTCTTCAGGGGCGGAGCCAAGATGGTGGAGTAGAAGCATGACCTTCCCGCAGCTCCGTCTTCCACCCTCCCCAATCCATGTAAAAAGGGGACTGACTCTAAACAAACTTTGGAGCTGCAGAACCCACAAAATGACACAGAGAAGCTAACCTCCTGCTGAGGACAACCTGGCAGGCCAGCAGGAATCCAGCACAGTGCTCTGGGAGCCAAGCCCAGACTCATGCCTAGGCTTTAGCCCCAGGGCGGGCCTGACCAGACGCTGGCCAGAGAGACTCCAGATCAGCAGCAGCTGTGGCCATTTCCAGATTTATCAACACATAGACACAAAGGACAAAGTGAGAGGTCAGTACAGTCTGGACTTTGGGACCAGTAAGTGGGAGTGCATGGCTTTTACCCCCAGGGCGAAAAGCCACTGAGACTCCAGCACAGCCAGCCAGCACACGTGGCAGCTTCAGCTCTTGGCCTGCAGAGTGTAGGGGGACCAAGCACCAGTCTGAGGGGTAATCGCTCTTGCTTTAACCTGCTTGGATCTGGATGCAGTCTAGGATGGAGGTTCTGGGGGGGGGGGGTGTCCAGCTTGCCAGAGTGTGTGGAGACCTCAGAGAGGACACCCATCTAATACCTCCAGCAGCTGAGAAAACCCCAGCGTTTGGGATGAAAGCTCCCCTGTCTGGTGGCAGAGTCCTACTGTGGCAAAAAGCCCATAAGTCAAGTAATTAAGTGGCAAAATGAGCAGGCAAAAGAAACAAAGCAGACAGATGATTCCAACATTAGACTCCTATTTTGGGGACAAAAAGGAGCAAAACATAGAACAGGAGGAAAACAGTGAAGTCAGAACTCCTGCACCAAAAGCTTCAAAGGAAAATGCAAGCTAGTTACAGGCCATAGAGGACCTTAAGAAAGATTTTGAAAATCAAATAAGAGAAGTGGAGGAAAAATTGGGAAGAGAAATGAGAACAATGCAAGAAAATTATAAAATGAGAGTCAACAGCCTGACTGAGGAAAATAATACCTTAAAAAACAGACTGACTCAAATGGCAAAGGAGGCCCAAAAAGGCAATGACGAGAAGAATGCCTTAAAAAGCTGAATTTGCCTGATGGAAAAAGAATCTCAAAAACTCAATGAGGAGAATCATTGCTTCAGAATTAGATTGGAGCAGATGGAAGCTAATGACTTTATGAGAAATCAAGATGCTGTTAAACAGATACAAACAAATGAAAGAATAGAAGACAATGTGAAATATCTCATGGGAAAAACCACTGACCTGGAAAATAGATCCAGGAGAGATAATTTAAAAATTATTGGACTGCCTGAAAGCCATGACCAAATTAAGAACCTAGAAATCATCCTCCAGGAAGTTATCAAAGAAAACTGCCCTGATGTTTTAGAACCAGAGGGCAAAATAGAGGTTGAAAGAATCTACCGATCACCTCTGGAAAAAGATCCCAAAAAGAAAACCCTTAGGAATATTATAGCCAGGTTATAATAATCTGGAATTCTCAGATTAAGGAGAGAATATTACAAGCAGCCAGGAAGAAACAATTTGAATATTGTGGAAACACAATCAGGATAACCCAGGATCTGGCAGCTTCTACACTGAGGGATCGAAGGGCTTGGAATATAATATTCCGGAGGGCAATGGAGCTGGGATTAAAACCAAGAATCACCTACCCAGCAAAACTGAGTATCATGTTTCAGGGGAAAATATGGTCATTCAGTGGAATAGAGGACTTTCAAGCACTCTTGCTGAAAAAACCAGAGTTGAATAGAAAATTTGACATTCAGATACAAGAAGCAAGAGAAGCATGAGAAGCTAAACAGGGAAAAGAAATCATAAGGAACTTATCAAAGTTGAACTATTTACATTCCTACATGGAAAAACGATAATTATAACTGATGAAATTTTTCTCAGTAGTTGAAGGGAATAGAAATATATATATATATAATTTGTCTATATATGAGGGTATATGGGCATATGAATACATATGTGAATGTGTGTATATATGTTTACAGGTATACATAGATAGAGGGCACAGGACCAATTTAACAGGAAGGGATGATACTTAAAAGGTGAAATTAAGAGGTGAGAGAGGAATATAATGAGAGGAGACAGGGAGAGACAGAATGGGGTAAACTATCTCATAGAATAGGCAAGGGGAAATGGTTACAATGGAGGGGAAGAATAGGAAGGCAAAAGGGAATGGGTCAACCTTATTCCCATTGAATTTGGCTTGAGGAGGGAGTGAAATACACACTAAATAGGGGATCTCACCCTCCAGGAGAATAGGGGGGAAGGGGATGAGAGGGGGGATGATAGAAGGGAGGGTAGGCTGGGGGGGAGGGAGGTTGGAAGCACTCACTTTTGATAATAGATGGAATCAAACTGGAGAGTAGAGAGGGTGGGAGGTGGGATGGGAGGGAGGAAAGTGTAGTCAGTCTTTTACAATGTATCTCCTGTGTTATTGTTTTGCATTAGCCATACATGTGCAACCTATACTGAACTGCAAATCTTTCCAGTAGGGGTGGGTGATGGGGAAGGAGGGGAATGAATCTGGAATTGAAAGTTTTGAAATCAAATATTCAAATATGTATATATGTATATGTATATATATATATATGTGTGTGTGTGTATATATATATATATATATATATATATATACTATTATTAATACCATCTTACATGTAATTGGGAAATGGGATATGCAGGCACTAAGGCATAGAGATCCACTGCAAAAGTGAAAAGGGATATGGGGGAAAATGTGGGAGAGAGCAGATTGGAGGAGGGAATATTCTGTGGGACTGCTATTTTAGGGCAGTGGGTGGGGGACAAATGGGGAAAAAATTTGTAACTCAAAATCTGGCGGAAACGGATGATGTAAATCAGACGTTAATAAAGCATTAAAAAAAGAATTTCTTCATCTAGAATAAAATACAAACTCTTCAATTTAGCTTTTAAAGTTCTGTACAATCTACCTCCCCCCCCCAAAAAAAAATGTTTCTAGCCTAGTTAGGCATTATTCCACCTCTTCTTCTCTGTTATCTAGCCAAATTGGCCTTCTCTCTGCTGTTCCTGAGAGATACTCCATCTACCAACTCCACATCTTTGAACTGCCCATCCATCATTTATAATATATTTTCTCCTTACCTCTACCTTACTGCATGTTCCTCTTCTTTTAAGATGCAACTCAAGCATCATCTTCTGCATGAAACCTTTCCTGATCTCTCAACAGCTATTGTCCTTCCTTCCACATTATCAACTTTTGTGTGTGAGTATGAACTTTATGTTTATGTTATATATATTTTTATATTTAGTTATTTTATCCTTCCTTAGAATATAAGGTCATACAAGTAGAGTTTCATTCTCTATAGTTGCATCAACAGCACCTGGTACATAGTAGGTGTTAAATCAATACTTGGTTGACTGATTGATTCTATTCTCAGCTTTATACCTAGGTAGTTGTGTTTGGTATTTGGGCTTATTCTTTCTGGTTCTCAGTTTCTACATCTATAAAATGTTAAAGTGGGACATGATGATGTCTAAGGACCCTCTAGCTTCTATTATCCCCTCTTATCTTCTTCACCTTACTTTCTCATAGATGAAGAAATATTTCAATACTCCATTGCCTGCATATCTTTTTCCCAGTTGTATGTAAAAAACAATTTTTAACATTTGTTTTTAAAACATTGAGCTCCAAATTCTCTTCCTTCTTCCCCCCCCCCATCCACCCTCATTGAGAAGGCAAGCAATTCAATATAGATTATAATGTGTAGTTATGCAAAACACTTCCATAATGGTCATTTTGTGAAAGACTAACTATATTTACCTCCATCCTATCCTGCCCCACCCACTTATTGTATGTTCTCCTTTGACCCTGTCACTTTTCAAAAGTATTTATTTCTGACTACTCCCTCCCCCAATCTTATCTTCCTTTTATCATCCCCTACCCCATCCCTTTCCCCTTAGTTTCCTGTAGGGTAAGTTACCCAGTTGAGTGTGTGTTATTCCTTCCTTAAGCCAAATCCAATGAAAGTAAGGTTCACTCATTCCCTCTCACCTCCTCCCCTCCTAACCCACTTCCCCTCCATTGTGAAACCTTTTTTTTTTTTTTTTGACTCATGTGAGATAATTTATCCCAAGAAGTCTTTCCTAAGCATGATGCTGGTCACATAGAAGGTGCTTAATAAATGCTTTCACACTGATGTTTTGCTTTTGCTTTCATGTTTCAAACTCATTTCATTTGCTACACTTACTTCATGTGTATGTGGCTGTGCTCATGCACAGCTTTAACTTCTACAGAGCGGTTAATGCTAGAACTTCTTAGCACAATAAGATTTTGCTCAGCTAGTTTTTGTTGTTAGATTATTTAGCCTAGAAAAGAAAAGTCCTGATGAAAACAAATTCCTAATCAGTGGAGCCAAGTTCATAGAGTAAAAGCAGGAACTTGCATGAACTCCCACTAAAACCACCTCTAACCTATAAAATATGACTCTCAACAAATTTTAGAGCTACAGAATCCACATAGTGACAGAGAGAAACAATCTCCCACTGAAAGCAGCCTGGCAGGCCAACAGGAAGGGTCTATCATACCATGCTGTGAGCTGAGCTCAGTCTCACATGAGCCATATGGCCCAGACCTGGGGCAGCCCCATCCAGTGGCCCCAACCAGCCATATAAGTCTTCAGGAGAGTGAATCGCTAGCAGCTGTGACAGTTTCCAACCCTTTCATTCCATAAATGCCAAAGAGAAAGTAAAATGTCAGTAGGTAACTCTGTTGGAACTGCGTAGAGAAGAGTTTGATCCAGCCTCTAACCCCTAGGGCAAGAGGTGGAGGCGGCAAGGTAGCTGAAGCTGCTACCACATGGCTGCCTCCAGAGCTCCTTGCCTGCAGATTGTAGGGGGACCAACAACCATTCAGAGGGTAATCACTCTTGCTTTGAACTGCTTGAATTTGGGTCTCAGTCTTGGATGGTGTTCCTGGGGTGAGGAACTCTAGCTGCCAGAGCTTGTGGTGGCTATAGAGAGGGCCCCTTCCTCATAGATTTGGCAACTGTGAAAACCCCAGCAATTTGGGACACAGCTATCTTCACTCAGGAAGCAGAGTTCTACCATGGCAAAGAGCTTAAAAGTCCTGTAATTAGCTGGCAAGATGAGCAAGTAGAGGAAGCACAGTCAGACCATAGAATCCTTTTTTGGGGACAAAAAGGATCAAAACATGGTACCAGAAGAAGACAACAAAGTCAAAACTCCTGCATCAAAAGCTTCCAAGGAAAATATGAACTGGTTATAGGCCATGGAGGAGCTCAAGAAGGACTCTGAAAATCCAATAAGAGAAGTGGAGGGAAAAATAGGAAGAGAAATGAGAATGATGCAAGAAAATCATGAAAAGTGAGTCAACAACCTGCAAAAGGAGACCCCCCCCCTGCCAAATACTTAAGAAAATAACAACTTAAAAATGGACTAACTAAAATGGCAAAAGAGGTCCAAAAAGCCAATGAGGAGAAGAATGCCTTGGGAAGTTGAATTAGGCAGATGGAAAAGGAATTTCAAAAACTCATTGAAGAGAATAATTCCTTCAAAATTAGATTTGAGCAAATGGAAGCTAATGACTTTATAAGAAATCAAGATACTATAAAACATATACAAACAAATGAAAAACATAGAAGGCAAAGTAAAATATCTCATTGGAAAAACCACTGACCTGGAAAATAGATCCAGGAGAGATAATTTAAAAATTATTGGATTACCTGAAAGCCATGATCAAAAATAGATCCCAGAAATCATCCTTTAAGAAATTCTTAAGGAAAATTGCCCTGATATTATAGAACCAGAGGGCAAAATAGAAAATGAAAGAATTCACCAATTGCCTCTTGAAAAAGATCCCCAAAAGAAAACTCCTAGGAATATCATAGCCAAATTCCAGAGTTTCCAGACCAAGGAGAAAATATTACAAGCAGCCAAGAAGAAACAATTTTAATATTGTGGAAACACAAACAGGATAACACAAGATCCAGCAGCTTCTACATTAAGGGATCAAAGGGCTTGGAATATGACATTCCAGAAGTCAAAGGAGATAGGATTAAAACCAAGAATCACCTACCCAGCAAAACTGAGTATAACGCTTCAGGGGAAAATATGGTCATTCAATGAAATAGAGGAATTTCAAGTATTCTTGATGAAAAAAAGAGAGCTGAATAGAAACTTTGATTTTCAAATACAAGAAGGAAGAGAAGCGTGAGAAGGTAAGCAGGAAAAAGAAATCATAAGGAACTTATTAAAGTTGAATTATTTACATTCCTACATGGAAAAATGAAATTGTAACTTATGAGACTTTTCTCAGTATAAGGATAGTTGAAGGGAATATCTATGTGTGTGTGTATGTATATATACATATATATATGTATACATACATATATGTATGTATATATACATATATATATGTATACATACATATATGTATGTATAGGAGGGTATATTTGTGCATAAATACATATGTGAGTGTATGTATATGAGTGTACATGTATACATAGACAGAGGGCACAGGATTAGTTGAATATGAAGGGATGATATCTAAAAAATAAAATAAAGAGGCAAGAGAGGAATATAATGGGAGGAGAAAGGGAGAGATAAGTTGCATAAATTTTCTCATATAAAAGAGTGAAGTGAAAACTGTTACAATGGAAGGGAATAACAGGAAGGTGAAAGGGCACCCATTGGTCATCCTTATTCTCATTAAATTTGGCTTAAGGAGGAAATAACATAAATACTCAATTGGGTATCTTACCCTACAGGAAAGTAGGGGGGAAGGGGATAAGAGGGGGGATGATAGAAGGGAGGGTAGATTGGGGGAGAGGGTAGTTAGAAGCAAACATTTTTTAAAAGGGACAGTATCAAAGTAGAAAATAGAGAAAGTGGGGGGTGAAATAGGATGGAGGGAAATACACTTAGTCTTTCACAATATAACTACTACGGTAATGTTTTGTGTAACTACACATGTACAACCTATATTGAATTGCTTATCTTCCCAGTGGGGGTGGTTGAGGAGGGAAGAAGGGAAGGAACCTGGAAATCAAAGTTTTAAAAATAAATGTTAAAAAAAATAGTTTTTTACATGCAACTTGGAAATAAGATATGCAGGCACTGGGGTATAGAAATCCATCTTGCCCTACTAGAAAGTTTGGGGGCATGGGGAGGATATAAGAGAGAGAAGATAGGGGGAAGGGGTATCAGTAGGCTCAATATCTTGGAGTAGGGGGTAGGGGAAAGATGGGGAGAAAATTTGTAAGTCAAAATTTTGTGGAAATGAATGTTGAAAACTAAAATCAATGAATAAACAAAATAAAAGGCCTGATGAAATTGATTGAATTTTCTTCAGGATGGAATCACTAAAGTTGACATTTTGGCATTTTGTAGACATGGCATTAGTGTGTAAGTCCTTGGATCCTGATAGTCCTCTGGGCCCAAAGGCTTTAGTAAATGTGAAGGGCTAGTAAAGAGAAGCACAAGTCTGGTGTTTGGAAGACCTGGGTTCCAGTTTGTCTCACTGCCACTAACTATATGTGTGACTGCCTTATTAACCCCTTACCTTTTGAATTCTGACCTCGTCATTCCACAGAAAATGCTCTCTCCAAAGTTACTAGTGATTTCGTCATTTCCATATCTAGTGGTCTTTTCTCAGTTTTCATTCTCAACTTGTCTGCAGGCTTTGACATTGTTGATCACCTTGATATTGCCTTTTCTCTAGGTTTTTGGGTTATTGTGCTTTCCTCGTTTTCCTACTTCCTATATTGGGACTCCTCAGTCATCTTTGCTGTATCTTCATTCAGATTATGCTCCCTAACAATAGATTTACCACAGGGTTCTGTCCTGGACCCTCTTACTATCTTCATGCTCCTGATTCTTGAATCTGCTTATCTTGCCCTGACCTCTCTTCTGACCTGTAATCTCATATCTCCAGGTGTCATTCAGACATCTTGAACTGTATGTCCATCATACATGTCCAAAACTGAACTCATCATCTTTCCCCCTAACTCTACCCCACTTCTATCTTCCTTGTTACTGTCAAGGACAACACTATCTCCTCAGACTCCCAGGCTTGCATCTCAGGAGTCATCCTGAACTCTTCACAGTTTCTCTTCCCCATATCCAACTGGCTGTTGAGACCTGTTAATTTTACTTTTGCAATATTGCTTGAATATAATTTTTTTTTCTCTCCTTTGACACTTCTGCCACTCTAGTACAGGTCTTTTTCACCTCATTGGTAATTATTTAGCGATTGGCCTGGACTATTGGATTAACATGCTGGTGGGTCTGCTGTCTGCCTCATCTCTCCCTACTCCACTCCATCCTCCAGTCAGACATCAAAGTGATTTTCCTAAAGGGCAGGTCCAACTATCTCACCTCCCCACTCAATAGATTCCAACAATTTCTTATTGCCTCCAGCATCAAATACAATGCCCTTTGTTATTCAAAGACTTTCATCACCGAGCCCCCTCCTACCTTCTTAGTTTTCTTGTACCTTACTCTCTGATGTATACTTTTTGATCTAATGACACTGGCTTCTTTGCCATTCCAAGAACAAGACATTTGATCTCTCTGTTCTGGTCACTTTCTCTTGCTGTTGTCCAAAAATGCTCTCCCTCCTCATTTCTACCCCTTGGTTTCCCTTGCTTCCTTCAAGTCCTAACTAAAATTCATTTTTTACAGGAACTTTTTCCCAACCCCCTCTGAATTCAAGTGCCTACCTTCTTTTAACTATTTCCTATTTTTCCTGTATATAGTATATACATATTTTGTTTATTTGTTGTCTCTTCCATTAGATTGTGAGCTCCTTGAGGGAGTAACTGTCTTTTGCCTCTGTGTCCCCAGGACTTAGCATGATACCTGGTACATAGTATGTACTTAATGTTTATTGATTGACTAATTGAGTTTTAGATGTTCTATCTATCATCTATCTATCTATCTACCTATCTATCTATCTATCTATCTATCTATCTATCTATCTATCTATCTATCTATCTATCTGTTTATCCACCTATGTCTAAAAAGGAAATTACATTATAATGCACTTTTGAGTGTGAACCTCATTTTGACCACTCTAGGCAAAGCCAAATAAATACCATTGAAGTAAGGTCAACAGTCCTCTGTGTACTGCAAACAGTCTCTAGCCTTTGGTAAATTTCCAGAGGCACATTCTAGTGTCTGAATGTCTCTGAATGACTTTGACATTGTGAAATTCTTATGTGACACACTACTATGTCATCTCCACTCATAGTCCTACAAGTGAAAGGGCAAAATGATATCTCAAGGACCATTCTATTCGTATGATTCAAAAATAGAGTCTCCATGATGCCAAACCTATGGATAAAACTGAAACATTTAGTCAAAATGAAAATGTACAAGAATTTGGTATCATACAGGAAAAGAGGTCTGTATTTCACATTTCCTATAGATACTAGGTGTTGTATAAATGGTCTTAAAAGTGAAACCATTTTAAGGATTACCCTTCAGTTGGAAGAGAGTTTGCATCTACACAGGCTCCCAATGACACCCTTGTAATTTCTGCATACCATCAATACAAACCAAAACACACATGTGCTCCCCCGACCCCTTGAAAGCTGCCTCATAGAAACAGGACTCATCTGAATGCCAGCACGGCTGTGAAAACACTTCTACTCCCTGGGACAACCGTGTTTATTAAGCTCGCGATTTCTGAGGGTGAAAGGAGAGCCAAAGGACCCCGAAGCATCCTGATGGCAAAGATACAAAAAACACAAGCACATTCTCAGGGGGAAAAAAGTGTGGGAGGGAGGTCAAGATTAACTGGCTTGTGTCCATGCTCATGTGTGTTACACAAAGTATCACAGAAACATAGGAAAGTATAGAATGAAGTGTATTATTGCGCTAGTAATTAAAACCTCTCAGTCAGATGCTATAGAGAGATTAGTTGTCACATTGTGTTAAAGGAATCCTTGCCTTATTCCCTAGAAGGAGACGGACTGCCTGCCGTCCCATCATCTGTTACTGTGCTATAGCTCTCCACCGCCAGAATGTATAATTGGCAGATTCCATGAACAGAAGCCCTTTGCTATTGGGAAAACAATGCTGATTGCGAACCAAAAGTGGGGGGGGGGGAAGATGGACTCATGAAAACACAGTCTTACATTCCTCCTTTAGGTCCCAACAACTATATCCAGTTTAACTTTGTCTACATATATATGTAACATCTAAGAGATATCTATTTAAATGCCTTGGTCTTCTGGCATGTAGAATAAGTGGAACAAGAAGCTAAAGGGCTCTCTCTCTCTCCCCACATATACATACATATATATATATATGTACATATATATATATAGTAGAGTAGAATAGAGTAAATATTTGCATTTGTGGTGTGATCGATAAGGAAGATGGCAATAAAGTCAATGAGGATAGTGAGATGAAGAAGAAAACAGAGATGATGCCCTTTACCACTAAATGCCAATGTTCTCATAATATTAAGCTAGCCAATTATCTCAAATTTAGTGAAAAGGAAAAAAAATCAGTTGTTTGATAGAAATCACTGATTTTTGGAGTGAGCTTATGCTCAAACAGTAAATCTTCTTGCCTAGTATAGATAGGTCTTCAAAAAGCTGCCATCCAAATCGCTTACACAACCTCCACGTGAGTTGATTGTTCCTCTAAAGCATTATTTTTGTACCATGTACCCCTCTGTCCACCTGGTAAAAATCATAGACTCAAAATCTCAGCATCATAACTTTAAATTCATAAAATAAAACCCAAAGAATTACAAAGGAAGCTACTTAAATTGAAATACAGTTATCAAATATCTTTTTTTTTTAATGTTCATGGACCTCAGATTAGGAATCCCCCTTTTCTCTCACTGTACCGCCTAGCCACCCTTGAATCCCCCTTTTCTAAAGGGTGGAAGTAATTAGATCCTGGCCCCATGGTCTACAGGGTAACCTTCACTTTTTTCGTACTCTTCTGGGTTGGGAAGGAACAGTTATGGCTGTGCCCAACCAGGTCCTTACCCTACCAAACTACGAAACTAGATTCAGTCTCCTGACACTCTGGAATTTTTCCTGTTCTGATTGATGGGAAAAAAGCTCATTCTGCCCTACATTTCCAAGGCAAAAAAAAGTTGATATTCAGACTGAATTTGGTTTCAACTTCTTTAATGCTGCCTTCTGAAGTTCTGAGATTAGAGAATTCTGGGATTGGAGAATTAGAGAATTTCCCCATCTTCTCCCTGTTTTTTCATTCTAAATTATGAAAATGTTTTCATCACATTTCTGCTTGGATTTGCCACAGTGGTTCTTTGAGATCCTCTAAAAATGGGCATTTTCAAAGCATCTCTTTACATTTTGCACTTAAATATCCATCTGTTTCTTTGACACTATACAGAAAAAAGCTAATTATATTGAAATCTGGTGAAATAAAACATCTGTGTGAGACCTAAAATTACCTTTTACTCTTCTGTGGACTCTTTCAAGACTGAGGAATTTTTCATGGTTCTGTTTGGATGTGGCTGGGTTGTTAGCAAGAGTGCTGACACAAGGCTAAATAATTTTATAAGAGGTAGAGTTGGTGGGAGAGTTTTCAAAAGAAGAGAATTTTTTTAAACTGCCAAATTCTTTGGGACTGATGAGAGACACAAAGAGGGAGTGACAGACAGACAGATACAGACAGAAACAGAGAGAAAGAGGGAGAGAAAGAGACAGATAGAGACAGAGAAATTTTGGAAGCCAGAAAGCTGTTATGTGTAGGAATGGAGGTTTTCAATGGAGGATGGGAATATAATTTCTGTCCACTGAAGCTCTCATAAATATTATAGGGTGAACTTGGCCAGTGGGTTGTGGATAGGGCCTGAGTAATAGTAGATAAAGGGCAGGAAGGCCACAAAGGGCTCACATATATGGCAGTTTTGCTGCTTTACAACTCCTGGAAGGCTTATCTGTATGCAGCAATCATAGGATAAGGGATTATGGTAGGTGGGTTCCATTAAATACAGTTACTTTGCTTATCAATCAATTCGATATAAAAATATGGTCAGAGTAGATGGCAAAATTCAGAAAGGGATAGAAAGAAGGTATTTTTCCCTTTTTCATGGAAAAGTAGACTATTGAGGGCACAAAGAAAGAATAAATATCCTTACAGAGTTTCACCCACACATAATTTCTCACATTATTACCAAATTGCTCTTCCTTATTTACAAATCTGATCATGCCAGTCTTTTCCAAAAACAAAATTCTCCAATTACCTCTCTACTGACTATTAAATTAAGTCCCAATTCTTAATTTTGCTGTTTAAGGCACTCCACTATCTATTTAAGGCCCTCTGCATGCTAACCCCCCTTTTCTAGTCTGCTCAAATAGTATTTAATCAAGGAAATTTACTCTTTGCCATAAATTTTTTAATGTTTTCCTATCTCTGTGCTTTTGCTGATCCCAGATCCCCAGCTAATAATATTAATAATATTACCCTGGGACTCCTAAATCCCTCCTAAGGTAGGGAAAAGGATTAGCAATCCCTATCCCACCCCACCTCCAGACTTGCATAGTCCACTTAAAGTACTACACTTTCTTCTCCTCCATATCATGGTCCTATACATTGTGGTTTTCTTGGTTCAGGCTCACAATTCATCCAAGAACTCATTATTTTTTTTAGAAATAACTCCTCTTGCATGTTGCTACTTGTATCTGTTGCCCTCTCTGGGACCATGTATTTTGTTCTTTCCTGGGGCTATATGATGGAGGTGTGTGTTTCCTGGAGGAGCCATGAAGACACAGGTATATACATTCTTCCTTCCAGGGAAGTAGAATATATATATGTCCCTGCCAGTCTTCTTTCTGATCAGGGTACATCTAGATTTCTATATCTTACTCTAGCTTTGGAAGCTCTCCTTTTAAATACTTAGTTTGAGAATATACCTCAAGCATATGATTCAATCGTGTTCCTATGTGGTGTCAAAAAGCCAAAGCAAATTTTTACCTTAGCAGGGAGATATAAATTCTAGAACAATGTTCTTACCTGAATGATTTTGTTAACAAATCATTAATATTGACAAAGGAGTAAAGCTTGTTTAGGGACTCTTACAGGAGGGCTTTACTAACCTCTAATCTGCCAAGCAGTTAATCTTGCCAAGGAAATCTCAGAGAGACACATTCCTTTTACTCTTTGGATTCTCATACTGCAAAATCATATCAATCCAGTACCTCAAACATCTCCAGAACCTACTGCCTCTGTGGGTTCTGGATCACCCACTATTTGGAAAAGACAGTGGAAAGAAGTGGCAAGCTCTTTCAAGACCTTTTGTTTATAGAAATCTCCAGGGGCTCAATCTCATCATTTCCCACCTGGCTACACTCCTGTGACTTCATTACCCCCTCCCACTAGGGACCCTTCTCCTCTTTTTTCAGCTTATTTTAATGTGTTGTCTTTCCCCATTAGATGTGAGCTCATTGACTACAGGGACTGTCTTTTGCCTTTCTTTGTATTTCTAGTGATTAACACAATACTAGCACATCATAGGCATTGAAGATATGTTCATTGTTTGATTGACCTCCTCAAGAATATTAATGGGCAGCAGCCAACAACTAATCCAGTGCCATGGTTCTCATACCAGGATAGCCACTATCCAATGGCTCTGGACTCCCTAATACTCTACCTTGAAATGCCCAATGAATACTGAATATAAAACTTTCTGAACCTCAAAGATTCTAAACCTTCATCTATGGACTGGTGATGGGGGGGGGGGGATACTGCGCTAATCATTGGAGGTAGAGGCCAGAATGAGAACCCTGAGGACCCAGGGAAGAGGAGGAGGAGGAAGAGAAGAAGAAAGAGGAGAAGGAGGAGGAGAAGGAGGAAGAGGAGCAGGAGGACTACAGGAGAATAAGTAAAGTGACAAAGGAAGGGATTCAAATAAGAGGAAAGAAATGAGAAGATCTCAGTTCACTAGTGGGGAAAATTGTTAATACAGAACAAACCCATGAGAAGAGAGGTATTTTCTGTAATGGGAATTGAGACCTTACAAAGAATATAATCTTCAGTGATTCAGTGCTTAGGAAAACCACTAGCTTTAAGTAAGTTTTGTGCCTCCATGAAGACATTCTACCTTAGGAAAAGAAAAATCACTGGGGGCAACTGTCATCCAGAAAGGTGAGAAGGCATGGAAGCAAAGAAGATATTTCATGGCAAAAGGGAAAGAAAATGGGAAGGCAGGTGTTGGGATTGTGTTATACCATCAAGGGCAGCTAATTGGTATAGTGGATAGAGTGCCAGGCCTAAAGTTAGGAAGACTCTTATTCCTGACTTCAAATTGGGTGTTGGACACTTACTAGTTGTGTGACACTAGGCAAGTAATTTAATTCCATTTGCCTCAATTTCCTCATCTGTAAAATGAGCTGGAGAAGAAAATGGCAAACCACTCCAGTATTTTTGCCAAGAAAACCTCAAATGTGGTCACAAATATTTGACACATGAAAACAATAAACAACAATAAGAAAAATCAAAGATATAGGAAAATTTCTACCATGGGACAATACTTCTAACCTCAATATGTCCTTCAGGTATTGATAGATCTAAGAGTAAGGCACAAGAGGGGAAAAATGAGGAGGGGGAAGCAGGAAATATATACAAGCAATAAGATGTTTTTAAAATATATGTGGTACTTAAAATAGATATTTTAGAAGCTTTTATTCTATGTGGAATACCAAGATTAAAGAAGAAATAAATAGCTATAAACAACATGAATCAAAGAATAAAAATTGAAGACAGAAAGAAAAAGAATATAATCAATAGAGGGAGTGAGGCAAAGAAATATTTTTGAGAAAAAGGAATGGAAGATGAAACTAGCAAAGGATCTGGAGGAGAGGAGAGGAAAAGAGGTTGTAATTACGTAACAAGAGGAAAACGGGTAAGAAAAAAAGAAGGGAAATGAGATGATTAAATAAAAGGAAGAAAATGGAAATTAGGAAGTTGGATAAAACTACAAAACTAGGGAAAGACATGACAAAAGGAAATAGTGGGTTTTGAGTGAAGGGATAAAAGCCTATGAGAATAGCGTTGCCTTAAGTAAGATGAATCCTGTTGCTTATAATTACAAGAAGCACATCAAGAATCACTTACATGCACAGAACAAAAATGAAGAACTAGCACAAATGCACCAGATTTTAGGTAAACCTCAAAACACAACAGTTGGAACCATATTATTAGATAAAGTAAAACCAAAATATCACGGTGTAATACAGATGAACAAGGAAATCATATTATGCCAAAGAAAACCATTTACAATAAACTAATATCACTATTAAATGTAATTTTCCAAATACCTTAGTATCTAAATACATAAAAGAAAAAGTAACTGAATCCTAAGAAGATGTAAATAGTAACGCAATAATAGTAGGATACTTTCATGTTCTTCTGTCAGATTTGAATAAATGTGAAAGAGATAAAGAAATGGGAACACATATAATTTAACAAATTGTTGGAGAAATTAGCTTTAAAAGACATAAAATTGGGGCAGCTAGGTGGTGCAGTGAGTAAAGTGCCATCCTCAGAGTCAGGAGGACCCAAGTTCGGTTCTGGCCTCAGACACTTAACACACACACACACACACACACACACACACACACAACTAGCCATGTAACCTTGGGCAAGTTACTTAGCCACAATTGCTCTCCAAAAGGCAAAAAAAAAAAAAGACATAACATTTTCCAAATGGTACTAAAGAATATACATATTTTTCAGCATTACATGGAATTTTACATGAATTGACCATGAATTAGGGTAGAGATATTGCAAACACATATTTAAAGTGGGAGGAAAGTCAACACATCCTTTAAAGACCACATTGCAATAAAAATAGTAGTTCAGGGAACACAAAGGACGCAGACAAAAATAAAGACTTAACAATGAAATCCTAAAAAAAGTGAGTCAAAGACCAAACAATAGGAAAAATAATTATATAAAATATAATTATAATCATGAAATATCTAAAAATTGTTATAATAACAATAATATCTACCTCTAAGAGATGTTGTAAGTATGAAATGAGATAAAGTATGTGAAGTAGTTTGAAAACTTTAAAACATTGTGTAAATGCTAGCTATCATAATGCAAAAATCATGTTGAATATGGTTAAAGCAGTACTCAGGGGAAATTTTTTATCCCTACAAATGTACATGAAAAGGAGGTTATTAACGGCTTGAATATGTATTTTAAATACAAAGTCAAGAAATAACTCAAAATAAGTATGAAATATTTAAGATATGAGAAATAAATTGAAAAGAAAAAGCTACAGAAATGATAAACAAAAGTAAAAACTAGTTCGATGACTAACAAAATCTACAAACTTCTAGACAACTTGATTAAAAAGAAGAGGGAAAAAACCAAATCACAAATGAACACGATACAATTACAACAAAATTAGAAGAAAATAAAATAATTTCAGAACCAACTTTGCATATTAATGAACCAAAAAAACTAAGAAAACAAAAGAAATAGAGTATTATCTTAAAAAGAAACCAGAATACCCAACAGATGAACAGATAGAGCTCTTATATAACAAACTCTCAAAAAAGGAAATAGAATGAAATATAAAAGAAAAAAACAAGTGGGAAAGAATCCTCATGCTCCTGGAATCAGAAGTGATTTTTATCAAACTTTAAAGAAAAGTTAATACGAATACTATGCAAATTATTCTCAAAAATCAAGAAAGAAAGCACTCTGCCAGACTCCTTTTATGAGACAAATATTGTCCTAATACAAAAACCAAGGAATGATATGGCAAAGAATGGTAACTATAGACTAATAATATTAAGTCAATTATCAGTTCAAAAATATTAAATAAAATCATTTCCAATTATAGTAATTCATCTAAGAAATAAATAATTCATTATTACTGTGTTGGATTTATAATAGCGATGCAAGGATGGTTCAACATAGGAAAACAAAATAATTAATCTTATTAAAAACAAAAATTCCCCAAACCATACAATTAGCTTAATAAATGCAGAAAAGTCTTTGATAAGGTTCAACAGTCATTTATTTATGCAGGGGAGAAAGAGACAGAGAAACAGAGAGACAAAGACAGAGAGAAGTTTCTACCAGCTATAGGAATAGATGTATTCTTTTTAATGTCATTAAAAAGAATCTAAAACCAAAAGAAAGCAAACACTAGATGTTTTCTCATTATATATAAAGGAAAAGCAAAAATGACTACTCTCCTTGAGACTGTTTGATATATTTCTAGAAATACAAGCAACAGCATTAAGACAAGAGAAGAGGGGTGGCTATGTGGTGCACTGAGTAGAGAATGGGCCCTCTAGTCAGGAGGACCTAAGTTCAAAGCTGGCCTCAGACATTTAACACAAAAACTAGCCGTGTAACCTTGGGCAACTCACTTAACCCCAGCTGCCCTCCAAAAAGAAAAAAAAGACAAGAGAAGAAATTAAAGGTGTAAAAATAGGCAGAGTAGATAAAGTCATCCATGTTCGCTGAAGATAAAGTTATTTTTTTAATCCTAGGGAATCAGCAAAAATATTAATTGATATGGTAAATGGCTTCAGCAAAGTTGCAATCTACAAAATGACACATCTCTAGCATTTTTGTATGACAATAACATGACCTAAGGCAACAATAGAAGTAGAAATCCTATTCAAAATATCTTTGCAAATGAATAAAAGTATCTAGCAATGTACATGTTGTACTTGTATAGATTCAAAAATATCTAATGACTGGGCCATGCCAGTATGATAAAACTGACAATACTAACAACACATAAAAAGAAACTTGGTTGGGAGAGGGTGGGGCAGGGAGGAAAATCTTCCTGCATATGACACATGATCTGAGTTTTGCTAAAAAACCAACAGTTCTAATAGACTCAGGGGAAGAAATACATTCTAAGCATGCTAGAGAGCCAATACAAAAGTACATAGATGATAGGTGGAGTGTTGTTTGTGAAAATCACCCAGAAGCCTGGTTTGGCTGGACCACAGAGAAAGCATGGAGGAGTAATTTTTAACTGAGCTAGAAATATGGGTTGGTTCTGGGTTGTGAATTACTTTAAAAGTCAGAAGAGTCATTTGAGTTTATTGAACAAGGTAATGACATGATCAGGCCTACATTTCTTGTAAAGTTACTTGAGCATTCATGTAGAAGATAGGTTAGAGTGGGGATAGACAAGGTAGGGAGACCAATTCAGAACTTGTCTCAACAGTCCAGAAGAGAGTCATTGAAGGCCTAAATAGATCTGAGAAATGCTATGGGAGATAAATGGCTCCAAGATCAAATACAAAAACCTCTATGTGACTTACAGCCCTTCAAGATCTGGCTTCCTCCCACTTCCCCAGTCTTCTTACACACTGATCCCCTTTAAATGCTCTGCTCCCTCATGTTCCAAATACATGACATCCCATCTCTTGACTGTATGCCTTTTCATTGGCTTCCTCCCACACCTAGGAATATGATGGTGGCCTCCCCAAATTTGAAAGTTTGGAAGGGTTTCAAGGAAAGCCTAATGGGTGCTATTTTGGACATACTCGATTTGAGAAGACTATAGGAGTTTAAAATGTCTAATCGCCAGTTGAAAAAGCTGAACTTGAACTTGGAGAGTGACTAGGACTGGACATGAAAGACATTTGCATAGAGATGAAAATTAAATTCATGGAAACTGATGAGATAAACTAATGAGATGATTTAAAGAGAGTGAAAGTGGACAAACATCTTTGGAGTACATTCACAATCAGACAGCATGACATGGATGATAAACCAACATAAAAGACTGAGAAGGAAATTAAGGGAACAAGTGTTTGCGTAGTATCTACAATGTGTCAGACCATGCCTTAAGCACTTTGTACCTATTGTTCCATTTGATTTGATTCTCACAACAACCCTGTAAATTAGGTGCTATTAACTGCTCTCATTTGTCCCGGTTTTGCAGTTGAATAAACTGAGGTAGAGACAGATTAAGTGACTTGACCCAGGTCACACAGCTAGATTTGAACTCAGATCTTCCTGACCCCAGGACCACAGTGCCACATCTTTGAGGAGAGGATAGTCAATATTGTCCAATACTACAGAGAAGTAGAGGAGAACTAAGATAAGGTCATCAGATTTGTTGATTCAGAGATCATTGGTAATGGTGGAGAGAGCAGTTTCAATTGAGTGATGAATTTCGAAGCCAGATTGACAAATGATTGAAAAAGAGGAAGTGAAAACAAGGGAGTCTGACTTAGGAAGAGGAGAGAGATAGTGAATGGGAGCTTCAGGGGATGGTAGAATTTAGTGAGATTTTTTTTGGTTTGTTTTTATTTTAGGATGGAATATGCTTGAAGGGAGTAGGGAAGGAATTAATAAAATGAGATTTAAGATTAGAGAGAATGAATGGATGATTGTGGAGGTAATATACTGGTGAATAAGGAATGGGGTCTCAGTTGATTTAGAAAACCATGAATTGATATTTTCTATGGTATACTGTATGTCTATTTGTTGCATTAAGCATCTCCCAATTACATTTTAATCTGTTTTGGCTCTCATTAGAGAATTTTGCAAGCCATGAATTTGATAGTTCTTTTCTAGGCATTCAGGCACGTCTGCAGTATGTAGAGGGCATACAGCATGTAGCATCACCAACTGAGAAACATCCTTCAGGCATGGAAGTCCCAAACATCAGGATTTGTTCTAGATAAGAATACATGCACTGGATAGAAGGCAGAAATAATGGTAGACAGTAGGGTCAAACTTGCTAAAGCTCAGAATGAAGGGAAGTTGATAATGTATGCCTAGGAAAATTAAAAAGGGGCTTTTAAAGAAGGCATTTTTGGGGAAAGGGGGAAGGTCAAATCAGGCATAGAATTGTTTGCTGCTCCAGGTTGAAGGAAGAATGAAAAAGGACAGTAGTGAGAAGGCAAAACTCACTACTTATTTTTATTCTTGGTTTATCTACAGATAAACTGGAAAGACTAGAATAAAAATATCAAAAATAGCCTTGAAACTCAAGATAAGTGATTTTTTTTTGAAGTGCACCTATTGGGAGAAGCACTACCTTCCAGGGGTTCTGGCTTCCACTTTCCCAAATACATGTAAAAAAGGGACTGTGAACAAACTTTGGAGCTGCAGAACACACAAAATGACACAGAGAAGCTAACCTCCCACGGAGGACAGCCTGGCAGGCTGGCAGGAATCGGCCAGCATGGTGCTCTGGGAGCCGAGCCCAGCCTGAGGTTTTAGCCCCCAGCCACCAGCAGAGGGACTACAGATCAGCAGCAGCTGTGGCCCTTTCCAGATTTATTAACACATAGAGGTGAAGGACAAAGTGAGAGGTCAGTACATTCTGGACTTTGGGACCCAGTAAGTAGGAGTGTTGGCTTTTGCCCCCAGGGCGAGAAGCCACTGAGCTGCTGGCACAACCAGTCAGTACTACGTGGCAGCTTCAGCTCCTGGCCTGAAGACTGTAAGGGGACCTAGCAAACAGTCTTAGGGGTAATTTTGCTTTAACCTGCTTGGATCTGGATTGCAGCATAGGGTGGTGGTGTCAGGGTATGTGACCAGCTTGCCAGAGCATGAGAAAGCCTCAGAGAGGGCACCCAATACCTCCAGCAGCTGAGAAAACTCCAAAGTTTGGGATGAAAGCTCCCCTGTCTGCTGGCAGAATCCTAATGTAGCAAAAAGCCCAGGGGTCAAGTGACTGAGGGGCAACATGACCAGGCAAAGGAAACAAAGAGGACAGAAGATTCCAACATTAGACTCCTATTTTGTGGACAAAAAGGAGCAAAGCATGGAACAGGAGGAAGACAGTGAAGTCAGAACTCCTGCACCAAAAGCTTCAAAGGAAAATACAAGCTGCTTACAGGCCATAGAAGACCTTAAGAAGCAGATAAGAGAAGTGGAGGAAAAATTGGGAAGAGAAATGAGAACGATGCAATAAAATTATGAAATGAGAGTCAACAGCCTTACTGAGGAAAATAACACCTTAAAAATAGACTAACTCAAATGGCAAAAGAGGCTCAAAAAGGCAATGAGGAGAAGAATGACTTAAAAAGCCAAATTTGCCAGATGGAAAAAGAATCTCAAAAGCTCACTGAGGAGAATCATTGCTTCAGAATTAAATTGGAGCAAATGGAAGCTAATGACTTTATGAGAAATCATGATGCTGTTAAACAGATCCAAACAAATGAAAGAATAGAAAGCAATGTGAAATATTTCATGGGAAAAAACACTGACCTGGAAAATAGATCCAGGAGAGATAATTTAAAAATTATTGGACTACCTGAAAGCCATGATCAAAGTAAGAACCTAGAAGACATCCTCCAGGAAGTTCTCAAAGAAAACTGCCTTGATGTTTTAGAACCAGAGGGCAAAATAAAGGTTGAAAGAATCTACCAATCACCTCCTGAAATAGATCCCCAAAAGAAAACTCCTAGGAGTATTATAGCCAGGTTCCAGAATTCCCAGATTAAGGAGAGAATATTACAAGCATCCAGAAAGTAACGATTTGAATATTGTGGAAACGCTATCGGGATAACCCAGGATCTGGCAGCTTCTACATTGAGGAATCGAAGGGCTTGGAATATGATATTCTGGAGGGCAAAGGAGCTGGGATTAAAACCAAGAGTCACCTACCCAGCAAAATTGAGTATCATGTTTCAGGGGGAAATATGGTCATTCAGTGGAACAGAGGACTTTCAAGCATTCTTGCTGAAAAAACCAGAGTTGAATAGAAAACTTGACATTCAGATACAAGAAGCAAGAGAAGCATGAGAAAGTAAACAGGGAAAAGAAATCATAAGGAATTTATCAAAGTTGAGCTATTAACATTCCTACATGGAAAAACAATAATTGTAACTGATGAAACTTTTCTCAGTAGTTGAAAGGAATAGATAGATAGATAGATAGATAGATAGATAGATAGATAGATAGATAGATAGATAGATAGATAGATATAGATATATATGAGGGTATATGGGCATATGAATACATGTGTGTATATATGTTTACAGGTATACATAGAAGGCACAGGACCAATTTAACAGGAAGGGATGATACTTAAAAGGCGAAATTAAGAGGTGAGAGAGGAATATAATGAGAGGCAATGGGGAGGGACAAAATGGGGTAAACTATCTCATATAGAAGAGGCAAGGGAAAATGGTTACCATGGAGGGGGAAAATAGGAAGGCAAAAGGGAATGGGTCAACCTTATTCCCATTGAATTTGGAGTCGGGGAGGGAATGAAATACACACTAAATAGGGTGTCTCACCCTCCAGGAGAGTAGGGGGGAAGGGGATGAGAGGGGGTATAATGGAACAGAGGGCAGGCTGGGGGTGAGGGAAGTTGGATACACCCACTTCTGAAAAGGGACAGGATCAAAGTAGAGAATAGAACAAGTGGGAGGCGGGATAGGAGAGAGGTAAATATAATCTTTCTTTTTCAATATATCTACTATGTTATTGTTTTGCATTAGCCACACATATACAACATATACTGAACTGCTTCTCTTCCCAGTAAGGGTGGGTGACAAGGAAGGAAGGGAATGAATCTGGAATGCAAAGTTTTAAAATCAAATGTTTGTATATATATATATATATATATATATGTATATATATGTATATATATAATTATTAATAATATTTTACATCTATTTGGGAAATAAGATATACAGGCACTGGGGCATAGAGATTTACCATGCCCTACTGGAAAAGTGGAAAGGGGTGTGGGAGAAAATATGGGAGAGAGCAGATTGGGGCAGGGGATATCCTGGGGACTGCTATTTTGGGGCAGGGGGTAGGGGAAAAATGGGGAGAAAATTTGTACCTCAAAATCTGGCAGAAGTGAATGATGTAAATCAGAAGTTAATAAAGCATTTGAAAAATGGGGAAAAAGGGGCAGCCAGGTGGCTCAGCGAGTAAGAGCACCGACTCCAGTGTCAGGATGAACCTGGATCAAATCCTGCCGGATACTTAGCATCACACCCAGAAATAACTGGCCATGTAACCTTGAGCAAGTTACTTGACCCTTTTTGCTTAAAAAAAAAAGAAAGAAAGAAAGAAAAATGGGGGGGGGGTGGAAGTGCACCTATTGGGACGGCTAAGTGGTGCAGTGAATAGAGCACCGACCCTGGAGTTCAGAAGGACCTGAGATCAAATCCAGCCTCAGACACTTAACACTTACTAGCCATGTGACCTTGGGCAAATCACTTAAACCCAATTGCCCTGCCCTCCCCCCTCCAAAATGCAAAAAAAAATAGTGCACCTATCTGTCCCTACTAAGCTCCTATTATGAGACTTATAAAGAATTAGTGGATATGATAGTTGAAACACTGTCTATGATCTCTGGGAAATCATGGAAAAGAGGCAAATTTTATGGGACTGGAGAAAGGCAAATTTTATCCTTCAAAAAAGGGAAGCTCATAAAAGTTTTAATATGCAATTAATTTTAGATATGGTTCCTAGAAAAATATAAGATGTGTATTCATATGGTAATATGTAAGCATCTAGGAATGGAAATGCTAATCACTAGAAGCTAGCATGGGTTCATCAGATCAGATCATTACAGAATAACCTTATTTGAATATTTGACAAATCATTTATATTGGCATTTACCCAGAATGCCAAAGGTGGAGTATTCTACAGATGAGAACAACAGAACTAATCCAATATGATGATATTTGAGAAAGTTCCTTTATCTAAATTAATGAAACAAAAATCAATTTCACAAGTACTGGATGGGGCCACATAAGAGTTAATGAGAAGATTTTTTTCGTTTATTGTTTTTTTCATAAGCTGCAAACACAGAATGAGTTAATATTTGCCTTAACCTCAAAAGCTAATGAATGATATCCTAGGCTAAAAGACAGAGACATAACATCCAGATTAATGTATATGCTAGTCTCACTGTACTCTACCCCGGTCAGACCATAAATGAAGCACCGAGTAAAATTTGTAGGGGTCACTTTATATGGAAAAGTTGGAGCCTGTCCAAATCAGGATGACTCTGACAGGAGGTCATGTTATAAGGGGATCTGTTAAGGAAAATGGAAGTATTTAACATGTAAAAGGGATGTTGGTGGGGGTTATAATATCTTTCAGACATTGAAAGGACAGTTGTGTGGAAGTGAGGATAGGCTTTTTCTGGGTGGCCTCAGGATAAAGAATTAGGAGCAATGGATAAAAGCTATGGAGAGGTTAATTTCAGCTCAATATGTAGAAGACTCCCCACAAGCCGGAAATGTCCCAAAATGGCATAGGAAGCAGTAAGCTTCTCTTTACTAGAGGTTTTCAAGGAGAGGCTGGATGCACTTTATTTTATTTAAGCAATCGGGGTTAAGTAACTCTGGATGCACTTTTGATGAGATTGTTAGTTAGATTCTTTCTTAGATATAGGGGATATTAGAAGACTTTTGAGATCCCTCCCAGTTTTAAGGTTCCATTTTTCATGTGATTTGTGATTTAGGACCAAATAACCTCTAAAATTCCTTCCAGCTTTAAATTCTTTGACCTTCTTATCTAGTTCAAACCTTAATTTTATAAATGAGGAATCTAAGGTTCAGAAAAGTGAAGTTACTCAGCCAGCATTTTCACAGTTGGCCTTGATTTCCTTTAAATGTCACAGATCTAACACCATTGAATTTAAGGGAAAGAACACTGAGCTCAAACTAGGCAAAACTATTATTCAGTACATACTATTTGGCTTTCATGCTTCTGACGTCCCCTTTCTATGAGTTATTTCCCTTTTCACTGTATCTCCCTCTTTTTTGGTAGGAGAGGATATACCCAAAGATTCTTCCCCCATCAAAAACTAGTCCTGGGAAAGGACCTGATCTGTTACTGGCACCTTGAAAATTTGAAGGAGGCAATAAATTTTTTTAAGCCAGAAGCATTTCATATGGTGGGTCCCTCTCCAAATTATAGGATCACAGGATAGAAGGCACCTTTGAATTCATCTTGTTCAGTGATTCTCAAATGTTTTTGGTCTCAGAACTCTGTTACATTCTTTAAAAATTGGAAGACCCGAAATAGTTTTCCTTAAAAAATAAGAAAAAAATGTAGATTATAACTATGGATATCTATAATGTTAGAAATTAAAATGTTAATATTATTATTAAAATGGTTTTAGCCTCATGTATAACCTGAAATGATTTCACGGAGTCTTGAGGACCCCAGGCTACATTCTGAGAACTGCTGATCTTATCCAACCCCCTAATTTAACATATGAAGGAGCTGAAGGTCAAACAAGAGAAATGATGAGCATTTCAACCACATAGCAATAAGTGACAAATTGGGAGTCAAATCCAGTTTTATGTCTTTAATTGCTATCCTTACATTTTCTCAATAACTATTAAGGTTTGTCCCATGTTAAAGTAATTTCAACATCAATGAAAAGGCAAATGTGTGTGTGTGTGTGTGTGTGTGTGTGTGTGTGTGTGTGTGTGTGTAGGATGGTATTTGGACTTTCTTGACCCCAAAAAACAACTGTACCAGGTAGCTGACTGCTTAGTTAGTTAAGTGTCTACTAGGTGCTGTGCTAAATGCTAGGGATGCAAGGAAAGGCAAAAAAAAGTTTCTGCCCTCAAATTGCTCACAGTCTACAGGCGGGGGGGAGGGGAGGGGGCGGCGTCATACAAGCACCTAGGAACAACAAGACACAAACTTTATCAGAGATGACCAACATATAGGAGGTACTAGAATTAAGAAGGACTAGTAAAGGCTTCTTGGGCAGGCTTAGCAGAGACGTGAAGGGAGTTGGAGAAGTGTGGAGGTAGAGAAGAGGACAGAGAGCATCCCAGTATGGGGACAGTGGTGAAAATGCTTGGATCAAATCTCCTGATGAGTATTTTGTCTTACTCCAGGGTTAGTGGACCCAAGAATATTGAAGAGGAAAGACTGGAAAGAATCCTGGAGGTGTAGGAAGGGTGGAAGTTAGGAAAGGCTTTCAAAGCCAAAGGATTTTATATTTGATCCTCAAGGTGATGGGGAAGCCAGCTCAGCCAACTTGGAGCTTATGAAGTTGAATTTAAAACCTAAGCACAGCAGGTGGCACTCTCTGACCTCACTTGCCCCTGTAACTGCCCATAAATTAAGGGAGGTGATGTAAATAAAGAGTCCTAACCTTATGGGTTGTATGCATCAGTGAACAGGCTTGTGCATGCATGTGTGTGTGTGTGTGTCTGTGTGTGTGTGGTGAGTGGGAAGGGAGGGAGTGAGATGATTATTCTGACCACTAAAGCTGGATTTCTACATATTGGCAGAGTCAGACACCCATGACCAACAGTAATAAAGAGGGACCAGCTGGTGCCCCATTAATAACCACTGACTCCTGAGACTTCTCCCAACAGATGAGGGCAAATAGTGTAGACAATCATTACGCTATCCCAGGAACACCCTTCCATAACCCTGGAGCCCCAACTTCATGCCACTCACCTTTCAACCTGATTCTCTTTAACACCAAGGTCCTGGGATATTTATTTTCTGACCCCGAATATTCTGGACATCAGCCATCTCATAAAGCCGATGTCATCCCGTCACCTCGGAGTAGCCCTTAATACACTGTGGGGGCTTAATGGATGCTAATTTTCATTATAGATGATCATCAACACAATGAAAGAAGGCTTTGCAAAAGCTTCTGTCTGACAGATGTGATCTAAGAAGTCTCATCTCCCCATTGCTGTAGAGTCTTTAGAATGGAAATATATTTTTATCACATAAAACCCTTTGTGTGAATGGCAGAACTATGTTATGTGAGCAATGGCAATGGAGGTTTAAAAAATAATGCCCTTCACACTATTCTAAGGATTCAGGCTAGGATAGCTGTTCTAAATCAGAGTGGAGTATGGACTGAGGGAAGTGTACATTGAGAAAATTTGATAAAATGACTAGGATACCACTCTGGTACTTAAAAATCACCATAAAAACAAGAATAATGAAATGTACTTTAAGCCTACAGGGGTCAATATAAATATTCTTCAGCCCAGGGAATCAGGGGAGTTTCTAAAAGGATTCTTTTAGCAGCTTCCTCCTCAAAAAACTAAGAGGATAGTAGAAATGATTTTTTTCCTTAAGAGAAGAAATTAATCTGAACCTGTGATATCCTTGGTATAGGGTATGCCCAGTGAAGAAACCCCTTTGATAAACAATTGCTATGCAATTTTCAGTCTTTGAGATTTGTTGGGGGATGGGGACAGGAGGAAGTGAGAAGTTAAAGTGACTTGTTTAGATACACATAGATAGTGCTAGAGTTTGATCCTGAAACGTGGTCATTTTGGCTTTAATGCCTCCTCTAAGCACCATAAAAATCTGGATTTCCTGGGGGGAAAATGAGGTGCTTTTAATACAATAGAATTATGGAATTTCAGAGCTGGAAGGAGCCTGAGAGGTAATCTAGTACAACCCTTGCCTAAATCAAGAACACTGTGAGTAATGTAGGATAAGTGATCTTAGAGTTGGAAAGGAATTTACAGAGATAATCTGGTTGAATTGACTTTAGAGATCATCCAATTTTATCTTTTCATTTTATAGATGAGGAAACTGAGGCCCAGAGAGATTGTAAACATGGAATGATAGAATCTAAAGTTAGAAGGAATCTCAGTGGATATCTAGTACAATCATTTTGTGAATATAGATCCCCTACACAGTCTTTCTCACAAGAGAACATCCATAATCTATGGGATAAGAATTAGTGTTATGGATTCCCTATGCAGTGTTTCTCACAAGGTGAACATTAGTGCTAACCTCCCAGAGGTGACATGGGTAGTGAGTGGCAGAGCTTAGGTTGAAATTCAGGTCTTCCTACATATCTTTTTTTGATATCTATATCTATATCTATAGATATAGATATAATGAAATTTTACCATTTATTAAAGACAAAAACAAATTTACATACTGAGATGGATATGCTCCTTTATTTTTATATAAAGAATTAAATCTTGGTGGAATATTTGATATTGTAGGATGTAGAGAATCTTTAATATTTCTCAAAGTTGATTGATATTTTGATTTTATATAAGGTTGACTCATTCCCTTTTGCCTTCCTGTTCTTCCCCTCCATTGTAACAAATGTCACTTGCCTCTTCTATATGAGAAAATTTATCCCATTCTGTCTCTCCCCATCTCATCTCATTATATTCCTCTCTCACCTTTTAATTTCACCTCGTAAGTATCATCTCTTCCTATTCAATTGGTCCCATGCCCTCTGTCTATGTACACCTGGAGACATATATATATATGTATATATATATATATATATATATATATATACACACACACACACACTCACATGTGTATTCATATGCCCATATGCCCTCCTATATAGACATATATATGTATACATATACACACATATACATATATATATATACACATATATTTACATTTCTATTGTCTTCAACAATTCTCATACTGAGAAAAGTTTCATAAGTTACAATTATTGTTTTTCCATGTAGGAATATAAGTTGTTCAGCTTTGATAAGATCCTTATGACTTCTTTTCCCTGTTTATCTTCTCAAGATTCTCTTGCTTCTTGTATCTGAACGTCAAATTTTTTATTCAACTCTGTTTTTTTTCTTCAAGAATGCTTGAAAGTCCTCTATTCCACCGAATGACCATATTTTCCCCTGGAACATGCTACTCAGTTTTGATGGATAGGTTATTCTTGGTTTTAATCCCAGCTCCTTTGACCTCTGGAGTACCATATTCCAAGCCGTTCTATCCCTCACTGTACAAGCTGCCAGGTCCTGAGTTATCCTTCTCACCCAGGGGGCAAAGGCTGGATCACACTCCAAATTCCCAGGTCCCACAGTCCACACTGCACTGACCTCTTACTTTGTCCTTGGCATCTATGGGTTGATAATTCTGGAAACTGCCACAGCTGCTGGTGATCTGAAGTCCCTCCAGCCGGTGGCTGGTCAGGCCACCCTGGGCTAAGACCTCCAACTCGAGCAGGGCTGGGGTCAGCTCCCAGAGCGCTATACTGGTCGCTTGCTGCTGGCTGCCGGGCTGTCCTCAGTGGGAGGTTAGCTTCTCTGTGTCATTTTGTGGATTCTGTAGCTCCAAAGTTTGTCTAGAGTCATTTTTACATGAATTGGGGGAGGTGGGAGCTGGAGCTGCTCAGAAGTCCTATTTCTACTCTGCCATCTTGACTCCGCCCACTCTTGCTACATATCTTTCACATCCAAAATTTGCCTTAATACTCCTCTCTTACTCCAACTCTCCTCCCTCATCTAAGACAACTCCTTCTTTTTGGACATCTCTACTTCTTAGTCATCTCATACCTAGCACAAAGCTGAAATCTGCTTCCCTATGACTTACATCTGTTAGTCTTAATTACTAACATTTATGCAAAGATGGCAGGCTATGGAATTGTTGCTCCAGGCTATGGAATTGTTGTCTTGATCCTCACAACACTTCCAGGAAAAAGGCTAGTGGCATATTAGCAAGAAATCTAGAAATTCCAAAATTTACATCTGTGTGACCCTGGACAAGTCACTAAATCCTTGTTTGTCTCAGTTTGCCCATCTCTAAGATGAGCTGGAGAAGAAAATAGCCAACCTCCCCACTATCTTTGCCAAGAAAACCCCAAATGGGGTCCTGAAGAATTGGACACTACTAATCGACTAACCCACAACAAGAAATTCAGAGAACTTGGGGAATTTCCCAAGTATTGCTGAGAAATGAATGCCAATAGTACAGAATTCAGCACCAATTATACATATCAGCAAATTAACAGCACAAGAAACAGCACTGCAAAATAGTGCAAAGGGTTTTTATAACTTGTGGACTCTCTGTGTAGATCATCCTAGGACATGAGTTTTCTCACACATAGTGAATACTTTGTTAGCTGTCTGAGAATCATCATTTCCCTCATTCTGCCTTTGAAGGGGAGAAGGGGTAGTACCAATAACTTCCTTGATATTTTCCCCCAATGATTTATTCCCCTTTTTCAGATAGCTTACGAATAGATCTGTCTGTGCTCTCCAAATTATGCCACCCCCAGCATGATATTTTTTTGTTGTTCATTCGTTTTCAGTTTTATCTAACTCTTTGTGACCTTATTTGCGGTTTTCTTTGCAAAGATACTGGAATGGTTCACAATTTCCTTCTCCAGCTCATTTTACGGATGAGGAAACTGAGGCAAACAGGGTTAAGTGGTCCTTCTCTGCATTCATTTGTTCTGGCCCAATTGCAATTTTCATCTTGTTTTCTTTAATTCCATTTTTATTTCTTCTAGCAGCATACTGGAAACTGTGATGTTAGGGTTCTAAATGTGACAACTCTCTTGCCATTGATGGAGAAAATGATTTATTAAAAAAAATATTCACAGAGATCTCTTCCATTTTCCACAGTAGAGAAGGAACATTTATATTGAGAATCTTATCTGGGCAACAAATCAGTAATAGTTTGAGGGGAAAATAGGATTTGTAGAATATTAATCACCCTACTGTTCCCTTTATACTGCTATGTTATAAGGAGCATAAATAGTTGTTTACATATAGACATCTACTTGTAGTCATTAACCTCCTTGGAATAGAGTCTCAAATTTGGAACCTCTAGGAGTGAAAAATGTATCAATTTTGTTGCATAATTCCAAATTGTTTTTTTTCTAAATAGCTGTACCAATCCACAGCCCCATTAGCACTCAATTAGCATGCCTTGATTCTGACAGTTTCTACAATGAGTTTCTCCATCTTTCATCAGCTTCACTATCTTGATTAGAGTAAGTGGTGCCTTAAGATTATTTTCATTTACATTTTATCTGGTTTTTATTAGCAAATTCAAACAATTTTCCAATAGGAATGAATAGTTCTTCTGGAAGCTCTTTGTTCATACCTTTTGACCACTCCCTCCTGCCTTCAATCCATTTTGCAACATTCTTAGGTTTTATGGGCAAGTTCAACTCATTAATTATCAATTATAATTCTCAAGTTTGTTTTTCTCCTTCTTAAAATCCTATCATATCTCTTTTTAAAAATTAAATTTTAAAGACTTATTTTGATTAGAATAATTTAATCCCAATTTCTTCCCTTTCCACTCCTCTCCCTACCCAGGCTGATCCTTAATTACTGGTGCCTACCTAACATGTCCTATTTTTTATATGTGAATATGATTAGCTCTCCATAATTTTAGTTTGCTTTGAGTGAAGCAATTCCTTTTCTGATTCTGCAATAGAAGTCAGCCACTCCTTTTCCTTTTCTCTTGTCTAGTCCAGTCCCCTACTTACTTTGTTATTTTTACGACTATTTATTTTTACTTTCCCTGCCTAGCTCAAATAAGGATTTTGTTCATGAATTCCCTTTATGCCTCACCCCTTATCTATTTGACTTATCTTCATCAACACCAACATCAAGAAAACTAAATCCTTTCCTCCCCCTCCTCAGGCATTCTCCAGTTTATTTATTTTTGAATTTTCAAACCTATGAGTTATATCTCCTTATTTTCACAATAACCTTTAGTCAAGATGCACACCCAAGGAACAATATCCTTGTCTCCCATTTTTAGCATGTAAGCACCTAGTCCTTTTAAGCTATGCACACTTGCTTTTCTTTCTGAATTTTAATATTGGGTTTGCATTTCAAAGACTTTGTCCAACTATATTTCTTTCAAAAAGAATATGCAGAATTCACATTTTACTTCCATAATATTATGACCAACTTTACAGAATGTTATTTTTGGAAGCTAGCCATTTTCCTTTGTAATTTAGTATATCTTACACTGTTTTTTCTTTTATATTTAATTGCAGATGAACAATCACAAAGTATTCCAACTAAAGTTACTTGATATGCATCTTTCTGTTTTTGACTACTAGTAGTATTTTCTCTTTGTCCAGGAAACTCTAATATTGATGATGATATTTCTGGGGAAGTTAAACTTGTAGCTCTATGCTTTTGACACTACCATGTTTCCCCGATAATAAGACACTGTCTTATTATTTTTTTTTTTGGACAGAAAAACACCAGAGGGCTTATTTTCAGGGGAGGGCTTATTTTAATGAACATTGACAGCAATTTTAATAAACAGGTAAATGTGAACAAAAAAAGTACCTTTATTCAATAATGAATTCAATAAAGAACAGGATGACGCGCTCACTGCTGCAGCTCTGATTGGATGCAGCTCGGAGCGCAGTGTGCGTTTCACCGGGAGGGGGGAAACGGTGCATACAGAGGGTACCGTAATGTAGTGTGTAGCGCAGGGGATCACCTTCACTACAGTAGCAATCTCAATAGGGCTTATTTTCGGGGGAGGGCTTATTTTAGAGGAATCTTACACCAGTAAGGGGAGGGCTTATTTTTGGGATAGGTCTTATTATCGGGGAAACACGGTATGTGGATTAGAATTTAGAGTACATTGCCTAAATTTCAAAATTTCTAGGAAATTTTCTTTTGTGATATCCTAAAATATGATAGTTTCATGGAGTTTTTCAATGCTTCTTAGGTGGATCTGTCAGACTGCCTCAGACATAAGTTGCCATGGCTTATTGAGACTTTGAATTTGGTGACATTTAACTTTGTTCTATTAATCCCTCTTTCACAACTGTATTTTTGGGTTTCATATCTGTATTTCTCTTTTTCAGATTATTCTCCTTAATTCCTTTTATCACTGACTTGGAAAAAAAATTCAATTTCTGCTCTAAGGCATAGAGAAAATATGATCAAATGTAAAAAATGTTAAAATTCTAAACATTCTTTAAGGACTATAACACAATAAACATACTGGTTAATACATAATCTCCACAGAGAACATAACCAAAATACATAAACCTAAATAAAAACTTAATAATGGCTTCCTGAAAATAAGTGAATAACATCCTGAATAATACAAAGTAAACCATAGAAGTGAAAGAGAATTATAACAAAGAAATAAAATGTCAATGTGGGTCAGGGGGAAGACAGTCAAAGGAAAACTTATACCTTTGAAATTATACATTACCAATGTAAAATAATGGGAGTTTTTGCATATTCAATCAGTCAACAAACATTTATTAAGGCTTACTATGTCCCAGGTACTATAACTAATTTCTGCGATACAAAAAAGTGTCAAAAGACAGTCCCAGGCACTCTCTCTCTCTCTCTCTCTCTCTCTCTCTCTCTCTCTCTCTCTCTCTCTCTCTCTCTCTCTCTCTCT
>NW_027185876.1:17806181-17811337 GCF_028583685.1 Petaurus breviceps papuanus
TCTCTCTCTCTCTCTCTCTCTCTCTCTCTCTCTCTCTCTCTCTCTCTGTCTCTTTCTTTGTCTCCCTATCTCACTCTGTCTGTGTATGTATAGGTGTCTCTTTCTTTCACTGTTATTTCACTATATGTGAATTCATTGGTTTATGGGGTTATGTGAATTCATTGGTTTATGGGGTTATGAGAGACATTGTAGTATAATGAAAGTAACATTTTATTTGAAGACAAGCTGAAACCTGAATTTGAATCTTCCCTTCAATGCTTACTAGCTGTTTTATCCCAGGCCTCAGTTTTTTATCTAAAAAACAAATATAATAATAGTGCCTTACTCATGGGGCTGTTGCAAAGATCAAATGAAATAACATATGGAAAGCTCTAAGCAATGTAACACTATGTAAATGTCTAAGATGATCATTAGAGAGAGTTGTACTTAGATTTAAACTCAGTCATCTTGTTGAGAGTTCTTGACTCACTTTGAAGGAAGCATTATAGTGTCACAAAATTCTTAGTGCACTAAGGATTTTATGATACCTTGTATAACAAATATGTGTATATGATGTTTGAGAGATATAATCTATGTATGTCTGTGTGTATATATGTGTTTATAGATGTATATGTTAGTGCATGTGCATGCATATGTATATATACATATGCATATGTGGAAGTGGATATGGGCATGTCTGTGTATGCATGGTGTATATTGCATGGTGTGTATATGTACATATGGGATTTTTGTATTGTCTACAATACAAATCTACAATCTTTGCTGTGTTATTCTTTGATCCTGACCAATATGTTCCAACATTTATTCTCCATCCTCTTCTATGCCCAATTTTCTGCTGAAATCCCTTAATAATATGAGAAGAATCATCTTCAAAAGCATAGAGGAACAGTAGAAGGGAGAAGCAGTTTAAAGAAAATTTGTCAAAATATCCAACATAGCAAAGTCATCTGTAAAGCATTCAAGAATTAAAATAGGACCACGAATTGAAGAAAAATGGAAAAAGATTTGCAAAAAACCCTCAACATTTTAACAAACTGTTGTTTTCATCAAGTATAGTAGAACAATTCCACTTGGACATTACTAAAATCAGAGTTCCAAGTGTGCTAATAGAGAAGGTATAGATCACTTAAAAACAAAAATGATAGGAAAAGCTACTCAGTTGGACAAAGAATGTATAGAGATCTATGTTACAGGTTACACAGCTCTAAAGACATTAAAAGATTTATACACAAAGTATTTGAAGGAGGGAAATAACAAGTATGGAGAAAATATGGGACTTTATTAATCTTGAGAAAATTGACCAAGAAAACATCAATAACTACCAATCAATATGCCTCATTTCCCATTTATTTAAAAACCTCACAAAAGCCAGTCAAGGTCATTTTCAATTAGGGTAGTCTTAAGGGACAAGCAGACTTCTGCAAGCCATATTCAACAACAAATCACATCTCCACCATTTCATAAGTTCCAGAAGGCACCAGAAGTAGAATGGTCTATGACATTGAAGTCCAAAGAAAGTCAGGAAGAAGGCCAGGATGGCAATGCCAGGAAGTGTATTTCATTGGTATAGGCTTTACGTCAACTTATGCTGTGAAGAAGCATTAAAGCAAGAGTCTAATAGGAGAGCCATTCAAAATTCCATTAAAAATGCTTGAATATACCATAGAAATAGTGGCTATGGGGTTAGGGACAGCACTTGGAATTTCTTTGATATTGAGAACTTCCAAACTTGCTCTACTGAAGCAGACTGCCATCTTTTCTGCTTCTTATAGTGTCAGAAAGTTGCTTAGCCCAAGCCCTCAAGGCCCTTTTGGCTCACAGATTAAGCGCTTTGCTCTGAATCACACAGACATTATGTATTTCAGATAGTATTTGAACCTAGGTTTTCCCAGTATTGAGAGCAATCCTCTATCCCCTACATTGTGAGTGGATCCACTCTCTATCCACTACCATCAGGTGTAGCAGACTCCTATGGTAGTCAGGTAAAACCGATAGACTCCTTTTCAGAATAATATCTTTAAATGCACAGTGAAATATATATATATATATATATATATATATATATATATAGGGTAACAAAGGAAGCCAATGATATTACAAATAGCAAAATATTATATTAGTCAAACAAGTTCATGGACTAGAGGTTAAAGATCCCTGCTGGGCCATAATAATCAACCAATGAAAATGTATTAAGTGCCTCTTTGCCAGCCACTGTGCTAAGTGCTATGGATACACAAAAGGGTTAAAAGACAGTCCCTGCCCTCAAGGAGTTTTCAGCGATAGGTTATATAATATATCCTACTTTCACATCTCTGTATCCTGTGATGTGGAGATGATCCTGAGTCACAAAAGGCCATACGAGGGGATTTCATGTTCTAACAGATCCTGCCTTGTTGAAAACGTTTCAGATCTAGACCAAGGAATGGATAAATAACATGCTTATCATCTGAGGACCAGTGTGTGATGTTTCTTATTTCAGTCTTGTCCTACCCTTCACGAGCCCATTAAAGGTTCTCTTGGCAAAGGTACTAGAGTGGTTTGCCACTTCCTTCTCCAGCTCATTTGACAGATGAGGAAACTGAGACAAACAGGGTTAAGTGACTTGTCCTGAATCACACAGTTTAGTGTATGAGATTGGATTTGAGCTTAGGTCTTCTGGACTCTAGGCTGGGTGCTCTATCCACTGTACCACCTAAAGGACCAGCCTAATTTACTAATACAAAAAGAGTCAATACCAGGTTGGCTATAACAGGAGGAATTTTGGAGACTTTAGAAGACCATCCACTGAATTGTGGAGATTGCAGTATGTGATGGAGGAGGGGAAAATGCACACTTACTAAATAACAGACCCCTGTAGTGTATGTGTGTGTATGTGTATACACATGTGTGTGTTGTGGGAGATGGTACTTAGGATGTATGTTTTCAGTCTCAGGATTGTCCAAGGAGGCGTGAGGTGCTGGGCCATACCACGCATGCCGTTCACTTTCCATATTGCCCTCAGTTTTCACTTAGCTGCCCCATCCCCAGTGACTGGGAGATAATAGAAGTAAGAAAGCACGAGCTTCATGAGAGTCAGCCCTCCCCCAGCCTCCTGTGCTATGCATGGCATTCTCCTATCTTTGCCAAGCCATCCAAGCTGCTGTTGAGCCGAGATTCACCTGTGCAAAGCAGACAGTGAGGGATTGTTCGGAGCCAAACACTGTGCAATCAAATGCAGATAACTGAGGCACAGGGGTCAGGTGGGCTGCCCGGGGCATCTTTCATCTTTGACTTATATTGGTGGGGTGTAAAGTGTGGCATGGGCCGACCGGCCTGATGTTCAATGACTGCCTTGTTCTCCCCCTTTTCTTATCTGACATCTCTCTGATGTCACAGGTTTCATTTGGGTAGCTGACTTCAAAAGGGCTTTTCAGATTTTTTTTTAAATTTTTCTATTTCAGGGATAATAGCCCAGCTTTTCAAAAGCATTTTGCTTTGCAATAAAATCAAATATTCTTAAATGGGTGAGGCCAACTTAACCCCGGCCAAGTGCAGCGGCTCCCAAAGGGGAGCCAAACGATTGGTGCCAGGGCTTACAGACAGACAAAGGACTACAGTACTCTCCCTCAATGAAACCTGTCCTTTTGTTGAGACTTTGAAACATTTGACCTCATCATCCCCTATTCCCCATGAAAATGAACTCAAGTGAATGACATTTCACCTTTGTCTAAAGCAGACCGACAGGTCCTCGTGAGGCAACTGAGGAAGATAAGCCAAGTTGACTGTTCGTTCTGGCTTTGTGTAGACACAGACTTCATTTCATAGTATCATAAGCATTATGGGACCTTCAAATCATACCTTCTTGCACATATTAATAGTTAATAATTGCTTTTTTATGTGATCATCTACCTTATATTCTATTAATTATTATTAACATAAATAGAGCAGTCATGTGAGAACTCTCCCTCAGAAAGACTTGAATTTGAATCCCACCTGTAAAACCAGAAAGCAAGATGGTTTTCTGAGAAATGTGCTGGGGTGCTTAGAGTCAGGAATCACCAGGTCTGGTCCCTCCACATATGACCCTGGGCAAGTGACTTAACCTGTCTAGGCCTCAGTCTCTTCACCTGTAGTTTATATGACCTTGCATGGCCTCCAATTCATTTTCTAGTTGTGAATAAATTATTTGAACATTACTTATATATGAACAATAGACAGTTCACTAAATCTCTCTTAGCCTCCAGCCTCTAAGATCATTAGTTTAAAAGGAGTTGTGATCTGCCTCAGTGAAGGGAGCTCAACCATAGAAAGTTCCCTCATCAGTGAAATCATAGGACATTGGTGTATGAACAATTCACATTTAGATGCCTCTTTCGGGTTGACAAAAAGTATTATTGACCCAATTGTTGAGACAAAGAAAACAAGACCCGGACATGTTAAGACATTGGCCTATGGACACATAGCTATTATGTATTAGAATTCTGACTTCAATGAGAGTTGTTTTGTTTCCAAGTCCAGGTATCTTTATGTTATATCACTTGACAAATAATGAACATATTTCCAGTGAACAAGAAACCACTTCTCATAAGGACTCAATAAGCATTCATTTATCCCTTGAAGCACAGAACCATACACATTCATAGACTCATGGCTTTTCTACAAACATACTCTCAAAGTTGTCTAGAAGACTGATTTGGGAGAAGGATGCTTGGTGTGGACTCTCTTCTCCCCATATTTTGCATATTTGTTGTTCAGTTGTTTCAGTCTTATCCAACTCTTTGTTGACCCCATTTGGAATGCTCTTGGAAAAGATACTGGAGGAGTTTGCCATTTCCTTCTCCAGCTCATTTTACAGATGAAGAAATTGAAGCAAATATGGTTAAGTGACTTGCCCAGGGTCACACAGTTAGGAAGTTTCTAAATTGGCATTTAAATTCAGGTCATCCTGTTGCTAGGCCCAGTGTCTATTCACCGACCTGCCTACCATGGGCCAGGCAATTTTGTTAAGACTGGCAATATGAAGACAAAATCAAAACAATCCCTGTCCTCAAGGAGTTTACATTGTAGTGGAAGAGAAAACTTGCACACGTGTATTACAGGAGGGGAGCGAGAGAGAGAGAGAGAGAGAGGGAGAGAGAGAGAGAGAGAGAGAGAGAGAGAGAGAGAGAGAGAGAGAG
>NW_027185876.1:17811347-17861157 GCF_028583685.1 Petaurus breviceps papuanus
GAGAGAGAGAGAGAGAGAGAGAGAGAGAGAGAGAGAGAGAGAGAGAGAGAGAGAGAGAGAGAGAGAGAGAGAGAGAGAGAGAGAGAGAGAGAGAGAGAGAGAGAGAGAACGCCTGTTTCTCTATTTGTGGTCTGTTTTAAAGAAGAACAAGTCTAATGCCTCTTCTGGGGACACTTCAAATTATCTGCAGACAGTTATCATGACCTTCCCCCCAAAACTCTCCTCCAAAGAAATTGACCCCAGTTCAGGTGGAGGCAAGAAGGCATCAGTTGCGGCCAATAGTTCCATGGAGAGTATATGATTTTCTTCCACATTGTGAAAGCTGATACAAGCAGAGGGCAGGATAGCTTTCCATGTAGGTGTTTGGAAATTAGCCCTCACCACTGTTACTCAGCAGAGCATCATAATACTTGGACTAGGGGAAGTGGAGACTGGTAGGATCTCAATGACTCAGTGCTGTCTGTGAATAGGGGAAGGGAAAGGAGAGCAGATATTGCCTTGTATCTTCCCCTTGGTGTCTATTCTCCTACATTGTGAGCATTACTTCTGGGGGGGAAGAAAATCTCACATATATCCTGGACTGTGTTTTGTGGAAATATCCAGGGGATTTGTTGGTAGTGAATGTGTAATAAGGTGAATGTAATCCGAGTCCTTAGTACGATCTTCTGTCTTATGAGGAGCATTGCTATGTCAGAGGTCAGAAGACCCTGGTACTATGGGTCTTGGATTGTTTACTGATTCTCACACCTCAAATAGAGATGGACACAAGCGCACATTGTTCAGGAGTTCAAAAACTTCTTCCATAAAGGCAAGGTTCTCCTGACCCTGGGATTTCTATTATCAAAGCCAGCCCTGGAAAAATTTTGAAATAGATTATCTCCAGCGTTCTCATAGACTTCCCTTTTATGAATTCTTCCTTTCTTTCTTCCCCATATTCTGAGGAGACCCTTTACCCCTCCCTTCAGTTTCTCAGTGCCTTCCTTTTCTCTAGCAATACCAGATTCAGGGAGGTCTCTTATTTCAGTCATCAGCACCTAATAGAGTATTTTCTGAGACCCTAAGATCATAGAGATACAGCTGGAAAACCCCTTAGAGGTCATTGAGTCAGTGATACCACAACCCCTAGTTATAGATAGGAAACCTAAAACATAGAAAGGTCAAATGTCTTAGGACATTTAAAGGTCAAAGTCACCTATGTAGTTAATGACAGAAGCAGGATTCAAATCCAGTTCCTCTGGCTCCAAATCCAGTCCTACAGTATCATTTGCTGCTTTGTCACCTCCTCCAGATAAGTTTGAACACTTATCACTTTGGCATAAAATGTTTTGTCTCCCTTTAAAGGACTTTCAGGAACCAATAAGCAGTCAGGGAAGGCATTTGTGGGGTAGGAGAGCATTCCCTGGGCTTTTGCTGTCACTCCTCATGAGCAGATGACTAATCTAACTAAGGTAAGGCTGACCCTGGGTATCAACTCTCATCTGTGGACAAGGGAGTAAAGGAAAACTGTCATCTCATATATTACAGGATTGACACACAAAAACTTGCACATATATTGCAGTTAATGTTTACCACTGGGTTGTAAATAACACCTAGTATTTTCAGGAGGGAAATCAGGTTTGAAATGTCTGGATTTTAGAGTTTGGAATAAGCATATAGCAAAGAGAGGAAGGAACTAGATCAGAAAAAGGACATATTAAGGAGTATCCTTGTCTCTATACGGGTGATGAAGAGGATACAGGCTGATAGAAGGTCCAAGGAAAGGTCAGTTTTTTTTTCCTCTACTTACTTTCCTGGGAGTTGTCTATCCAGGCACTATAATGTAACCAACTGTTTCATTACCCTAATATTTCTAGTAGATACAATTTAATCTCAGCCACAAAGGAGCTAGGAGTTAACTACATGTCTATCTATGTCTGCCTATATCTACGTCTACATCTACGTCTCTGTTTATATACATATTTGTGTCTGTATCAATGTCTTTGTCTACATCCATGTCTGTATCCAACCCCCCTCTATTTCTCTCCTTCCCTTCCTCCCTCCTTCTATAGTTATAGCATGCTAGGCTTAGAAGTCAGAAAGACCTTGCTTCAAATCCACTCTCAGACACTTTCTAGTTCTGTGACCTTAAGCAAGTCATTTAACTTCTGTCTGCCTCAGTTTTTTCATTTTCATTTTCATTCGTTCCATATAAAATGGAACTAATAATATCATCTACCTCACAGAGAATTGTGGTGAGGATAAAATGAGATATTTGCAAAAAGCTTTGCAAACTTTGAAGCACTAAAAAATACTATCATATATAAATATTATATATTATAGACACATAATATATCGTGCATACCATACACATTATACATATATGTAAAATGTTACATATGTTCTCTAAGCTTATATTGATACTTATTCATTTGTTTATTTATACATGAAAATTCAAACTCTGTCTAGGTGTTAAGAAAACTTCCTATGGGTTCAGAGCAGTCAGGAATAGAACTTTTAATCTAAAATAAACTGCCTAAAGCTTGGAGAGTAGTTGTGGACCTTAGGAACCACTACAAACCCCTATGCTTAAAATGAGCTAATTTTTGTAACAGAGAAAACAAAAGAAGAACCTAACACAGTATAGGAGACTATAGTAGAAAGAGCATAGGATTTAAGGCTACCAGACTAAGCTTCAAAACCCCACGCTTTCATTCACTCACTTTGTGGCCCTGAGCAAATAGCTTAACTTTTCTGGGATTCTAGTTATATATCTGCAAAATGATGATCCTAGGGTCCCTTCTCTTTTAAAATCCTTAAAGTTCTTGCAAGTTTAGAGCTGGTAGGGATCTCAGTGATCATCTGGTATAGCCTCCACATTTTACAGATTAGGAAAATTAAGTGAAGTGAGAGCAAGTGACCCAAATGCATCTACCTCCCAGAATGATTAAGATAATAAAATTAGAAAGTATTTGTAAAGCTCTTCGCAATCCTTAGCATGCTATATAAATGCTATCATCATCACCATCTCCTCCTCCTCCCCTTCATTCTTCTTCTTCTTCTTCTTCTTCTTCTTCTTCTTCTTCTTCTTCTTCCTTACAAGTTGCAGAGATAGTATGAAATGGACATGAGCCCCAGGCTCTCAGTCCAAAGCTAGTGATCTTTCCTTTACATCATGCTATTCCTTTGCCTTGAGGAATAGTAACAGGTAAGGAAAAGCAACACCTTAGTTCTAGTGCCTTTGATTTGTTGATTATCTCCTGTACGTCTCTCCTTTGCACATAGCCATTTGCATGTTGTCTCCCCCACTTAACTGTGAACTTCATGCCAGCAAGGGATATATTTTTCTTTGTATCTTTCTTCTCTTTTGCCTTTAAGATGCTAGGTACTGAAGTGGGTAAAGTCATGGGCCTGGACTTAGGAAGACCTAAGATGGAATCCAGCCTCAGATTCTTATTGTGTGACATTAGGCAAGTCATGTAACCTTGTTTGCCTCAATCTCCTCAACTGTAAAATGAGAGTACCAATAGCTCTTACCTGCCAGGGTTGTGGGAAGGCTCAAATGAGGTAATATTTGTAAAGCACTTAACACAATGATTGACACTTTGTAGGAACAAGAAATATTTATTGACTGACTCTTATTGGCATGACATAAATAGAAGTATTTTCTTCTAAAAACCTTAAAATCTCTTCTTTATCTAAGGGCCTCATTGTGGAGCTGAAACTCGGTGAGACAAAATTTTTGAAGGAGATAAAGATCATTCGTTTCCTAGGGGAACAGATTCCCTAGCCAGAAGAGATCACACATGAACATCTCCATGGTTATAGAATCAGAATATCAGAGTTGGAAAGGTCCTCAAAGGCCTTCTCTAGCAAGACAAAACTCTCTTCCTATATCCTTGCCAGATGGTCATTCAATTTTCATTTAAAAATCATGGAAGATGGAGAGCCCATGACCTTCAAAACAGTACATTTGAATTCTTGGACAGCTCTTGTGCTGGGAAGTTTTTCCTTATGATTATTTGAAATCTGACTCATAATTGGTGCTCCCTGCTCCTAGTTCTGCCTGATAATATCAAGCAAAAATAATTTCCTTTTCATATTATAGGCCTACAGTTATTTGAATGTAGCTACAATGCCTGCTTCCCCCTAAACTTCTTATCTCATAGCTAACCATGCCCAATTACTTCCACTGGTCTTCAAATGTCCTGGTCTTCAATCTCTCACCATCCTGGTTACTTGCTTCTGGACATTCTCCAACTTATCAATGTCCTTCCTATAATATGATTCCTAGAATAGAAAGCACTAATTGAACATAATACGCCTAGTTGTGAACTTACAAGGGCTGAGTATATTATGATTCTCATCCATATGTTGGATGTCAATCAATCAAATATTTAGTATGGACCAGGTATAAGTGCTAAGGATACAAAAAGAGGCAAAAGATAGCCCTCAAGGAGCTCACAATCCAACAGACAAGCCTCATAATGAAATTTAAGTTCATGGTAAAATTGTTGCCCAATAAGTCATATCAGGATGTACTTTTACTTTATATTTCATTAAAATTCCCAAATTCTTTTTTCACATGTAACACTTTTTAACCTTGCTTCCCTATTCTGTGCTTATGAAGGTGTTTTATTTAATCCAAGTGTCAAACTTTATATTTATTCTTTCTATATTTTATCTTCTTTGACTCTGCCTACCATCTAGCCTACTGAAATCTTTTAAAATTCTGATTGCCACCAGATGACCATCTGAGTCATCATTTGCATATTTCATAAGCATTATTTCTGTAAGTTCATCCAAATCATTTATTTTAAAAAAATGGACAGATGACCAGGGCACTCTAAAATAGACCTCCCTCCAAGTTGATATCTGCCCATTACTTCTTTGATTGTAGGAATTTATAATCAATTAGTCCGTATTTTCCATGTTTTCCATAAAAAATAGCAATAGAAACTTCATCAGGGGGTGTAATATTTACAGTGCAGCTTGGTGGCACAGAGAGAATAGAGTACTGGGCCTACAGTTATGAAGACTCATCTTCTTGTGTTCAAATCTGGTTTCAGACACTTACTAGCTATGCATCCCTGAGCAAGTCACTTAATCCAGTTTGCGTCAGTCTGCCATCTGTAAAATGGGTTGGAAAAAGAAATGGCAAACTGCTCCAGTATCTTTGCCAAGAAAACCCCAAATGGCATCATGAAGAGTCAAGCACAACTGAAATGTTTGAACAACATATATATATATATATATGTATATATATATATACACACACACACACATATATATATAAAGAGAGTATATGTGTAAACATGCATACATATATGTGTGTATGTATATATATACATAAATATGATAAATTGGTGGTAATAGAAGAAACACACATGACAGTCCTTTGAATTTTTTAAATGTGACTCTCTTGTTCATCCTAAATCTTCTCTTCTCTAGGCTAAATATTCCAAATCTCTTGATCCAGTTCTCATAAGAGATGATGCCAAAGTCATTTGCCAACCTAGCTGCCCTCCTCAGGATGTTCTTCTATATATTTATGCCCTTCCTAAAATGTGATGCCCAGAATTGAACTTAAGATTCCTGACATGGTTTTACAGGAGCAGAGAACAGTGGGATTGCCACCTCCTCAATGCTAGATATCATGTAGCTTAAGCTCGTATTAGGCGTTTTCTTTTGGTTGCTTTTTATTTGTTTGTTTTTTGTTGTGAGGGGCTACCATGTTACATTGTTGATATATACAATACTTACATAAAATGCAGGAATGTTTTCCAGATGGTTTGCTTTATAGCTCCACTGTGTAGACATTGATTTTGTCTTTGTTGTGATGATGAATTTGCTATTTCTTCCATCAAACTTTGTTTCCTGGGTTACTTACCCCATGCTCTTAAATTTCCTATTATTGATTGACTTTATTGTTCCTCTAGTCTGCTTTTCACAGATGAGGAAACTGAGGCCCAGAGAGTTGAAATAGCTTGCCCAAGAGCATATAATTGGAAAGCAGCAGATCCAGATTTTGAACCCAGGTTTCCTAACTCCAAATCTAGTACCATTTATTTTCTTACAAAGAATACAGTGGAATGGAACTAGTCTATGATGCCCCTCTACCAACCCCTCCCCAGCTCTACTCTGCATGCTGCACAGAATTAAAATAATTTTCAGTCACTTGTACTAATCTTCCCTTCAATTTTCGTGATGTCAATCAGTTTCTACTTATTAGCACGAAGGTCTCCAGCATCTCTCTTCTGCTGGTTGGATTCCGGATCACCAATTTTGCCTGTGTAATTTGGGAGTCTCTTTGATTATGTATATGAATAGGTCCACTTGTTTCCTAAGCAGATGTCTGGTTAAAGTTCCCTCCCCATGATTATGGCATTCTGTGGTCTAAAAGGGAGTAATGTGAGAACGCCGGGACCGGAATGGAGAACAGGAGAGCAGCTACGTGATGCATTTTTGACCTCTCCAGGCTGCATTTTTGATTATTGAAGCTCTTAGCCAGCCTCATCATTAAACATAATTACAAAGCCCAGGAATGAGTCATTGGCCTCTAGCATAGAACTGAGGTCACTACTGTAGTCTCATGAGTAGAAACATTATTTTTTCAAGGTGAAGTTAGCTATCTCAATAAACAGAGGGGTAGTGAGAGAGAGGGAGGTCAGCAGGCAGAGGTCAGAAAGCCATCTGAGGACCCTGAGGAATTTGAAATATTCATCACAAGGACCAAAAACAAGGTGCTCAGGCCTAACTTTCAAGTGCAAGGCATGATTAATACAATCAAGGCAGCTTATATGATAAGATCATATATTGACAGCTGGAAGGAATCTTCACTCCAACCATCTCACTGAGGAAAATGAGGTCCAAGAGAACCCAAGTAGTAAGTAGAAGAGTCAAGATTTGGATCCAGGTTCTCTGACTCCACATCCAATACTGTTCCCACTGTACCATGTTACCGTAATGTCTCCTGAAATATTCAAAAGGCAAATGATGGAAACAGAGTCATAGAGTGTTTGAGGTACATGGGAACTTGGAGATAATCTAATCCAACTGCTTTTTTATATCAATCGCTTTAAAAAAAACTCTACCCTTCATAGAACCTTCCCTTGTAACAGTTCATCAAAACAAATTAACATAGAAACCATATATCAATTTATGTAGCATTTATTCCCACTAAAACAGGATACTCTTCTTGAAGACCTCCACTTAGGAGGGACCCACAACTTCTAAAGGAAGCTCTTCCCAGTGCTAATTGTAAGGAAATTCTTCTTTCTAAGAAGCCTAAACATTCCTCTCTACAGATTCCACACTTTAAGTTCTCCCCTATGAGGCAAACCAGGAGAAGTCTAATCCTTTTTTGGAATTACATCCTGTCATTTTTTTTTGAGACAGTCATGATATCTCCCTTAATTCTCTTCTCTAAGCTAAACATTCACCACTTCTTTGACTAATCTTCATATGACATGAACTGTATTTCTCTGACCATTCTCATTGTCTTTACCCTCTATAACCTTCCTAAGATATGTCACTCAGATCTCAGCACAAGACTCTAGAAGTTAAATGACCAAAGGGTAGTGAAATGGTGCTATTGCCTCCTTGGTGTTTTGGACACTATGTGCCTAGGATGATATCAATTTTTTTTGGCAACAAATATCACACTGTTGGCTTGTTTTATGAGGTTTCAGTACACTAAGACCCCTTCTCCCAGGTCTTTTATTCAATATTTATAACATTTCCATATTGTCTAGCAGTACCTTCCCCATGCTGATCTGGTTGAAACTGTTTTTTTTAACTCACATGAAGGATGTTATGTTTGCTGTCAGTCTATTAAATTTCAATCTATTTATTGAAGATGCTGATTATGTCATTCGACATGCTGGATATTTTCCCACTTATAATCCCTTGAAATTTTGACAAACATGCTTTCTATATGCCTTATTCAGAATCATTGATAGAAATATTAAATAAATAGGTCAATCATAGGTCTATGAGGCACTTCATTGGAGACCTCTTTTTAAGTTGATCTAGAACTATTAATGACCTTCACTTTGTGTCTAGCCAACCCACAAGTTCCAAATCCAGCAAACTACACCATATCTTCTAGCCCATAGCTTTGTCTTATCTACAATGATACCATGAGAGAGTTTAGAAAACAAACTTTGGGAGTTGGGCTCTGTGTTTATTCTTCTGTGTTTGAAATGAAGATAGTAGAGGATCCATAATCTTTTGAGTTACTGAAGTCTAGGTCTTCTATATTTACAAGATTTTCCAATCTACTAATTTAGTCATCCTTTCAAAAAGGGAAATAAGATCAAGGCTGCCATGATTTTAAAATTTTATTTATTCATTTATTTACATATTCATTCATTCTTACATTCATTTGCTCATTTGTGCATTTATTTGATTGTTTACTTATTTATTGTTTTTGCTTGTTTGTTTGTTTGTTCTTAGACTGGTTTCTCTATCTTGCCCAGACTGGAAGTATTGCTGGCAATTTGTGGACCCAATCCCATTACTGACAGATTGGAATAAGACCTCTATCACATCTCATCCCCCTCTGAGATCCTGTTATAATCTTATAACAAGATCTAATGGCCTGGAGTCAAGAATCAGTTACTTACTTGCTGTGTGACCCTGGACAAGTCACCTAACCATATTTGCCTCAGTCTCATCATCTGTAAAATGAGCTGGAAAAAGAAATGGCAAACCACTCCAATATTTTTGGCCAAGAAAAACCCAGTAGGGTCATAAAGAGTTGGACACAACCAAAATATCTGAACAACATGTGCCAAAGACTGTGCTAAGTCCTATAGACAATATTATTTTATTTGATCTTCAGAAAAACCTTGGGAGATAGGTGCTATTATGATTCTCACTGTAGAGTCGAAGAATCTGAGGCAGATATAGATTAAGTGACTTGTCCAGGGTCACATAACTAGTAAGTGTTTGAATCTAGATGTGAACTCAGATATTCCTCACTCCAGGTCTAAAGCTCTATCCACTGTGGCATCTGCTTACACAAAAACATGTGAATTCTAAATTTTATTGGTGTGCATTCTGTTAAATTCTAGCCAGGCATAAAGAGAGCAAAAGTCTATACAAGCACTAGGGGACATCCTTTTCCCCCTACTTTTTCTGAGAATGTGTTCCTTCCTGGCCCTCTCCTCCAAACACCCCCTTCCTACCCTCATACACACATACATAGACCATTTTAGTGACTTCTCAGCTGGGAGGCTTCTGATCAGTCCATTAGTCATTAAGATGGATCAAGAGAAGGGATATGAACTTGAAAGATTAATTTAATTGACTTCATCTAACAAAAACTAAATCCAGTCTCATCCTATCAAAATAACCAAAGACAACAATATAGAATGTACTGTTAGTTAAACGTTGATATATCTATGTCTCCCCTCACCATCTAAATCATAGAATATATCAAGGTGCCCTGGATCATAGAAGCTTAGAATTGCAGACTTTTAAGGTCATCTAATGTGATTTATGTAATACCCCTTTGTAGCTGCATGGTACTTTAAACATTATGCATAAGTACACCTTAATACTTACGGAAGATTATCTGTAAAGGAAATATGCTCTGGCTTACTCTCTCAGAGCCATATTGCTACGTCTGGGGATCTAGGGTTCTCTGAAGGCTTTGTAGAGTTTTTTTTTTCTTCACTACTGCCATCAGTAGGAGCCTCCATCAGTTGTATTATTCCTAAATTTCCATTGTTAAGTTTCTGTGAATGATGTCCCAATTCCATTTATTGACATTGGCTAGCTTTTACAAAGGGATATTTAATACCAAAGATGTAATAATGAAGTACAAATATTATCTTGGGGACATGCTTTCCTTTATCTCCATCCCTGGGGAGAGTAGATTCAATTTGGCTCACATCTAACACAGCATTGGTCCCATCAAGTTCATGTCCAAATATGTCATTGCTTCCAGCTGAGTCCTCACCTCAGCTAAGTTCATCCCTGAAAGTTACTCTTTGCTCCTTGAAGCTCTGATGGTTCACTGGCTCTGCATCCCAAACTCTGAAATGTCTAGGGACTAAAATACCTTCTGTTCTCTGGAATACCAGGATGCTAAGGCATCCTCTGAACTTTGTGAAGCTCGTTCAATCATGCAGGCCCCAACAGTTTCAGCTATAATAGGGAAGAACCCATGCAAGAGACAAAAACTGAGACTCATTTCTCATGGCACATGACATTATATGGGTGAAGGTCCCAAGGCCTATCTCTCTACCACCTTCACTAGTTAGTCACTCACTTGACAGTGTGGGCAAAGTAATCACACTAAGAGAGCAGCAGAAAGGAAAGATCTGAGACAAGGGAGTGATGGTTCAAGTCAGCTGAGCATTTTAAATGCCTCTACAGCTAATCAAGGAACCATTCATTATGTGGTTAGATAACAGAATATCACTACTCATGGTCCAGTCTCTCCAAGACGCTTGCCTAGACTCTATCACTACTATCCTGAAAGTATCCTCTCCATTTGCAGAGAATTCATCCAGGCTTCAGATTTCCATTATAAATGAATGAATGAATAAAATATAGGAAATACTAATAACAGAAAGTTTAACCCATTTATTTCATCCAACAAAAACTAAATCAATATCTCATTCAATCCAAATGACCAAAGACATCAAGTTATTATTATTACTAGATATAGTTATTAATGCTATTATTAATATTTTCCCCATCTATGCTCTTTCTATTTGGTGGCAAGCTTAAAATCCCCAGACCCTCATACCACCTGTTATTTTGTTCCATCTTTAATTCATATATTATTTTAATAAGCTTTTATGAATGCTTCCTGTGTGCTTGGCACTAGCGGCAGGAAGAGGGCAGAAAGATAAGAAATGGGTCTTGCTTTCCAGTATCCCGTAATCTTTTAAAGGATCACTTCCAATAATTATACTATAGATCACTGTTTGCTAAGTGAAAAATGAGAATCAGACAAAAGAAATACCTTTGGAGTTTCAGAGAAAATATAGCTGTGGACGAGAAAGACTCTGGTTCAAATTCCTCCTTAGATATTTCCTGAGTCTAAGTGACCCTGAGTAAGCCATTTAATACCTATGAGTTTCAGTTTCCTCTTCTATAAAATGTGGCCATCGGACTCAATGGCCTTTGAGGTCCCTTGGAGTTCAAAATCAGTCATGTCATTACATGATTTCATACTTCAGTGAGTTTGCAAGTCACAGGGGTAGTCATTCCCCAAAGATACTAGGACTTGGAGTCCTAGCCATACATTTAGCACTGATATGATTGATAGAAATCATAGAAGAGACCAAGGGAGGAACTTTGTGCCTGTTTCTAAGCGGACTTCTGGCAAACATTAGGAAGTGGACTCTCCAAACTTTAGGAATCTGTGACTTCAATCACATGCTATGCAGTCATTATTGGATCTATTTCATCTCTCCTTATGGATACCCCTCTCACCCCACCCTTATTTTCAAGGTTGCTGTGCCCTTTCCACCTTCTCCTGTCCCTTTCAGTGCTAGATATGAAATTAAACTTCCGAGCTTAAGCTTCAGCTTTTTCAACTCTTTGAAGGGAAGAAGCTATGTAAATATTAAAAAGGAATACGTAAATAAGCTACAGGCACCATCTATATTGACTTAGAAACCACAGCTAAAAATTAAGGATGAAATGCAGAGGAACGGGGCCTGGATTTACCTGTTGTACATAGCACTGAGGACATTATTATTTTTAATATTATTATCATTATTTTTATTAGTCATGAGCTATAACTTCATTGGTGTGGGAACTGAAAGTCAGTGTACCAGGCGCTAGTGATACAAAGAAGGCAAAATGCAGTCCCTGATCTCAAGGAACTCCCAGTCTAATGGGGGAGACAACATGCAAATGACTATGTACAAATAAGATAAATGTGGAATAAATTGGAAGTAATCACAGAAGGAAGGCACTAAGACTAAGGTGGACTGGGGAAGGCTTTTTTCAGAAGTTGGGATTTTGAGACTTGCAGGAAACTGAAGAAGCCAGGAGGTGGACAGAAATGAGAAGGGAGAGTTCTAGGCATAGGGGACAGCCAGTGAAAGTGTCCTGAATCAGAAGATGGATTGTCTTGTTGGATGAACAGCAAAGCCAGTGCCACTGCATCAGAGGATGTGGAGGGGAGTAAGCCATCAGAAGAATGAAAAGGTTAGAAGGGGTCAGGTTTTGAAAGGCTTTGAATGCCAGACAGAGAATTTTGTATCTGATATTGGAAAGTGATAGAGAGCCGCTTGTGTTTATTAAGTAGGTGAATATATAGTCAGTTTTTCATTTTAGAGGAATTAAGTTGGTGGTTGAGTGGAGAATAGATCAGAGTGGGGAGAGACTTGAGGCAGGGACGTCAACCAATAGGCTGTTGAGATGGTCTAGGCTTGATGAGGATGAAGGTGATGGTGATATCAGCGGAGGATACCTCCACCGATGCACACTTCAAACTTAGCTCCTATTTATGCAGAGGTGCCAAACTTGGAGCCAGTGGGACACAAGTATCCCACAAAACTTCTGAATGGGACCTGAACCAAAGTAAAATGTCATTGGGAAATAACTAGTGAAAGAAATAAAAAATATAGTACAACATGTTGTTGTTCGGTTATGTAATTCTCTGTGACACAATTTAATGTTTTCTTGGCAAAGATACTGGAGTGCTTTTCCATTTCCTTTTACAACTCGTTTCACAAATGAGGACACAAAGGCAAGCAGTATTAAATGACTTGCCCAGATCCACACAGCTAAGTAAGTGTCTCAGGCCAGATTTGAACTCATGAAAATGAGTCTTCCTGAATCCAGGCCCAGTATTCTCTCCATTGAGCCACTAGCTGCCCTTAATACAACATAGATAACACCAGTCTGTGTTTTTAACTCAATTTGTGGCCACAGGGGTCAGTTTCTATTTGAGTTGGACACTACTGAAGTAATAGAATTACTTAAAGTCCTAAGGGCTAAGGCTCTTGCCCAGCATCTCCTAGCCATTATGTATCTGAGTCAGAGCTGAGATCCAGGTCTCCCTACCTCTGAATCTGGCCCTCCATCCTTTAGAGTAATGGTGTCAAAGTCAGTGGGGGAAATGGGGGCCACTACACCATATAGAAGGATCCCAGCTTGGGTGGCATTGACATAGAAAACTACATATTAACATTATCTATGTTCCATTGTATTTTGACTTAACTTACACTTTAATCTGGTTTTGATCCAAGGAATATTTGACGTCTCTTCAGCATCTCCTCCATTGTCATTATCAGCATCATGTAGGAACACCTATCAAAGGCCTCTTTTCCCATAACACAGAATCACTAAGCTGGAAGAGACCCCGGAGACCTCACCGAAACAAGAGTCTCCTTCCACAACATCACTCCCTTCCCCCCATAAGAGGCCATCAAGCCTTTCCTTGAAAATGTCAAGTGAGTAAAAACCCACTCCCTCCTGAATCACTCTAGTTGATTTTTGCATATATAGTTCCAATTGTCACCAAGTTTTTTTTTACCCTTATACCATAAGACTGAGGCTCAAATACTTGCTAAGCACTACCTAGGTGACCATGAGTAAACTCATTGTCCTTTTCTGGGACAAAGTTTCCTTATCTATAAGGAACTGGGATAGCCCATCTCTTAGCTTCCTTCCAAATAAAAATCCTATACTTTTCAATCCTTGTTAGCTTTTCTATTTTTTAATATTCAAAGATGAAACAAGAATGTATATATGAAATAAGGTCAGGGAACTATGAAGTTGTAACTCAGAATTTAATAGGCATTTTATTTTGGCAACCACCCAGGGAGGATGGGCAGATGGTGGGCAGATGTTGCTGTGGCAGTTGGTCCAGGCTCATAGAGTGGGCACACCTGGCAAACGGGAAAGCTGCTTACCTGTGCCCTAAACCAGTCTGATTAGGTTGCTTTGCTACTGATTCAAGGGAGCCTGCAGGGGTCAGCAAGAGACACAGAGCCAGATTTCTGGTCAGTAGGGTTAGATATTATGAGTTCACTTAAGCCTGAGTCCAGATCCATCAACTGACTGTTAATCCTTCTTGACAGATACCCCAGAAGAAGCTTGATGTGTTAAATAGTTCTGGAGTTTAATCAGTGTGGAAGCTAAAGTTTATTATTTTTTTCTCTTTAAACTGGAATTATGGTGGTTTTCCCTCAGCATTAGACTGCCTCAGAAAAAATTACCCAAAAGAAAACTACTAGGCTTAGTTATGCCAGCATTTTTTCTTTGTAAAAAAGCAAAACAACACAGAGCTTCTTAACGTTCCTCATTTTCCTCACCATCACTACAGGCTTAGGAGGCCAAGGAACCCCATGCCCCAAGTCCTTCTTAAGATGCATTTGATATGTCACAGCATACAAGACTACAATAGCAGGTCTGTCTGATGCCCTGTCCGTGGGGCTCCTTGGTAATGCAGGTGAAGGGAAAGGATGGAGACTCTACCTGAGTGCACCTGTGCTCACCTGGGTCGAGTCAAGAATGTGAACAATCCATGTATTCACCAGTGAGAAAAATCAGCTGTGATGACTGAGAGATGCTGGATGCACTTTCCTCTCAGGGGTTTTTCTTCTTTATCTTCATTGCTTTTCTTGGCACTGCTACTGAGTCATCATTGGATGTCAAGCAGGGTGCATCAAATGACTGGGTTTTCCTTAAGCTGCTTGTCAGATCTACAGGGATGGAGGATTTATCTGTAATTCTGTACAGTCAGGAGTAACTATAAGCCTGCTTCTCGCCAAGCACCATGGAACACGTGTCTGTCTAATACAGAGACATGGGGGTGGGGTGCTGAAAGGAGGTTTGCTTTTCCTAACTCCACTCTATGCCCAGTCTCCAGGTCTTCTCCTTGAGTTCATCAGGAAGCCTATGTATCTGAGTTCTATCACTCCTCTGTACAGCCCTGATAGATACACAGAGACACAGCCTACTCCCCTAGGACAGTTTCTGAGGGACCACACAATCTATGAAACTTAGGAATCATGGGAATAGAATGGCCACAAAAAGAAAGCAAATAAGTTATTTTGACTATTATAAATGCCCAAATGAACTCTAAAGGACATATAAAGAAAGATGCTATCTGAATCGAGAGAAAGAACTGATAAGTAGAAGTATGTATAGAATAATTTGACATATATACATAACTATTTGTGTCTGATAGTCATTTTGAAGTGGGGTAGGAAAAAAAGAAAAAAGAAACTTACATGAGAAATTTGTTGTATATTTGAAAGGAATAGAAAGTTGTGTGTAGTAGATTTACAGTTTCTTGTACGATAATCTTTTTTGCTGTACTGTTACGAAAATGCTTATTTTATCACATACACTTGAAAAAATTAAAAGCAAAATTATTTTCTACATTCTCCCAACATTACCTGCCTCTCTCCACCTCCTACTCCTGACCACCTCCCCAGGCTTCCCTCTCCATCCTAACAAGAATCTACTCTCCACCTTGATGAAATTGATGATTGTGCACAATGAAGTTGAATTTCTTTAATCCTATCTACCATCCCATTCTACTCTACTTTGCTTGGTGTTCGTGACTTATTCAGCCTATGAAATGGTAAGCAAGATTAGGACTGGGACCAGGAATTACTTTCTATTCCTTCCAGGACATTGCATATCATCATAATAAAACTAATTCACATTTACTGAGGATGTGCAAATTGTTTCTCACAACAACCTTGAGAGATAGGTAAGTAATACAAGTAGCATTTTCCCAAGATCCCAGTTAGAAGAGACCTTGGAAATCATCTAGTCCAACCCATACCAGAATGAGCATAATCCTCTGACAATATCTCTGAATAGAAAAAGAGCCTTGTACTCAGTAGACATATAATAATAATTTTTTTTTTACTTGAATGATATATGTACAGGATATAAGATACAGAGAAATTGAGTGGAAAGAACACTAGCTTGTTGGGGTGTCTAGGTGGTGCAGTGAATAGAGTACCAGCTCTGGAGTCAGGAGGACCTGGGTCCAAATCCGGCCTCAGACACTTAACACAAAAACTAACCGTGTGACCCTGGGCAAGTCACTTAACCTCAATTGCCCTCCAAAAAGAAAAAAAAAAGAACGCTAGATCGGGAGTAAAGAGAGCTATGATCTAGTCCCCCAAGTAATTTCCTGCTCTGAACCTAGACAACTCAAATTCCATCCGCTGTAGGACATCCTCGTACCTCTAGCTGCTAGTACCTTTTTCTGCTAAGATTACCTTTCATTTATGCTGTGGATATATGGTATATGCCTAATTACTTACATTTTATGTCCACCATTTTGATGTGAGGTCCTCAATTGTAGGAACTACTTTTCTCTTTCTTTGTATCCCCAGTACTTATCAAGGTACCTAGTATACAGCAAGTATTTAATAAATGTTTTCTGACTCACTGATTAAAATGATGGGGGTGAAGAAAATAATATGGACAATCTCTTCCAGTATGAAAAACTACATGATTCCATGGACCGCAATTGGCATCTCATCACCAGAGAACTTGAGTAACCCAAGAAATATAAATGTAACCCATAGTGGGTTTTAACCAGTCCTCACCTTCAATACTATAATGACTAGCATCTATCTACTCACCCACAAGCAGACAGAAGCAAACTCTAGTGAGAAGAATGAAGAGGGACATTAGCCACAATTAACAAAGGCTAAGGCTGAATCTCACTAAAGAAATAGGAAGAAGAGAAAAATCAATCCATCTGTAAGTTTTAGTGAGAACTTGAGATTGGCAGAAAGGGAGGATCAACTAATAGAAATTACACTGCTGTCCAAAACACATAACCACAAGTTGGAAAAGAAAGAAAAGGATACTGTCAGAGCATTTTTATAATCCAGGGGGAAGAAAACAGATGGGAGTTACAGATAAGATAATGAGGACAACTTTTTTTTTCAAATGCTTTATTAACTGATTTACATCATTCATTTCCACCAGATTTTGAGCTACAGATTTTCTCCCCATTTTTCCCCTACCCACTGCCCCAAAATAGCAGTCCCACAGGACATCCCCTCCTCCAATCTGCTCTCTCCCATATTTTCTCCCATACATACTTTCGACTTTTCCAGTGGATCTCTATGCCCCAGTGCCTGTATGTCTTATTTCCCAATTACGTGTAAAATAGTATTAATAATAGTATAAATATATATATATATATGTATATATGTGTGTATACATATATATATATATATTTGAATATTTGATTTTAAAACTTTGAATTCCAGATTCATTCCCTTCCTCACTTGTCACCCACCCTTGCTGGGAAGATAATCAATTCAGTATAGATAGTACATGGGTGGCTAATGCAAAACAATAACATAGTAGATATATTGAAAAAGACTGACTATATTTCGCTCCTTCCTATCCCACCTCCCACTTGTTCTATTCTCTACTTTGATCCCGTCCCTTTTCAGAAGTGGGTGCTTCCAATTTCCCTCCCCCCCAGCCTACCCTCCCTTCCATCATCTCCCCTCTCATCCCCTTCCCCCCCTACTCTCCTGTAGGGTGAGATACCCTATTTAGTGTGTATTTCATTCCCTCCTCAAGCCAAATTCAATGGGAATAAGGTTGACCCATTCCCTTTTGCCTTCCTATTCTTCCCCTCTATTGTAACCATTTTCCCTTGCCTCTTCTGTATGAGATAGTTTACCCCATTCTGTTCCTCCCCATCGCCTCTCATTATATTCCTCTCTCACCTCTTAATTTCACCTTTTAAGTATCATCCCTTCCTGTTAAATTGGTCCTGTGCCCTCTATATATGTATACCTGTAAACATATATACACACATTCACATATGTATTCATATGCCCATATACCCTCATATATACATATATGTACACACATATATATGTATATATATATATATATTTCTATTCCTTTCAACTACTGAGAAAAGTTTCATCAGTTACAATTATTGTTTTTCCATGTAGGAATGTTAATAGTTCAACTCTGATAAATTCCTTATGATTTCTTTTCCCTGTTTACCTTCTCATGCTTCTCTTGCTTCTTGTATCTGAATATCAAATTTTCTATTCAACTTTGGTTTTTTCATTAAGAATGCTTGAAAGTCCTCTATTCCATTGAATAACCATATTTTCCCCTGAAATATGATACTCAGTTTTGCTGGGTAGGTGACTCTTGGTTTTAATCCCAGCTCCTTTGAACTCTGGAATATCATACTCCAAGCCCTTCGATCCCTCAGTATAGAAGCTGCCAGATCCTGGGTTATCCTGATTGTGTTTCCACAATATTCAAATTGTTTCTTCCTGGCTGCTGTAATATTCTCTCCTTGATCTGGGAATTCCGGAACCTGCCTATTATATTCCTAGGATTTTCTTTTTGGGATCTTTTTCAGGAGGTGATTGGTAGATTCTTTCAACCTCTATTTTTCCCTCTGGTTCTAAAATATCAGGGCAGTTTTCTTTGGGAACTTCCTGGAGGATGATTTCTAGGTTCTTACTTTGATCATGGCTTTCAGGTAGTCCAATAATTTTAAAATTATCTCTCCTGTATCTATTTTCTAGGTCAGTGGTTTTTCCCATGAGATATTTCACATTGCCTTCTATTCTTTCATTTATTTGGATCTGTTTAACAGCATCTTGATTTCTCATAAAGTCATTAGCTTCCATCTGCTCCAATCTAATTCTGAAGCAATGATTCTCCTCATTGAGCTTTTGAAATTCTTTTTCCTTCTGACAAATTTGGCTTTTTAAGGCATTCTTCTCCTCTTTGCCTTTTCTAGACACTTTTGCCATTTGAGTTAGTCTATTTTTTAAGGTGTTATTTTCCTCAGTCAGGCTGTTGACTCTCATTTCATAATTTTCTTGCATCGTTCTCATTTCTCTTCCCAGTTTTTCCTCCACTTCTCTTATCTGCTTCTTAAGGTCCTCTATATGGCCTGTAACCAGGTCGTATTTTCCTTTGAAGCTTTTGGTGCCGGAGTTCTGACTTCACTATCTTCCTCCTGTTCCATGCTTTGCTCCTTTTTGTCCCCAAAATACGAGTGTAATTTTGGAATCTTCTGTCTACTTTGTTTCCTTTGGCTGGTCATGTCACCCCTCAGTCACTTGATCCCTGGGCTTTTTGCCACAGTAGGGCTCTGGCACCAGACAGGGGAGCTTTCATCCTAAACACTGGGGTTTTCTCAGCTGCTGGGGGTATTAGATGGGTGCCCTCTCTGAGGTCTCCACATGCTCTGGCAAGCTGGACACACACCCCAGGTCCTCCACCCTAGACTTCAATCCAGATCCAAGAAGATTAAAGCAAGAGTGATTACCCCTCAGACTGGTGCTTGGTCTCCCTACACTCTGAAGGCCAGGAGCTGAAGCTGCCACGTGGCAATGGTTGGCCTTGCCAGGTGTCTCACTGGCTTCTCACCCCAGGGGCAAAAGCCACGTACCCCCACTTACTGGGTCTCAAAATCCAGACTGAACTGATCTCTCATTTTGTCCTTTGCATCTATGTGTTGATAAATCTGGAAATGGCCACAGCTGCTGCTGATCTGGAGTCCCTCTGGCCAGTGGCTAGTCAGCCCCCTCCCCCCCGGGGCTAAAGCCTTGGCGTGGGGCTGGACTCACAATAACCCAAAAAGTTCCCTTAGGATTGGAACTAAAGTCAAAGTTACCAACATAGCAAAAATCTAACATTGTAATGAGATGCCACTCTGCATCACAGTTCTATAGAATTCCTCTTTTGGATGTTCACTACCTGTAATAACATTGGAAGTCAAGGTCCTGATCTCTTCATTCTGAATATCCCCTCCCTCCACCCCATGTCATAGTTCTAGTCCTCCACCCCCAAATCCAGTTGTAGGTAATATTCTTCTTTCTCTAATACTCATATTTCTCAGAAACTACCCTCTTATCTCTAGATTGGGTTTATAAATTCTTTAATTGGAAGTTTCTCTTATGTCAACCACCAAGGGATTACTTCACAAGGAATTTCCCTCTACTTCTAAGAGGTTAGATTCCAGGATCATACTTCCTAGGAAATTCTCTCCTCTTTTTGACTCCAAAGTGAGACTAAGAGGCTGTGAGTTTCAATATATCTGTTTCAATCTTATCCCTGACACTAATAACTCATGGCAAATTATGGAACTGCTCAGAGCCTCATATTCATCGTTATGTTAAAATCTTCTGAAAAATTTATGATAATAAAAGCATCAACCCCATAGGGTTAATTATAAACCTTAATTCTCAGTATTCAAATGGATATATAACATTCTCCCTTTGGAAGTTTATGTCATGCTCTAGCAATGCAGATAGATGCCCATTTTGTGTGACTTTTATTTCTATGTTCCCATAAGTTGACCACAAGTGATGCATCCAATGTAGGTCTTCCTTGTTTCTTCTGTAATTGTGATAATACCAGCAGAGCAATCTGACTCTCCACCTTTCATCACTTGCCCTCATTACACGACCAACCTATCTTCTCTTCCTATTGCACATTTCTCATGACATCCTTCACGTTTATACATCTGCAAAGTTACTCCTTGGTTATATGCCACAACCATTCTGTTCTTTGTTTCATGAGTTGCCATGGCTAAAGAATCCTTCACCAAATGGTCAGCATTATGGTCTTCAGAAAACAGACCTAGTCTGTTGCTGGAGTGATGCTTAAAGCAAACCTTAAAATACCATAAAAATGTGTGATAGTATTATACTGCCCTGTCTCTGAATGTATTATTCCTTCCATACCTACCTATTGCTACATTCCACTTTACTCATGTAACCCAGGTTTACAGCTTAACCTGGAGACTTTTTCACGAGATTCTCCAAATTGGTGGCAAGTGCTATGTGAGTGATGGAGACTGTGAAAAAGTTTTTGAGGGAAGAGAAATTCTTCCTAACTTCTATTAGAGAGACACATGATTCCAGACTCTATTTGGGACTAACTCCATGGAGAATAAAAAGAAAAAAAAATACTTTCTTTCAGATACATATGGGAAACTGGAGCCACAGCATGTTCCTAGTTTTTAACCTACCTCCCTAGAGACTTGGAGGAATTTCTCCTTGGGTCAAAGTGAGGTCTAAGACTTTTGGTATACCCTATACATAGTACGTATTTAATAAATGACTGCCAAATTGAATTATTAAATAGCTGATATCTATGTAACCCTTTACATACACTATCTCAATTCAGTCTGACAAGAGCTGGTTAAGTAGATACCATAGGTAGTATCACCCCCATTTTTCAAATGAGAAAACTGAGGCTTAGAGGTGAAGCAACCTATCTGTGGACAAACAGCTGTGTCAGAGGTGGTATCTGAACCCTGGTTTCCTAATTTTAAGTCCAGAACTCTGTGATACACTGGGCTTCCCTTGGTTGAAATGGAATTTCCCCAAGCAGGCTTACTCATACCCAGATGTATGATTATATATATATATATATATATATATATATATATATACACACACATATATATGATATGTATTTTATATATATACATATATAAATAAAATATATAATCAAGACTAGCATAATGGTCTATATTGCCCAATTAAGTTGGCCTAAATGTGAGTAAATTGATTTTTGCCCACCATTCTATCTGCAAAAAGATGGACTAGCATCATAGAGTGTCAGAATTGGAAAGGAGCTCCTGGATCCCTCCTCTTCTGAGGAGTCTGGATCTATAGAGAGCTCAGAGACTGAAGCCCAGAGGTTAGTGATTGATCCAGGTCAAGGGATCATCATTTTACAGATAATAAATATAAGACTCAGAGAAGTTTCTTCGTGGAAAAGTTTGGACTAGGAATTAATTTCTCCTAATGTTTAACCCAGTGCTATTTCTATTAAGCTGCAATAATACCAATTAACAGCACACATGCTTAAGGATCAGTGACTTCCCTCAATTTTCCCTTATGGAAGTTAAAGCATTCCAACACTTTGGGATCTTTTGTCAAAAGACAATTTCCAATCAGTTAATAACTGGGTCTTATCTCTTGTGATTCTTTTATCTTCAACTTCTGAAGTCCAAATAAGAAGTAGTTTCATATCAGGAGTAATCCTTGAGTGAGAAAAAGAAAAAAAGAAAGAAAAAGAAAGACACATCTGTTTGTGGGCAGCTGTGATGAGGTAAAAGGCAAGAGATGATAGATCTGACTCCCAGTGGGAAGCAGCTCTTTGTGGCACCCACTTCCTCTCTGGTCATCTGTCCTACTAAGGATCAATAGACACAGAGTGGGTGGGGAGAAGTAGGGGGGAAAGGAAATCTGCCTTGGTAAAGAACTTTGAGGGGTGATGCAGCTTTGAAGAATGTGATCCTTGGAAAGATAAAGGGGACATGAGTGAGGAATTTAATAAATAAAGGAAGCTAGCAACCACTATGAACACATGTGGTTATTCTCTATCAACCACGCCCAACACATCCCCTTAATTCTTACAAATGCATATATCCACCCTTAATATGCATGCACTTTCTCATACTCATATTCATAGCTATCCACACATTTATACAGACACACCTACTTGTACACAAAGTCACTCATGTACACATCTATATGATTACACACATACAAAAATGCACAAACTCATATACAAATACTCATACTTGGCATCAGAGAATTAGAATTTGAGTAGGAAGGGCCCCCAGCAACAATCTAACCCAAACTAAACATGAAAAAAATCATCACTGAAACAAACTTTCCTAACAAAATAATTTGAGCTGATCCAAAGTGAAATAGTCTGGTTATAGAGGTAATAAGCTCCCTACCCTTGTCCAGAGGTCTTTAAGCAAAGGAGGCATGACCATTTGTCAAAGTGGGGATTTATTTGGGGTATAGGTTGAATTAGATGTCCACTACGGTCCCTGCCACTTCTCTGACTTTGTAATTCTGTCACACATTCATTCAATCACCATTCAAAAGTCTCCAATTTGGTGGGTGGAGAAGGAAGGAGATCTCACTACCTTCCAAGGCAGTCCATTTTGCTTTTGGACAGTTCTAATAAAAAAAAGTTAGCATTTATATAGTACTTTAAGATTTGTAAAATGCTTTACAAATATTAACTCATGTTATCTTCACAACAGTCCTGAGAAGTAGATGCCTCCTCTACTCCATTTTACAGATAGGGAAACTGAGGCAGACCGTGGTTAAGTGATTTGCTTAGAGTCACATAGCTAGTAACTATCTGAAGTGGGATTTGAAATCAAGACCCCCTGATTTCACATCCAGGACACTATTCATTGTACCACATAGCTGCTTCAGTTCTAAGGAGGAAATTTTGTTTATTTTTCTACGTCAAACCTAAATTTTACTCTTTGTGTAGTGTTTTTTACTCAAACTCTAAATTTTACTTCACTCAAACCTAAATTTACTACCCATGGTTCCTGGCTCTGTAATCTGGGGCTAAAGAGAATAAATACAATCCTTCCAAATTAGAGCTCTTCAAATTCTTGAAGACAGCTGTCTCAACAGGAATGAATACAGTGCTTCAGCTGGGGTCCAATTCACCCATCATGTTCTGGGCAGACTGCAAAGCCTTAAATTGTGTAGGACCAAAGAGAAGTGAGTCTTTGCCTTATTCTATGCTGCAACTAGTTTACACAGGAAAACATTGAATACAAATGGTTTTTCTGCAATATGTTTCTAAGATGAACTCTGAAAATAGCTCAATGAGATGTCTGGCTCCATTATTCCATCATAGTTCCATAAGGCATGCCAACACATCCTCTAAAGGGATACAGAGGAGAAAACTGTCCATTCACCACTTGCATTGTTGGGGAGGGAGGGCAGTAGGCATAAGGATAGTTGATTTCATTAATATAAAGAGTTTCCTCACTCCCCAGTGAGAAGACTCCCTCTACCAATGCAGATTGCTGGTTTCTCAGCAACTGATACCCTTAAAAAGTTGTCAAGAGTACTGAAAGGTCATGTGACCTGCCCAGGTTCACACAGCCAATGTGGGTCAAAGTTAGGACTTGAACCCAGTTCTCCTTGGTTTTAGAGGCCAGCTCTCTATCCACTATACCACACTGCCAAAATTTCCCACCCCTGTGCAGTCTTACTTTGTAGCCTCACAAGAGCAACTCTGTTATAGGCAGAGTGGAGAAGCCAGCACTTGTTATTTCATGAGAGACGAGAAAAGAAAGTCCTTTCTTATCTGTCCCGATGCCTAAAACTACTACTATCATAAGTCATCTTTTGGGCAAAGCCCCTTTTGAAAACAATATGCTGGGTGGAGGAGGGGGAGGAATGCGTGGGGGTGGGAAGAGTAGCTGGTGGCAATATCTTTATAAACCATCAGCACCTTGGCAAAAACCAGTTTATAAAATTAGCTCCTATCACTTATCAGCCTCCTGAGAGAATGTGGCACAGACAGGCAAGTTTCCATAGTGGGAAGGAGAAAGAGAAAGGTCTGAAGCATTGAACAGAAAGGGTATACCCAAATGGAGCACCTTGGCAAGTGTAAGATGGGGGTCTTGGAGAGTCAGGGAAGAAGAGAAGGGACATCCATTAGGAGGGAGAGGTGTGATGGAAACAAACTCTGTGAAGTTCTGAGTTTTGTCATGGATCAGTTCAGGCGTCCCTGGAGCTTTGTGTGACTTGCGCTTCCAATCAGTCTGTGGCTCAGAGAATTGGACATATTCCCAAGAAAGATTCAGTCTATCTGTCCTCATAGAAGGAGCTGATGAGATCTGCTTTCCTCAAAAGGGACTGGTGCTTAGGGGCAGAGAAGAAAGAGGTTTATTAAAAGTGCACTCCAGCTGAAACCCTCCAAAGGGAGAGCTGAGGGAACTGTCTCATGGGCAGGCTGAGACTATTTCTGTGCCGTTGGCTTTTAGGGAGGAAATACCAAGTGACAGCAACTGTTTGGGATGAATGGAAGGCTAGACTCTGCCACAGAGCAAATGCTTAGGGGAATAAGGAGAAGTGTCTGGGCTAGTAAACTGGCCCATCTCCAGCTGTTCACAGTCCACAAACACACACACATATGCACACACACACACATGCACACATATACATACACACACATGCACACACACAGGCACATGCACACATACACAAATCAACTCAGTTGGAAGTGTGCGCACATTGTCCCAAATTCCTTTTGTTTACCAAATTGGATTCCAGAAATCAAGGAGTCTTGTTGGGAAATGCCTTCAGGAAGAAGGGCAGAAAGACTGCTACAGGATTTTCAAAACACTCCCCTCGAATGCTGGTTTTTACTTAGTCATTCCCTTATTCTTGGCCTTCTGCACTCAAGCCTGTCCTAGGTAATTGGATCCCTGAATGTACACAATGTGCCCACTATGCCTGAAGTGATGTTATCAGGCTGGGCCTGGCGTACTGCACGAGGTGAGACAGTAGCTAAGCCAGGGTGGCCAGGACTGATAGGCTGAAACAAGACTCTTGTGCTCCACAGGAAGGACAGAGTGGTCTCTTTGTAAGGGACAAATCAGACTTAGGTTCATTCCACATTAGCATGGCATTCAATGTTGAAGTTTCTTTCTTGGCTTCCAGAACCCAAACCTGAATCAGCCTCTATAGGCTATAAAGGAATGTGGATGGTAGCAAAGGACGGCTTCTATCCTGAGTGCTACCTCTGGCATCTAACAAAGCAACAAGTGCTTTAGAAGAAATACTGTAGATCAAACCCAGAACATGATGGGTGAAAGTTTAAACGAAGAAGATGGAGGTTTGATAGGAGTGGAAACTCCTGAAAATCAGAACTGTCTGCAAGTGGAGTGAGCAGCTGCCTTTGGAAGGGAGTGAGGTAACCCCTGAGTAGTTTTCTTTACTATGGGGATTGTTGTCTGAGAACAAGTTGGACTAGACAATGTCGGATGTCCTTTCCAACACTGAAATTCTTTAGTTCTATGACAGGTGAAGCCTTGGCTGTGCAACATTCACCCTTTCCTTCTTCTTCAGAGAGGAATCCTTCTCAGGGGCAGCCATGTGGTGCAGTGGATAGCTTGCCAACCCTGCAGTCAGGAGGACTTAAGTTCAAATGTTGCCTATGTGACCCTGGGCAAGTCACTTAATCCCAAATGCCTTGCAAAAAAAAGAACAATCCTTATCTTCCTTCAGGATGCAATTTAGACAGCATCCTCTATAAGAAACGGTTCTTCATCTTCTCCCCTCCACTGCTGGCAGCCTTCTTCTCTTTATCTACCTTTTAAGCAAAACTCATATCTGTTCTTTGAGTCTTTTTTCTTTCAATAAAAATAAAGAAGCAAAAAACAAACTTTTTGTTGTCCTTAATTTTCCCTTAGAAAAAATGAAACAACCACTTCCTTTGAGGAGTTCAAACTCTACTGGAATGTACATTCCCTTGGTAGAGTCCCCTCAGACAATTATTATACGGTGGCTAGATGATGCAGTGAATAGAATGTTAGACTTATAATCAAGACAACCTGAGTTCAAACCCTACCTTAGACATTTGCTAGCTATGTGACCCTGAACAAATCAATTAGCCTCCATCTGCCTCAATTTCCTCATCTGTAAAGTGGAGATAGAAATAGCACATACCTCCAAGGATTGTTAGGAGGATAATATGAGATAATATTTACAAAATGCTTTACAAACCTTAAAGTGCTATATAAGTATTAGCTATTACTGCTGTTGTTGTTGTTATTATTATTACTAGATATTTTGCTCTGGTAAAACCTGCTCCAAGAAAAGCACCTAATAATTTAATTCACATTAAGATATACATAATTACAGATTTTTTGTTATGTGGGAGGAGGAGCAAGGAAGGGTGGAAATTCAGGCTAAATTGACAAATCTCTAATTGAGAGATTTCAGGCATCAGTAAGCAGGTGGAAGAGGAACTATGGGTGGGGTGGGAGAGTAGATTAGGAGAGGGGAATTCCTGTTGCCCTATGGCCAGGATTATGTAGGACTTCTCTGCCTTGAGTCAGGTTGGCCCTGTTTGACAGTACATATACATAATGCAATTCTAAGGCTGGGTCTGCCTCCCCACAGAACCGAGTGTTGTTAAGAATTGACAATTTTCTAGTGAATGTGACTGGCATAGTCACCATTCTAGATGAAACAGTTTTTAAAAATACATGAGGAAGCTGGATTGGTCCTCTCGGCCAATTCTGCAGGCCTTCACTGTGCTGTGTACTAGGTAGGTCTGGCCATTGCACGGAAGTCTGACTGGGACGTGGCTGGTCCCTGGTGAATGCTCTTCTTCCATGGAACCATGTTTCTTTCATCCCCTTTTCACTCTTTCCTTCTAGAGGTGACAGAGGGTTAAATGTCATTCTTGGTCAGAGAGGCATCAGTGTTGCTCACTGAAATAATGCTACCGCTGCCTACAGACACCTCTGTGTTCTTTAATGTCTCAGTCCCTGTTTCTGAAGCAATCAATAAGGGTTATGTTATCAGGGGGATAGTTTTCCTCAGCTTCTACAAGGTTTCTTTATTCAGCCCTGGAACTCCTGCAGATCTCAGAGCATGAGGGTCAGTGACTCAAACAAATGCTTTGGAGATTTCAGGTTCCTTACAGAATTACACCCCAGAAGCAACTAGGTGACCCTGTCACCTGAGAGGAGAAAGTGGGCTTTGCCACTGAGTTGGGGCCATCAGCTGTGATAAATCAGGGATGAATTTTTACCTTATTCATTGTTCTGACTGATAATTCTTCTGCTAAATTAAAGATCAGTTCACAGTGTCCTTTAGCCTAATTTTTCCCTTCTATAATTGGCATAACCATAGTTCTGTGGGATTTCATGAGGTATGACTAAACACTTGTGTCTTTCAATTCTGTGCATATAAGTCATTTCAGTCATACCTGAGCCTTCACAATCCCATTTGGAGTTATCTTGGCAAAGATATTGCAGTGGTTTGCCATTTTCTACTCCAATTCATTTATAGATGAGGAAACTGAGACAAACAGGATTAAGTGCCTTGCCTAGAGTCACACAGTAAGTGAGTATCTGAGATCATGTTTGAATTCACAAAGATGTGTCTTTCTGATTCTAATCCCAGCACTCTATCCACTGTGCCACCTAGCTGCCCCAGGCATTCAAATATAGGGAGAATCTCTACGACAGTTACTGTTGTTGTAACTTTGGGCAAGCCACTTAAACATCTTTACCTTAGTTTCCTCATCTGTAAAATGGAGAAGGAAATGGAAAACCACTCCACTATCTTTGCCAAGAAAACCCCAAATGGTGTCATGAGGGAGCAGAGCCAAGATGGAAGAGTAAAAGCAGGAACTTGCTTGAGCTCATTCCCCAATCACCTTTAAATGGGGTCATGAAGAGTTGGACACAATCGAAACATCTGAGCAATGACAACAAATATATGGGGTCTTCAAAAGATGGGAGAATCTCTAATACAGTATAAATTTTAAATAATGGCTGATAGGAATCAGGAATTGTTCATATATAATAAAGTCAAAATGTTCAGAGAAATGTCTTTAGATCCTTGTTTTGTGGGGTGAGGCATCGCAAAGGCCCCATGCAATGGGAGACTGCCTTAGTAATTTTTTTCTTCTAATCCATTAAGGACTTCCCAGGTAGAAATTTCTGGAAGTCAAGAAAGCAAATATCACTGAAAGTGGGTGATCTTGACAATAGTTATGGTTTTGTGGAGCTTCTTCAATCCCGATGTGTGGGCAACTACCTTTGATTATGCATACAACCACCCTGTGAGGTAAAAAGTCAAATGTCTTCCCCAATTCCTTGTCACTGATCTTTGGGGAAGATATAAGAGGAAAACAAGACTAAATAAGATCACTAGAAAGATTGGCAAGAGTAATAACACAAAAGAAATAAATTAAAGGTGTAAAGTTAGGCAAATGGGAAATAAAATCATCCCTATCTGCTTATGACATGATGCTTTACTTTAAAAATTCCAGGGTGTCAGCAAGTAACTAAAATAATTAATAACTTCAGTGAAGTTGCAGGTTACAAAAAAAAATCTATAATGACCAATAGCATTTAATATAACAAAATCTAAGTGTCAATAATAGAAATGGAAATTCCATTAAAAATAACTACAAAATTAATCAAGTGTAGAGAGGGCAATCTACCTAAGAACACAAAAGATTGTATAATTTCAGTTACAAAGTGTTCCTTAAAAAATAAATAACAACTCAAATTACTGGAGGAATTGTCAGTGAACATGAGGAAGGGGCTTGCTAATATAACAAAAATAACAAAATTTCCAAAGTTGATATACACAGTGTTATTTCAATCAAACTATCAAAGGAATATTGTATAGAAATTGATGAAATTATAACGATATTCTTTGGAAAAACAAAAGTTTTAGAATGTCCAATGAGATGATTTAAAAGGGAGGAATAAAAAGGGACCTCAAACTATATCATACAGCATAGTTATAAAAAAAAATCATTGGGCTTTGTTTAAAAAATAGAAAAGTAGATCAACAGAAGAGATCAGACAAGGGCAAGTAAGAAATGATATTGCCTAATATTGGTTTTTGAGAAACATAAATTACTTAGGAAAGAACTTATTTTATAAGAAATGCTAATAAAACTGGAAAGCAGTCTAGCAGAAATTAGGCTTAGAAAAATATCTTACACCACATACCAAAACAAATTCAAAATGGATGCAAGCGCCACATATTATAGCTTTTGGCATGCAAAATTAGAAGAGGAGCAGATCATATACCTGTCACAGCTGGGGGAGTGGATGTGTTCTTAACTAAACAAAGGATATAGACAATTATAAATGTTAAAATAGATTATTTTGTTACGTAAAATTGAAAATGTTTGTACAAATGAAGTTAATACCTCTAGAATAAGAGAAGCAGTTGAATGGAAAGAAAAACTTATCAAATTTTTTAGATAAAGGTTTAGAATAAAAAACATATAGATAAATAGCCTATAAATATGTTATTGCATATATATGTACATATTAACATGTATATATTAATGTATATGAATATACACATATGTATATATCTATACACACATATAATTACAATAATAATAATAGCTCCTTCTCCATGAAGTCATCGCCAGGAACACCAGCACAGAACAAATTAGGCCTTCTGGTATGTACTGCCAGTTTTACATCTAGTCTTGTATTAAGGTAATTTAACTAGTTCATAAATTCCTTGGACCCATGTATTATACTTCTTTGTATCATCACCTGTTCCTGTCATGGTGTTTTTACATACAGCAGGTACTCAGTGAGGGAGTAAATGAATGAAATATCCAGTGATTGGTAATAGGTCATAGGAGGGCATTGGGAAGGCCCAGTAGAAAATAGATGATGGGCAAAGAATATCAGAATTATGAAAGAAGGACTTGTGTCTGTTAATTCTGGGAGATAAATTCATTAACATCAGACCATGGGGATAATGGATTTTAAACTAAAAGAAACTTCAGAAGCCATCTTCTCTACCCCTTCATTTTACAGGTGAGGGAACACAGGCTAAAAGAGGTTAGATAACTTTCCCATTGTCACAGATAGAAAGCAGAGTCAGAATTTGAATCCAGGTCTTTAAATTCCAAATCGAGTGTTCTTTCCACGATATCAAGCCTGCTTCATTGCGACGTCTCAACTTATGAGTTAATTGATATAAGGAAATCTTAGATGAGGAAATCCCATGTATCAATCAGGTTGGCACCTTCTCTGCAACTTATAGTCTTAAAGAGGCTTGCCTAGAGGACTGAGATTTAAATAATTTACCTAGGATCACACATCCAGTATGTGTCAGGGGCAACACTTGAATCCAGATCTTCTGAGGTTCAAGGTCAGCTCTTTCTCCATTATACCTCTCCCCCACACTACACCTCTTTTACTTTGCCTTAGACTATCCAAAGCTACAGTTTATCTGAATCATTCTACTGTATAATTTCTACAAGATTAATTCTCCCCATCTCTACCAGGGATAAGTACTTATCTCCTTAGAAAGGCAGATTAGAAAAATCTGTGTTCCAACTTAAATACTAATATGTCTCTCCTTCCCCTGGGAATTCTCTCACTCTTTACCAAAATGGTGGAAATGTCCAGTGCCATGTCTTTGGAAGCTCCAACTTTTGTATGGATGAGTTATGCCTGGTTCTAAATAATAGAGGTTTATTGAATTGCATGGTATTAGGGATTTTCTTCTTTCCTTGGAGGCTCATGTATCAAAACATAAGGCTCAGGATTTTGGAATTGGAAAGACACTTACCGATGACCAAATCCAACTTGAGTCGTGCAAGGTAAATGTTTGGTAAGCTAGGTTATAGCAGTGCTTTCCAGCTTTGCCTCATGAAATCCTAAAGGAATGTGGTTTTGTCAGCTACAGACAGGGACAATGAGGCGAAAGAGCATTGGGAACTGGCTTTTAATTTAGCCAAGGAGTTATCAGGCTGAACAATGAATTGAGCAAAAACTCAACCCAGATTTATCATCAAGTTGTTGGCCTTCACTCAAGAGCAGAGCAAACTTTCTCCTATCAGGTGACAGTGGCTCCCTAGGGCCAGGTGATTCCTCCAGGGACTTGAAATCTGCAAACCATTTTCTTGAGTCACTGACCCCTAGGACCCTGATGTTTGTAGGAGATCTAGGGCTGAATAAAGAAACCTTGTAGAGGCTGAGGAAAACTGTTTCACCTGATAACATAGCCCTCATTGATTACTTCAGAAGTGACTGCTGAGATATGAAAGGGCATAGAAGTGGCTGTAAGCAGAATGATGTTGTTTCAGTGACCAGCCCTGAGGCTCCTCACAGCTGAAAGATCTCTCTAGCTGTCAACTGTTTTAAAAACAAAGAGTGAAACAGGGGATAAAAGAACATGGCTCAGTGACAAGGAAAAGATAATTTTCCATCAGCCATCCATACTCTAGCCACAGAATTGCAGAAATCCAATCTGCATATATAGTATTGATAGATGTAGTTGGGTATCCTACATCTGGAAACCTGCAAAATCTTCTTGGTTCGAATTGGTCATCTGAAAAAGAACCAGTCTTAGGAATGGATAGGAACATATGATGGAAGGAATGCTATTCTGCAGGGCTAGCCTTACTCATCATAAGCAGAGTAGGCAGCCCCTCATGTGCTGTAAATTATAGGGCAATGGGAAATCCCCCCCCCACTCCTCTCTCCACCAATATGTCTCTTACTGGTGCCTTTAATTCTGCAGAAAGAAATCCTCAAAACCCTGGGAGAGTCATACATTAAACCTTGTCATTTTTGTGTACCTTAGAATGAGTTAACTAAATCTTTTAGAGACAACAGGTTTTACTAGGGGCATTGGTCATCTTAGAGGAGACTATAAGGGCTACCAATTTCTATGTAAAAGGAAGACTGAGGAACCCACACTAAACCTAGCTAACTTTCTGGTGAAAATTCATTTTCTTGTTTTCTCCTCTGTTCTTCTGCCTCTCTTGCTTCCATTTTCCTTTCCCTCCTATCGCCCTATCTTCGCATTTCTCTGCTTCTTCTTCAACTCTCTGAACATTAGCTTCCTCATCTGTAATGTGAAGTTAGGCTTCATCTCTTGATGGTTCTTTCTATCTCAAGCATTTGACTATTGGCAATAAATGAAGGTAATATAATATGAGGTACCTGTTAGGAGTCTCAGAAAATTAATGAAAAAATAAAACATTTATTAAATTCTTGCTAAAATTGTGCAAAAGCAAAGACCGCCTCTGCCCTCAAAGAGTTTACATTTGAATGGGACTGGGTTGGGGACACAGCAATTTGATGAATAGTGACCAGAGAGGGGAATTTCTGTTTGGAAAGTTACAGGGACTGTGAGAAGCCCTTTCAGGGAACAGGTCAATATACCCTTTCCAGGAGCAATGACAGAGTAGATTCAGTATGGTAAGGGGAAGAGGGAAAGGAAGGGTTGTTTGCATAGTAGTGTCATGGCAGCTAGTGGGGAGATTTAGATCAAGTGGAAGAAAAAGAAAAGGTTAGTCTAGTCAAACTTCATGAAAAAGTACATTTGGAGCTGGCCCATGAAATCACTGTTGAATTTGGACAAACAGGAAGACTGAGGGAAGGACATTCCAAATGAGAAAGTTGGAGACATGGAATTGTGGAAATAAAGGTGCAGCATTTCGGAATGAGCACAGAGTCTGTTGATAGCTGAAGCAGAGGGCTGATCTGAATTGGAGATCATCTTTCATCATGAGATCCTGACAGGTAACATGACATGACTGCAGAATTGCTTCTGTGAAGCAACAAGGACCAGTAAAATGTAGTGTGGGGCTGGGGTTGTGCATAATAGAGTGAAACTGCCTATCAGAGGGGTGATGCATAGCCCACTGAGACAGAAAGGATTCAGGGCACTAAGAAAAGGAGGGAACTGATATGAACAAAGCCTGACATCAAATTCCTATCAGTTGATACTTGACCTGGTGCAGTTGCTAAGTGTAACATAAACTGTGTGCATGATAATAAACTAATAAATGAGCCACTTCTTTTAGTCTCTTGGTCTGATTCCTCTGGTGGAAGGAAAATTGCAATCCATCAAAATTTAGTTGCCCAAGACTCTCCACAATCCTTTCAAAACAGAAATAAGACAACTCATTAAGTAGTGGGTGGAAAACAAGCAAATGAAAAAAATTTTGTGGTCCCAAACCATTTTGACTGAATTTATAATTGAATGGTTGGATTTTGTTGTTTTGGGTATGTATACAGTTGCTTAAGCAGGTAACAATAAGAAAACCATCTACCCAAGAAATTTAAACCTGAAATGAATGCTGGGGTGGGTCCCAGTGTCTTAGTGACTTTTGTCAAATCATTTAAAAAATGTTTTATTGATGCTTTAAAAAAATTTACACAACCTTCACTTCCTAATAGGGTCTACCCCACACACAATAGGACCCACTTGTATAATAAACAGAAACAGGTAAGCAAAATAATTTGATGCCTTGACTGTGCCATATACATATACATTGTCCATCATCTCTCTACTGAGAGAAAGGAAGTGGATTTCAACAACAATTCTCTGGAACCAAGATTAGACAGTGTGCATAATAGGTATTCTAAGGTCATTGGGTATCATCTTGATTTACATTATTAATGTTATTAAGTACATTGTTCTTCTAATTCTGTGACTTAAATTAGCAGTATCTCATCAGCTAATAATCTTTTCATTTTTTCTTCTGAATTACTCATTTTTTTACACAACATTAAGATTCCATTGTGTTCATACACCACAAATTTTCAGCCATTCTCCATTTGAACCATATCTGCTTTGCATCCAACTTTTTTTATTAGAAAAAATACTGCTATGACTGTTAGCACTGCCATGAAATATGTAGAATATCCTCTGATCAAAGATCTCATTGGCTCAAAAGTTTTTTTCCAATGGTACAGATCACAAAGCCCAAGAACACTAATGAATAATTGCCTATCCATTAAAATATAGTCCACAAGAGGTATGGTGATATAGATAGGGTGTCATAAGCCCTGGGTTTAAATCCCACCTTAGATAATTTTTTTTTAAATCTCTGTAAAAGGGGTGACTAGGTGGTGCAGTGAATAGAGCAGGAGCCCTGGAGTCAGGAGGACCTGAGTTCAAATCCAGCCTCAGACACTTAACACTTACTAGCTGTGTGACCTTGGGCAAGTCACTTAAATCCAATTGCCCTGCATTTCTCCCTCCAAAAAGCAAAAAAAAAATCTCTATAATCCTGGGTAAGTTACTTAACTGATCTTTGCCTTGTTTTTCTCATCCATAAAATGACTAAACTGGATCCATTGTGCCATTCCAGCAATAATGATGATGATAATGATGATAGCTAACATTTTTATAGTTTCTACTATGTGTCAAGTACTTTTCAATTATATATCAATTGATCCTCAAAATAACTCTAGAGTAGATGCTATTATTATACCCATTTACAGATGATGAAACTATGGAAAATAGAGATGAAGTGACTTGCTCAGGATCATATATCTAATAAGTGACCAGATTTGAATTCAGGCCTTCCTACCTTCAAAGTCAGTACTCTATCCACCGTACCACATAGTTGCCCCAATAAATCTATTAATTCATATATAATAAATATAATCCATTCATTCTTGCCCATCTTATAGGAATTTTCTATATTTTTCAAAAAGTTCAGCACTATTCATCCACCCAAGATGTTAGTGCCTCCTCTGAGATTGCCATTTACACATACACACACATATACACAATGCCATATATAAACATATGTGTATAATCATACATAATCACACATCTATGTGTGTATAATCATAAGTAAAAAGTTATTACAAGTCTCTTCTTATTCTCAACACTTGACAAAGGAAATGGAATGTAACAAATGCTTAATAAATGCTTTTTTTGAGGGGCACCTAGGTGGTACAGTGGATAGAGCACCAGCCCTGGAGTCAGAAGTACCTGAGTTCAAATCTGGCCTCAGATAATAGCTGTATGACCCTTTGAAAGTCATTTAACCCCAATTGGCTCCCTCCAAAAAATAATAAGAAGAAAATGTTTTTGACTAACATGATGTAGGTTTTTCTTGCCTTCTTTCAAGAGCAAGAAGGTGCCAGTGATCGTTCTAGTTGTCTGCTTATCATGCCTCATTCATACTGCATGACCTCTCATTTTCTCTTCCTGCCATATCATTATGATGTCTTTTATTCTGTTTTGCAGAATTCTTATTGGTTATATGTTTCAACTTGTTCAAGAATATCATGCAACTTTCCATTGACCTCTGTATAAAACCAACCTTTGATTCACTGAAGGAATTGACTCTTCATATCTTGCTACCATATAAAATGTCACTATTGAAAAGATGGAACTTAAGACATCACAAAAAGCTTGGAGTCAGTATAAAGAACTTTGTAGTTTCCCTAAATCACTCTAGCCCACTTCCATACTCCTTTACAACTCTTATAACTCATTGTACATCTGTCGTATCTGTCCAACATTGACATACCATTGGGTAAACTCTATCCAAAATGCATATTGAACTCTAGGTAACAGACATTTTTCATCCACTTGGGCTTTTCCATATGGATGGACAGACCAACCTTTTTCAAGTTTGATCTGATTGTATATCCCTTCCAAAAAATCTTACAATATCTTAGAGTTTGATGTAATAAATACAATATCATCTACAAACAGGTACATCTGGAGGAAATTTCCCTTCCTAGAGAATCTCTCATTAACCTAGATTCTTGTTGGATATCTATCATCACAGCGGCAAATATTTTGGCAATTATATATCTCCCTGTTTTATGCCTGATATCTATCACCAGAGGGTCATTGAACAGGGTTTTTTTCTATTGTTGCATCTTCTAAAGAATCCTGAATGATCTTGATGAATGGATAGGAGACACCTTTCTGTAAAAGCCTTTCTAATGGTGACATTTTGGTCTATTGAATCAAATGTTCATTTGTAATCAACAACCAATAAGCACAATGGATCTTAGACCCTCTATACCTTTCAGTCAATTGTGAATTGGTAAGGATGTGGTCCATTATTGAATTTAGCTTGCAAAAGCTCACTTGTTTCCCAATGATGTCCTTATTAAGGAAGGCTTGCATACATGAATAGATCATGCTCATAAGGATTTTGTAAAGATAGGAAAGTAAGCATACAAGTCAATAGATATTAATCTTTTCTTTCATTTTTCAGTACTTATAATATTTTTTTATTTTTTTTAAAGCAATTGGGGTTAAGTAACTTGCTCAAGGTTACCCGGCCAGTTATTTCTGGGTGTGGTGCTGAGTGTCTGAGCCCGGGATTCGATCTCCAGGTCGTCCCAACACTGGAACCGGTGCTCTTACTCGCTGAGCCACCTGGCCACCCCCAGTACTTATAATATCCAAGATTTCCCCCTACACCTTTGGTATATTTCCTTCCTTCAAATGTATATCAGTCCCTCAATGTCCTTACAGCTCTATCATCTCTAGTACCTTACTCTTTCTGCATATTTTTCCTCATCAGTCATGTTAGTGCTGTTTCTATCTCTTCTAGAAGTACACCTGGCACTCCTTATGGAGTGATGGATAAAGTCTATTGAAATGTTTTCTGTTTTGTTCTTAGCAATTCTTTCCTGTTTTTCTTCCCTTTGTAGTCCCCTACTGCTTTATAAAATGATGCTGCTTATAATTACCCATCAGATTTTGCCATGAGTTTTTACAAACCAGTTTATATGTTAACCTGGTATTATCTTTGAGAGATCTCTCTCCCCATTTGGCAAGTTAGCTAGATCTTTGCTGACCATGACACTTTCTGGGCTCTTTCAATATCCATGTTGTGATAATTAATTTACATTAGTTGATCTTAGGATAAAATTAAATTTTTTCTGTCATTTTTCTTGTATATATCTAATAGTGGACCATTGGATGAAAGGTAATGAACAATTTAATAACACTTAGAGGCAGCTAGGGGGTGCGGTGAATAGAGCACCAGCTGTGGATTGAGGAGTACCTGAGTTTAAATCCTGCCTCAGACACTTGACACACTTACTAGCTGTATGACATTGGGCAAGTCACTTAGCCCCAATTGCCTTGTCTTCCCCACTCCAAAAAAAGTTAATAACATCTAAAATACTTTATTTTTATTACTTCATTTCTGAATAAATCCTTCTCTCCTTCCCTAACCAATAAGATGTATAACAAAGGCTTTGAAAAATAAAGTTAAAAAAACTAGCAAAAATAATCAATAGATCAATTGCGTCTCTCTGTGTATACAAGAAAACACATCCATATCCCCTTATCTTTTCAAAGAGAAAAGGAAAGGGTATTTTTCTCAACTCTATCACATGGCCAGGTTTTGTTATTATACAACATTTAGTTTGTTTCTTTTTTATCCCTTGTTTTTTAATTGCTATTGCCATTTTGCACGGTACTGTTGTGGCTCTGCTTTTAATTATTTTTATTAAATAATTACAATTTTTCCATGTGGGTAGGCCAACAACGAATAAGGGTGTCTATCCACCCACAGTTCCTCCAACTTTGCCAACATCAGCTATATCCATCATTTATCATCTTTGTCAATTTCCTTGGGGTGAGCTGAAAACTGTTATTCAACTAGCATTCCCATTATATTTAGTGACTTGAAGCAGTCTTTCATATGATTATTGATAGCTTCACTGACTTCCATTGCACTGAAATGTTTTAGATACATATATAGATGCAATTATTCTGTCTAAATTCGCCAGTCAACCCACAGAACACACCTTAGACATTCTTATTTTCCATCCTCTTCCTTTCCCTTCCCCTCCCCTATCTTCCCTTTCCTTCCTTTTCCTTCTCATTCTTTATTTGGTGTCTTCTCAATTACTTGACTTGATTGATCTAATCACTTGTTTGGGCTTCACATTGACACAGCCAAAATTATCTGAATCAGTGAAAAAAATCACCAAATGTGAATTAACTGAATTCCATGACCTAAATTCATTGCTTGATGACTGATCCTTTTTACTTTGACTACAAAGACCTAACCAAAGGGCACTGCTGTTTTCGTTGGAATAATGCCAAGTGCACTTGCATAAGGAAGTTAGAAAATAGTTTTTCTTCTTTGGAGAAACAAAGGTCCAATAAATCTACTATGCAGGAAGCCCCTCATAAGAACAACTTGTCACAGTTCTGCAGGGGAAAGCAACTCTTTCCTGGAACTATGTGTGCATCTGAGGTCAAAGAGCAAACCCTGTAGTCATTTACAGAAAATTGATCCTTCTCTTTTCTTCAAGGGTAAGAGATCTAAGAAGCAACATGATCTCTTCTTCTTAATCTGCCCAAAGAGACAAAAACCAAAGCGTTTGTCATAGTCTAGGCTCAGGGAAACATTGGTGTTTGACCACTGGGACTGTCATGGTAAGGCTTACATTTGTAGAAAACAATCCCTTCTTTTTAAAAGTTTTATTGATGCCTCTTAATTTTTACACCACAGTCATTTAACACTATACACCACCACTCTTGCCATAGGACCTTCAGTTATGTCAAAGAAAACAATTTAAGCAAAACCAACCAACAGAGAACATGGCTTACACTATGCAAGTAAGTACACAACATTCTATATCTATATTCACTTATTTTGCTGTGAATAGGGGAAAATGTATGTCATCTTCTGTTCTCTGGGATTGTTCTGAATCCAGCTGTCTTTCTATGTTCTTTCATATTATTGTGGTCATTGTGTATTTTGTTCTCTTTGTTCTTCCCCTATCAGGAATAGATTAGAATAAAGTAGAGAGGGGCAGCTAGGTGGCCCAGTGAATAGAGCATTTTAAAGCATTCCTCTGCTCCCCCCGCCCCACCATATTGCTTCCTTGACTAGGCATAATCATAGCTAAACCGTAGCCACTAGAAGATACTGGGGCCCTTACAAGAGTAGCGGTATCTTTTTTCCTGCTTACTATTTCTCTTACCTTGGAGTTGTTGCTTGAGCTTTGGGGCCTCCATTTTCTCATTTATATATATGAATATTTTGAACTAAATGACCTCTAAAGTCCCTTCCAATTCTAAATCTTAGAATTTATGAAGTCATAATTTTTCTTCTCTTCTTAATTTAGAACTCTACTGCCTGCCTATCTGCTAGGGATGTGCCCCCTCTTAAATTTCCTCCCAAAAAAGGATCCATTTTAAAAATTCTGTTAATGCAACTAAGAAGCCGACCTGAAGAAATTTTGGATACCTTCATCAGTGGACTACCATTAGATTCTAAAAGAAGTTGTTTGAAATTTGTCTGCACCAAATGAATAAAAGTTCCCTAATTGCCTGATTCCCTTTTCTTTTGCCATGTGGACTCTATAATGGAGGCCATCATTATGTAGTGAACAGCAGAACTGGGATTCAAACTCAGTCCTTTTGATCCTAAATTATCTGTTCTTTTCACTATACTAACCTGTTCTTCTTTATTCTTTTTTTTGGAGGGGGGGGGCAAGACAATTGAGGTTAAGTGACTTGCCCAAGGTCACACAGCTAGTAAGTGTATCAAGTGTCCAAGGCTGTATTTGAGCTCAGGTCCTCTTGACTCCAGGACTGGTGCTCTATTCACTGCACCACCTAGCTGCCCACTCTACTTTATTCTAATCTATTCCTGATAGGGGAAAAATCAATCAAAAAGAAATTATCAAACTATTTTTCAATGCAAAACTGTCTTGCCACATGCAATCACTGAACATTCAGTCAGTCAGTCAACAAACATTTATTTTATGAGAAAGAACTGTATAAGCTGTTAAATGCAATATAAATGTAAAGTATTATTCTTATTAATGTATGACTTAGCTTACTCAATATAGTTGACTCAGGCAAAAAATCAGTGAGGCACGGTGGTTGAAAAGATTTGTGTGTGTGGACACAGGCTTAACATAGGTTAATATAAAGGCAGCAAACCTTTGCAAAGAAAAAATACTAGTGGGGATGTGCATGACAAGGGGACAAAAACTGAAAGAAAAATATTTCTGGAAATCTTCTTGTTAAGACTAATTCTAGTTTTTTATTTACTATTTAAATAATTTTGAGGAACTCAAAGGTTCTCTTTTCCTCAGTTTCCTCAACTGTAAAATGAGATGACAGGACTGAATAATAATGCATGTTTCAGCCTTAATTCTATGATAGTGAGTCTCTAAGAGAAGAAAGATAACCACAACTTTTGTGTGGCTTAGTGATTTAATTCATTCATTCATCTATTCATTCATTTATCCATGTACTTCCTTACATGTTTATTTGGCCCAGAGCTTTGATTTTGTCAGTGTACGGAATTCCTGGTATGGAAGCTCCTTCTATTGATAAACATTTTCATTTCTTCTGTAGTATAGAGAATTTTCTGGGTCACAGAGAGATTAAGTGACTTGTCTACTACTTCTCAAGGTGGCCCATTAGATCATAGAATGGACAGCTCTGATTGCCACTAAGCTTTTATTCCCAGTTGAGAGGTTAAATTTGCTACCTTGGAGATTTCACCATTTCTCCTATTTCCGTTTTTGGAGACCAGAAATAACATGGTTAATCTTTCTTCCATGTGGCCAACTCTTGAATGCAGCCATCACATGATTCCTTGTCTAATCCCATCCACTCATCAAGTCTTCTCTGGGCTAAACATTCCCAGTTCCTTCAATGGATCTTTACATGGTAAATATTTGTGGCCTTTTAATATTGTAGTCATTTCCTCTAGATACATTCTATTAATTTTCCAATTAATGTCCTTCCTAAACTATATGGCCAAGAACTGAACACAATACCATAGGACATATGTTTACCACTCAACATAATACAAGATCACATTAGTTTTTTTGGCTGATATGTCAACCTATTGACTAATATTGAACTTGAAATCCACTAAAATCCCAGGCCTTTTTGGACAGATTTGCTTAATCACATTTCTCCCATATTACTCTTACAGGCCTAGTTTTTGAACCCAAGTATAAGGCTTTATAGTTATCTCTATCATATTTGATCTTATTAGATTCATCCCAATGTTCTAACTTGTTGATATCTTTAAGGATCCTGAACTTGTCATCAAGTGTGTTAGTTCTCTCTCCCTACATGGTGTCATCTACAAATTTGGTAAACAATCCATCTATGTCTTTATCCAAGTCATTGATGAAAATGTTGAGTAGTATGACTCCAAGCACAGATCTCTGGTATATAACACTTGACATCTTATAAAAGGCTTTCTAGTCATTAATAGCTACTCTTTGAGTTAAGCCTTCAACTCGTTCAAAACACATTTACTTGTACAAACATCTGGCCTGTATTTCTTCTTCTTGCATGAAAATAGCATGAGATACTTTAGCAAAAGCTTTCTGAATCTCAGTAAATTATTTTTATAGCATTTTCCTGATTTACCAATTTAGGGATCCTATCAAATAAAATTAACATAGCAAGATTTGTTTTCCTTAATGCCATGATGGTTATTTATGACCACCACTTCCTTTCTGGGTATTCACTAACCCTTTCTTTAACATTGTATTCTAGAGATTTATCAAGGATTGGAAAAAATCGAGCTCCCTGGAACAGAAGTTGTGGACTCTGATTGCTTCCCTTTTTCGAAAATTAGAAACACACTTGTCCTCCTCCAGTTCTCTGGTACGCCTCCTATTTCCCCCAAGTTTTCAAATATCCTTGACAATGCTTTGGCACTCACAACCTCCAGTCCTTTTGATAGCTGATGATGTAATTTCTCTTGGCCAAGTGACTTTAATTCATTGGGAGAACCTATGTGATTTCTTATTTTCTGCTTTATTATAATGGGTATCATCTCTTTTTTTGGCCATTTTTGTTTTGCACTTTGAAGCTTAAAGATATTAAATGACTTACCTAGACTCATATGGTTAGGAAGCTGTGGAGCTTGAACTGAAACCTAGGCCTGATATGCCAACAATTTTAAAGGCGTTTGAAAGTCATGAGCTCTATTTCTTGAACTCCTATAGGACTTCTTTCTTGTGGCCCTTACTATGACATTATCCGTATATTTCTTTTGTTATTTTAATGCTTCATATTATGACTCTTATCTTCCCATCTTGATGTAAAGTAAGACAGATGTTAGCTGTTCTAATTTCCTCCACCCACCACTACTTATGTCCACTATGGGTACTCACTTTGAATGAAAACGTTTTATTATTAATACTTTTTTCATTAAATATGAACCACAGAATCAGAGCTCAGAAGAGAGTAAGAAATCCTCCTCCCTTCTCTCAGAGGTGAAATATTGCATACACTTTTAGATGAGGACACTACATTATTAGTTTTGGTTAACCATATTACTTTGGTACAAGAGCCTTCTAGTGAGAATATAAATATAATTTAAAAACAAAACACATCAATGAAATAAGAAAAAAAATAGGTATGCAAACAAGATTAAACTAAAAATGAATGAATAACTTCCTTCTGCCTATGACTGAATATTTCATCTCAAAAAGTACTTTCTGAGATATTTACTGGGCTAGCCTGCTTTTATTATTTGGAAATTGTGCCCTAAACAAATTGGGGAACTGAAGTAGGGACAAATCTAGACTATTAGAAGTACTTATAGTTTGAATCAGAGGTATGAACAAGGTATGAATAAGGCCAAGAAACTTCTATTCAATCTATCAATAATCAACATCCTTAGACTAGATGCCAGTAACCTGTTTATTCAAGTGGGGGTGGAGTGAAACTATTTGAGCCATTGGATGAAGTAGAGTGATGCTGCATAGGAAATGCATTGATATTGACTGAGGAAACTGAGTCACACTTTATTGGTTTTAGATAAAATAACAAACTAGAATAAAATAAAAATAAGAACATGGCATTCAAGTGTCTAAAAGCACAGAAGAAAAAAAAAGTTCTAGCCAAGCCCCTCATTATTTGATTTGGAGTAGTGGGGGCAGGAATGGGGAAGAAAAGAGCTTCTATGTTTCCCCATCCTTAATCAGAGGAGGACCTTGTGGATTTATAAAGGCCAGGAAATTTGGATTTCTTTTTTAAAGCAATCAGGGTTAAGTAACTTGCTCAAAGTTACACGGCCAGTTATTTCTGTGTGTGGTGCTAAGTATCTGAGCCCGGATTTGATCCTAGGTCCTCCCGACACTGGGGCCGGTGCTCTTACTCACTGAGCCACCTGGCCGCCCCTGAGATATGGATTTCTCATTAGCATCCTGGCAATGTATATGAAATAGCAAGAGTTTAGAGGGAGTATGTATTCCAGAAGTTATACCAATGAAAGGCATCTTTAGGCCTCTACAAGGAGTTTAGCTGAGAGCTATACCATAGCTATGAAGAAGGACCCTGTAAAGGCCCCATCAAGGGAAAGAAAGGACTTCCAGCTAAAGAACATCCAGGAGATATGTGTTGTTCCTTTTGCAAATGTCCCCTAAGTTTGAGCCCATTTGAGAATAGGTCTTTTGAATTGAATGCTTGACTATAGCACTTTGATAGATACCTGTTTTTAAATGTGAACTGAGTCTGACTGGCTAATTGCTATCAATAGAATATCATTTGGGAAAATACATGAGAAGGGGCTCATGAGCAATAGGATTAGAAAAAACCAATTCCAGGTCCGCAAAGTCCCCCGAAATCCTAAGGGGAAAAATAGCAGCCAAACTCTAGGGGCCTTCTCTTCTAATTAGAGTGCTGTATTAGACAATGATCCCAGACCTACATAAATTACAATAGTGGAGCTAAAAAATTTTATTATTCATGTTTTTCATAACCATTCTATATAACTATACCAAAGGACAGGGATCCAGAATACTCAATCTCTGCTTAATAGCTGTGTGACCTTGGGTAAGTCACTTAAGCCTGTTTGCCTTGGTTTCTTCATTGGAGAAGGAAATGGAAACCACTCCAGTATCTTTGCCAAGATAATTCCAAATGGGGGCACAAAGTCAGACACTACTTAACTATAACCATACAATAGTTAGATGACCCATCCCCTTGCCCTCCATCATGCCCCACATGGCATGGAGTAGGAGAAACAAATAGAACAAATATTACATCCTAGTTCAATTTAGTCACAATGGCACAGAGCCAACCTTAGACTAAATCCAGCAGCACAAATTGGAGAGTTCTTAAGTTTTAACTAATTTGGGCCATGCAGATAGCCATCTTAGCTAATTCACAAGTTTTTGTTTGGGTCAGCTGCCTACACTATCCTAAATCAGTGAATAAATGCTCTCCCTTTTGACTTCTGGTTTTCCCGAAATTGTCCTGTTTTTGTCATTTTCTCTGTCATATACCCAGAAAGGAGGGTGAGAATAAGAGGGAAGGGATGAAAAGAAGTGAAAGGATTATGAAGAACCTTGAAAAATTGAAGCTTCTGACATCTCTAAGGACTAGACTGAGGTTGAGCCTGGACAAAATCCATCAAGCTTTGGTTTCCTCAATTGTAACGTAAGGGGGTTTAACTAGCTGACCTCCAAGGTCCTTTCCATCTCTAAATCTGATTCCACTACTTCCCTGTTTCCCCCAAAAATACAGCTGTTGCTTCACTGTATGTGTTTGAGTTTTGGGTTTTAAATTTCTTATTTTTTTATTAAAAAAAAACAAGTAGAATTCTTGGTCCTCTATTTAAGAATTTGTGCAAAACCTGGGGCTCTTGATAAGTCATCCTACCCCTATAGCTGACTTTGAGGGAACCTCCACCATTTAGCTTCCTGTTAATACACTCTCATGTGTATTTGTCTTGGAATGGCCATTTAATTAACATAAGATCACTCAGAGCAAACTCGTTCCCTCCTCCTGATAGCATCTAATCGTGCTCCTCAACTGAAAGGTAATCTCCTAGCAAATCTCATGTTGGCCATGGGGCAAAATCTTAGGACAATGGAGGGGTTGTTTATGGAATGTTCCAATCCTAGCAGAAAGGTCAGTCCCTCAATCAAACCCTCATCCTTCCCAAAGCCTTCTTGTAACCTGATTTTTTTTGGAAACTCATACATTAGAGCCCACCCTCTGATCTTCTCCAGGATGGTTTGCCTATCATACCTGAGCTCTAAACAACTATCCATCTTCATAGAAAGAGACATAAGTAAAATGTTTGTAAAAGGTTGAAGGTTCACAGAGGTGCTTTAAGCAAAAAGCACAAAATACCCTTTAATTCAACTTTTAGAGATTAAGTGAATTGGGTAGGAGAGTTAGGAATAATCAATAGAAGGAAGGCACTAGAATTAAGGGGAATGGGAAAGATTTTTGCCAAAATATCTCAGGGAACCTGTCTCTGTCATATATTGTCAACTCTGGTCCCTTCCCTTATTGTCTCTTGCCTAGGGCATTGCAATAGCTTTCTAACTGATCTCCCTGCTTCCAATATCTTCACTTTCCAGGTTGTCTTTTATTTGGCTGCTGGAATAATATTCCTATACTGCAAGTGACTACATTACACCCCATTTCAAAAACCTTTAGTGGCTCCCTATTGCCCATGGGAGCAAACTTCAAACTCCTAATCACAGACTCACAAACATAGAATCTGAGAGTTGGAAAGATCTCTATAACCCAGCCTATACATCAAAAGAATCCCCCCTGGAATATATAGATAAGCAGTCATCAATCTCTGCTCAAAAGTCTCCAAGGAAGAGAAACCCCACTGTCTCAAAGGAGTCATCTTCATTTCTCCACAGGCTGGACCCCAGACTTCTACTCTATGCCCCACAAACCTTCTGCAGCTTTCTTTGTGTGCTGTCTTTCCCCATCAAATGTAAGCTTCTTGAGGACAGGACTTGCTTTTCTTTTTAATTGTATTTGTATTTCTGGTGTCTAGCACAGTGCCTGGCACACAAGTAAATACTTGTTGACTGACTTAAAGTCCATTCAGTTTTGAACAACTCCAATTGTTAGGGAATTTATTTTTTTTTTTCCTGACAAAATTTAAACTGGCCTCCCTTCAGCTTCTACCAGTTACTCCTGATTCTTCCCCCTTGGGCCAGATAGAACAAGTCTCTTCTGCCCCCATCATCATGCATGATGATTCAGATACTTGAAGAAAGCTATATGCCTCCTCCCCCTTCTCGAGGATAAACAGGCTCAGTTCCTTTATCCACTCTTTATAGGGCATGGATTCAAGATCTTTCACTATCTTTTTTTTTTATTTTTAAGCAATCGGGGTTAAGTAACTTGCTCAAGGTTACACGGCCAGGTGTTTCTGGGTGGGTGCTAAGTGTCTGAGCCCAGGATTCGATCTCCAGGTCTTCTCAACACTGGAGCCGGTGCTCTTACTTGCTGTGCTACCTGGCCGCCCCGATCTTTCACTATCTTGATCACTCTCTTCTGGGCACGCTCCAGCTTATCAATGTCCTTCTTAAAACTGCTGTGCCCAGAAATGAGTACAATATTCCATGGAAGGCCTGACAAGGGCAGTGGACTATAACCTCCCCATCCCCTTTTTAATGCAGCCCAAGATCATGTTAGGTTTTTTGGCTGCCACATCACACGGGTGACTTTTACTGAGTTTGCAATTCACTAAAACCCAAGGATCTCTTCCACAATAACTACTGTCTAGCCACACTTCCATCCATCTTAAACTGGTGAAGCTGTTATTTTGTACCCAAGAGCAAGACTTTGCATATATCCCTATTAAATTCCATTTTATTAGATTCAGCTCAATGTTCTAGCCCTATCAAGATCCTTTTGGATTCCAAATATCACCCATTGTGTTAGTTACCCCATCTAGCGTTGTGTCACCTGAAAATTTCACAAGCATGCAAGTTGTGCTTTTATCTGTCATTAATAAAAGTTTTAAATAGTATAGGACCAAACACAGAACCATGGTATATTCAACTGGAGAGCATCTACTATGTCGGCAATGAACCATTAAAGATAACTCTTTGAATCCAATCATTGACCTAATTCTGAGTCCTCCTGATTGTGTTGAATCAATATCCACCAAGATGCCTTAAATAGTGAGTGACCAAGGTCTAGTTCATCTAATTAATCATGCCTAGCCATCCCTTGACCCCAGACCAGACAATTAGACCATGCTCTATGTCCAATTCAGACATCAACTTCAGCTATCTTCACAGACTGCATTCCTTCTAGTAGTCCATCTCCATCAACCTCCCATCTTTCCTTATCAGGATAACCACAGACCTGTTTCCACCCCTCCACAAAACTAGCTTGAGACACTTCCATGAAAATTTTGCTATAGATATCCACAACCTTCACCCCATCCACAAATTTAGTAAAGCTGATAAAAAAGAAAATGAGATTAGTCTGCCATGACCTGTTCTTGAGAAAGCCATGTTGATTTTGTAATTACTGCTTCCCTTTCTAAATGTTAATTAATAATTTCCTTTCTAGAACATTTTCAAGAATCAAAGTCAACATCACTGCTCTCTATTTTTAGAAACTTTCTTCTTTTTTTTAGAAAATTGGGGTGGCATCTGCCCTTCTCCAATGCTTAATACCTCTTCCATGTTCTGTATTTCAATGATTACTGATGACATCTACCAAGTCTGCCTATACCTTAGGATCTAATTCTTTTGAGTCAGACTCCTTAAATTCATCAAAGGTAACTAGGTGCTCAGTGATTATCTTCCTGCTTATCTTGTATATTAAAGGCCAATTAACCATTTTTGTTCTGTCATTTCCAATGTAAAGTAGCTTTGCATTCTCCTGGGGAGCTTTGGTCTAGGGGCATCACAGGAGTGGTAAGTTGATCTATAGAGCAGTTGATCAATATGTTCTTTCAATACAAAACCAATAATGGTTGCATTGTTTTAATTGCTGTGCCCAAGAAAGAGGTGGAGTAGGGGATTGGAGGTGTGGGAGCATGTCTATGGTGATAATACCATAAGACAGCAATTTGATTGGATTGGATATCTGGAAGGAATGAGAAGATGGCTGGGAATAATGTCTGCATAGGATGTGAAACATGTTATGGTGGCTGGCTAAATACGACAAACTAGATGGTTTTGTCCTTAGTCATGAACCATTCAAGTCACTTTGGTCCTAGGATCAAATCTGAGTTGATTAACTTCCCAAGGAGTAGGAAGGCAGTATTTAGAGGTTTGCTCCAAATGGTGATAAGGAAGAGTTTCTCTATCTTACTTTGAGGGGTTGATTATGGAGGCATTGTTTTTTTTTTTTTTTTTTAAGCAATCGGGGTTAAGTAACTTGCTCAAGGTTACACGGCCAGTTATTTCTGGGTGTGGTGTTGAGTATCTGAGCCCAGATTTGATTCCCAGGTCATCCCGACACTGGAGCTGGTGCTCTTAGTCGCTGAGCCACTTGGCCACCCCTAAGGCATTATTGCACAGTGGACAAAACACTGACTCCAGAGTCTGAGTTCCTGTCTCAAAATTCCACCTTTAATGAGTTGCTAAGTGAGTGATGTTGGGCTCAATGAGCCTCAGTTTCCTAATCGGTAAAATGAAATGTGACCCATAAAGTCCATTCTAGCTCTAGTTAATATGAGAATTATTTTACTCTAGGGTCATTTCTACATCTAAGCAATCATGTAGTTCAAAGATCTACAAGTATGAGTTTCACTTTACACATGAGCATTACGGGGATCGAGGCCTGGATGAACCCTGTTTTATTTTTCTTCCTCTCTTTCCCCCATTCAAGATCTTAAAACAAAAGCTGAATAACCCTCTTATTAGGAATATTGAAGAAGAGATTTTTGTTCAGATATTCGTTGAACTAGATGGGTTCTGATGCCTTCTTCCAACACCAAAATTGCAGTTCTGTGAAGTGTTGTGTAGGGGTCAATGTCAAAATAGTTTAGCAAAAAAAAATCCCACCCCAAAAGGTTGCCATTTATGGTAAAGAATATTTCCCTTGGCTTTAATTTTCTACATTTTGTGATGTTCTAATGTCACCAACTCATTATTAGATCCTTCATTTGACCTTGTCTGAGTAGACATAGATTACACATGGCCAGTCTATGCCTCAGTAACATGAGGAAAGACAAACAGTTTAGCTAAAGGACTTGCTTCATGGCCCAAGAAATTATGAATAGGTTGCCTACGAAATGTGATTTGAGGGATAATCTATAAGACCCCATCACCAAAAACAAGTTCCCTGTCATTCTACATAAGCAGAAATCCTGCCATTAGAGAAATCTTCAGGCAGAATATCTTGTGATTCCCACCTTTGTGTCTTTGTATCTTCCACTTGCCCTGAATGCCCATCTACCTCTTTTCCACTAATCCAAATTTTATCCATCCTTCAAGGCCTAACTCTTGTTTCAATTATTCCATATATTCTTCCTTAAACTCTCTAGATCACAGTGGTCTTTTCCAATAATAATAACTATTGTCATTTATATAACACTTTAAGGTTTGCAAAATGTTTTACAAATATTTCATTTTATCTTCATAATAACCCTGGGAATTAGGTGCTATAATTATCATCCCAATTTTACAGATGAAGAAACTAAGGCAGGCAGAGGTTAGGTAATTTTCTTGAGTCACAGAACTAGTAAGTGTCTGAGGTCAGGTCTGAACTGAAATCTTCCTGACTTCAGGCCCAGAGTGCTATTCACTATGCAATTTAGCTACCTTTAAGATATGAAGGAAGGAAGGAAGGAA
>NW_027185876.1:17861167-17931230 GCF_028583685.1 Petaurus breviceps papuanus
GAAGGAAGGAAGGAAGGAAGGAAGGAAGGAAGGAAGGAAGGAAGGAAAGGAGGGAGGGAGGGAGGAATGGAGGAAGGAAGGAAGGAGGGAAGGAAGGAAGGAGAAAAAGAACAAGTAAGCATTTAAGTGCTTACCATGTGCTAAAATTTGTGGGGACGTAAATAGAAGTAAGTAAGTCAGTCCCTTCCCTCATGGAACCTATATTGTAATGGGGGTAAATGGCAGATAAAGGAGATCATAAAAAGAGATGGGAAGCAACATGGTGTGTAGATGGCCAGTAAGTGGTCTGGAGGTCTGGTTCCAGTAAGACAAGGTGAAAGCTTGCCTCCCAGAGCCAGTACCCCAGCGCCAGAGCCCAAGTTTACTTGGGGGGGGGGTGGGGGAGGAAAGATGAAGATGATGATGGTCAGAATGAAGGGAACCAGGGTGGGATATTAGCCTTAAGATCATTTTTCAGATATCTCTCTTTTTTGGGGGGAGTGAGCACAAAGAGGAGATTTTACATCGATGATTTCATTAGTATAATGAACTTCTGATGAGAAAACTTTCTCTAAGAGTATGAATAAGCAACTCTTCAGCTTCCAGAAGCGAATGTGGCAATGATTGACTTGCCTGGTTAACAAGGACAAGATGTGTCAAAGATAGACATCCCTATATCTCACCTCTAATTATGTGATTATCTGTATGTTGGAATCCTGTTTAAAGTTTCTCACTGTGTGTATTTTTTTGGTGGTATGGTAATGGGGAAGCAGCAACCTTGCTGGCTTCATTCTTGTATCTTTAGATGAAAATGCATGCCATTCAGTCAATGAGTATAATCTTTCACCTTGGTTCCCTTCCATTTCTCCCACTGCCATTTTTGCCCCATGATTTAGTTTGACTTGAGTCCTTCTGGAAAGTAGGAAGGATGGTTTAACAGGAAGGTTCCAAGTCCTGTGGATGTCATTCTCTAACTAGGTACTAGAGTTTGACTCAATGACACACATCTACACACCCATCTACCCACTCCAAAAACCTTGATGAGATGTTTGGAGAGATTTCCATAGACCTTGACTCTCTCTCCTTCAGCATCAAGGCTCTGAACATTTGCTTGTGATTGGAATCTTATCTGCATGTCCTTATTAAAAAAAGAGCAACCTACTGACCCATGGTTCAGGCTCATATTACAAACTATTAGAGGAGAGCAGGGCTGAGATTTCTAGAGGTTAGAACAACCAGGGATTTGGGAGTGTCCTATTTTGAGATGACTGTCATCCCGCAGGATTTCCCCTTTATCTTTCACTATGGGTTAGCACCTAGAATTGGGTCTTCAACAAATTTGGTGCTCAGTAGTTTAATACATTTTCTGAATTCGTCTCAGAGCTTTGATGACCCTCTGGACATTTTTTTCACCGTTTCTCAGAACCCTTCTCAGCCTGGAAGATCACCCCTTACTCCCTAAATCTTTACTAATTAGAATAGTTCAAGGGAGAGGAAGTTGAATCAATCAATAATCCTCAAGTTTTAGAAGGGATGCTGACTTAGGAGTCAAAGGTCCTGAGTCTAACCCTATTATATATAATATATATATATATCGTATATATATATATATATATTATATAAATACTATTTGCACTTCTTACCTTAAAAGATTGTTGTAAAACTGAGTCTCACTAACTTTTCAGTATTATATAAACATAAACTATCAAAAAGCCTAGGACTGTCAGGCCTGAGGGTCATTAGTAGTGACAGGGAGTCCAGCATAGGCAGGAGGGAGGGAAAGAGGTGGGGAGAGGAAGCAGAGAAGATATTAATTTCACATGTACCTTAGATTTTGAGCTTTTCAGGATATGTTCCTTAGAACAACCCTTTGAGGCACCCCAATAGAATGTATGCTCCTTGAGGGCAGTGGTTGTTTTTTGCCTTAGCATTCCGAGTTTTTATCACACTTCTTTGCACATAGTAGATTATTATGAAATATTTGTGAAATTTAGCTGAATCATCATTCTTCAGATAAAGAAAGTGAGGACCAAACAGATGAAATTATTTCTCGAGGGTTACACAGCTATTAATTGTGGGATCCAAGAGTTATACACAGGTCCATTCCATTTAGTACAGTGGGAAAAGGCACTTATATTTAGAGTTGGAAGACAGGTTAAAATCTTAATTTTTTTACATTTGCCAGTTGTGTGACTTCAGACAAATTACTTCATTTCTCAGATTCTCTGTTTCCTTAACTTTAAAATGTGTGTGTGAGAGGAGGGCGGTAAGGGAGTGCCTCTGAGGCACCTTCTAACCCTAGACTTATGATCCAGTCCAGCATTCTTTCCTATTCTTTCCTCTTTACTGAGATGCCTCTCCAGTTATAAGAGAAAGAAATACCCATTAGGAAATACACTAACTATGAAATTCTACTGGAAAATAGAAATATGAAAGCTGTAATTTGGCGAATAGAGCCAAACTATGAGAAGGATGAGGGGAAGAGAGGGGAAAAAGAAAGAACAGAGGCAAAAGGAAATCCACTAGTCTGCATTTATAGATCACTTGCTATGTATCTGGTACTGTAGCTAAGTCAAAAAAGAAAGCAAAGGAGGAAGGAGATATGGCTAGTTGAAGGGGAAAAATGGTTTCTGAGAGATTCTGGAGTGCATGACATTGAGAGCTAAGAATTTTAATTAATTTGGAATTTCTAATCATATTGCCTATGCTGTCCTTTCAAAAATGTGACTGTGGCCACAACTGATGGAACTTAGCATATTTAGCTTTGCATAGATAATTCTTAGGGAGTAAATGAGAAATGTCTTCACATATTTGGAGGACCATCATGTGTAATAGAGACAATCTGCTGATACTAACAATTAGAATCAGACACAATGGGTCAAAAAGAGACCAGCTTAGGTTAAAAAAAAAAGAGAGAGATACTTCTGAATAAATAGAGCTATCACAAAGTGGAATGGGCTTGATTTCTAGATCAAAATGAATATTTCTCTTCACTGAATGTCTTTATGAGAAGGAGGAATGAGCAATTGTTGGTATAGAAATGATACAAGTTTAAAGAAAAGGCCTCTCCTGATACTGAGGGCCTGGGTTCTTTGTGTGGCTATAGATTTATCAAAACTCAGTTCAGAAGAAATATATATATTTTTTTTGCCTTTTGGAGGGCAATTGGGGTTAAGTAACTTGCCCAAGGTTACACAGCTAGTATTTTTGTGTGGGTGTTAAGTGTCTGAGGCCAGAACCAAACTCGGGTCCCCCTGACTCTGGGGCCAGTACTTTACTCACTGTGCCACCTAGCCACCCCCAAGAAGAAATATTTTTAAGCCCATAGAGGTTCTTGATGAGGAAAAGGGGGGGAGGGGAGAGAAGAGAGAAGAAGAAAAATAGCAGTATGTTTCCTTATGTGAAGGAAAATGAATGGAAAACTACTCCTAGAATGCCTACTATCTGTCAGGCACTGTGCTAAGTGCTAAGGATACAAAAGCAAGCAAACAAAAAAGACTGCCCACAAGGAGCTTACATTCTAATATAGGAAGTCAAGACATAATATAATCTAATATAGGACTACTTACATTCTAATATAGGAAGTCAAAACATAAAGGGGAGTGAGTGTTGGAAAGGAGAAGGAGATGGTGAATGTATGTGAAGTGTCATAGTTTTAGAGATAGCCAAGAAGTGGTGCAGTACCCTAGCTCCAGGCCAGATAAGATGAAAGCTCACCTATGAGCTCATTGCCCCAGGGGTAGAGTCTGAGTCCTAGTATGGAGAAGAAGAGGACAGAGTTCAGGTGTCATGGTTTGGAAATGATCAGGAATTGATGTAGTGGTCTGTTTCCAGCCCAGATAAAGTACAGGCTAGAGAGTATTAATACATCATAGTAGAAGGAAAATTGGACTTAGAATCAGAATGCATTTGGGTCCTAGCTCTCTCATTTACTATGTTTGACCTTGGGAATCTAATTTCCCCACATAGACCTCAATCTCCATAACTGTAAAAGAATGGCATTGGCAAGCGGAATAAAAAGCGGAACTGTTGACTGGGGAAAAATCTTTGTCAAATATCCCTTATAAGAATATGATAGCTAAGATAAATAGGGAAAAAGTAGAAATATAGGAGATCAAGAGTCATTTCCCAATGGATGAGTGGTCAAAAAACTTAACATTTATAGAAAGAATTGCAAACTATTAAAAATGGTAGGAAGGATCATTCCAAATAATTAATAATAAGATAAATGCAAATCAAACAACTCTGTGGTTTTGTCACATTCCTAGAAAATTAAAAAAAAAGATAGCTAAAAATGGTAACAGTTAACATAGGAAGGATTGTAGTAAGACAGAGAGGTAGTGCATTGAATAGAGTGCTATATCTGGAGCCCAAAAGACGAGTTCAAATCTAGTTTCAGAAATTTGTAAGCTTGATAGGACCCAAGACAAATAATTTACCCTTTCTGCCTCAGTTTTATCTTCTATTAAATGGAAATAAAAATAAAACCCACCTCCCACAGTTGTTGGGAGACTAAAATTAGATATATGCAAAAAACTTCATAAATTTTAAAGCGCTATATAAATGCTACCTATTATAAATACATGGCAAAAACTGTGGTTGTTCTAAATATTTGAAAAATAATCAGGAATCATGATAAGAAAATTCCTAAATGTCCATACACTGTGACGCTACAAGGCATATATCCAAAAGAGGTCAAAGATTGAAATAAAGGTCCCATAAAGACCAAAATATCAATAGCATCACTAATGCAAAAAACTAGAAACAAAGTAGAGGCTTATTGATTAGAGATGGCTAAAAAGTTGTTACATGAATGTGATGGGATTTCATTGCACTAAAGAAAATTACAATTGTGAAAAATACAGAGAATCCCAAGAAGACATATGAACTGATGCAAATTGAAATAAATAAATTCAAGAAAACTAAGTGCATAGTTTAAGAGAAAAGAACAAAAATCTAAATTGGTTATGTAATGATAATGACCAAACAGCCCTGAAGAATATATGAGAATATTTACTTCCCTCCATTCTTTGCAGAGTGCGAAACACTCCATCTCCTATCAGACTTGGTTCATGTGTTGATTCATAAATTTTATTTCTTTGTTATAGAGGGCCCATTTTTGTTATGTTACCTGTCTCTGATTAGGGGGTAGAGGGGAGATGTATTGGGAAATTAAGGTAATATAAAATATAATATTTTTTTTAAAAATTATGATATTAGGGTAAACTGTCTTTAAAGATCTTTCTAGTTTCTATCATGCTATGACTGGGTCAAGCTCAATTCCAAGGAATATCAGTATAAGAGAAAAACTTTGAACATAAGCAAATGTCTAAGTTTTTGTTTTGTTTATTTAGAGTCAGGCTAACCACCCCTTTTCATGATGCCCTCCTCACTATAAGGACTTACAATTTCCTTGCCAAGAAAAACTACCCTCTCCCTTTTCTCCATTCTGACATCCATGGAGTATATTAATTTGATATAACAGGAACATTGTAGGTGGATTAAGTATGAGGTCCATGATGAAGTAGATACTTATTTTCATGGCAGGATCCTTCTGTGGATGTGAGTGGAGGGAGGGGTGTCTTCCCAAATATAGGAACCTTTCCTTAGCCTATCTGGACAATACATGGAAACTCTCTCTGGCCATAATTTTCCCAGGTGCATTTATTTATTCTTATTTATTCAAACTTTATGTGAACAACCACATGACCTTCCTTATTTCCACTTTATTTGAACATAGCCATATGATCCTCCTTATTTCTAGTTTCCTCCCTTATTTGCCACCTTCTATCAAATAAAAAAAAGAGACAGTGCATTTTAAAGAAGTTTTTAATGTATTTTCAGTAATCTTGTATTGGAGTAGGGATCTCATTCATTTTCACTCCCATAAGTCCTGCTATAATCTCTGACTGATCCTTACCCACAGTCACCAGCAGAGAGCTACAGAGTATTAGCTATTTTCATTCACCAAATTGGCTTGTTTTTTATTTGCTTGCATAAATTATAAACAACAGCACAAAATCACACAACATAGAATCTAGGATAGAGAGGACGTGTTTCCTCTGGCCTCGGAGATGCTATGTCCAAGGTTCCTTCTGCTTCCCCATAAGTGAAACTGAGTCCTATAACAGCTCCTTCTTGGAGAAATGGAGGCCGATCCAACATCCCTACTACCCCCACCTCCTTGTTTGGGTTTTCCAGGAGGCCTCCTGGCAAAGAAGTATCCCACTCTAGCACCACATTTGGGGAATAGGGTGTGGAACTATATCCTTATGTGCAAGGCTATTGAGTTGAATATAGCCATGGTCAGAAAAGTGACTCCAAAGGATATTGCCACTGGCTTCCTTCAAAAATCGCCTCTTGAGGATTCCTTGCGTTACCAGATGTTTAGAAAAAGAATCTCCAGGGCTGCAGCTTCTCTTCCATTTGACATATCATCTTTAATGTCCCAGGCTCTACAATTGGAAACAGGATGGGCAATGTTGCCCAAAAGGCCTAAGGCTGAAGAGAAGTCATTCTGCTCTCCCAGAGCTTCTCCTGCATCTTCACCTCACTCCAACAGTAGTGAAAGCCTTCTATATTGAATAACGATGGCACAGATTGGTATTGCACCTCTCTTTATCTGCTTTTCACTAAGAATTAAGCTTCAGTGTGCCTGGGTGAGGTAGGTAAGTTCCATCAGCCTCATGCTGCAGCCCAATGAGGTTAAGGGACTTGCCCAATATTATCCAGCAGCTGAGTATTGTCATTAATCATCCTGGCTCTGAGCTCCCCACTAATGTTATGAGACATTGATCTCTCTCAACTAAACCACTAGGTACTGGGGCCCTGTCAGCAAGGACCAATCACTTCTTAGAACTCAACCCCTAGCAATGAAAACTAAATGAACTCAAACTAGACTAGATGAATTGGCGATCTTGCCCTGGCCAACAAGTCACCTCTGACTAAAAATAAAGTTTATAAAAGTAAATTATCTCATTTTATAACTTAAGTGCATCAAGCATTTCCTTAAATAGAGTTCACACAGAAAATAAAGTTACTTTCGCTGTACAGTTGCTGCCTGTTACAATTAGGAATAAACTTTGATGATAAAGTATGAAAGGTTACACACACTCACACACGTCCATCTGTCTGTGGGCACAAAGATGGGTAGACGTATGTACCTCTTGACAAGAGCTTCCCCAAAATGGTGGGAAGTTGTTAGGAGTCTCTAGGTATCTAATTTGCATGAGGATGTCTATATTAAAAGTCCCTGTCCTTAATGATAAACACGTCTTCATATCTAATGCTATGACTCTTATAGAAACATTAAACTATGCAATCCATAATGTATTCAATCTTTGGAAATGCTGGGCTATACCATATTGTAATTATACAGCATCCCCAAGAAAGACCCCTCCCCCACCCACTTCTTCCCTAACCTCCCAAACTAAGGCCAGTTGACCCCTGGTTTAATATGTTTCACTTGGGAGCCTAGCCACTAGACTCTGGGGTGGACTCAAGAGGTGAAATAAGAATTCTGCATGGAGTACAGGTGGTCGATGGGGTTCCCCACCCGGGACTGCAGGGGCCCGGCTTCAGAGGTTGCTAGGAAACAGTCACCCAGGTTACTGAGGGAGGTGTCATCACTATCTAGGTCATGGAAAAGGGGCTCAGCACCTGAAATGGAAATAAAACACCAGCATGAAGTTCACCTTTTATTGCTAGAAAAAATACAAGTCAATTCAATGAATATTTATTGTGTAGAGATTATATGCTGACAAAAGTAGCTGTTTGACAATAGTACTCAAGAACCTGGCCATACTTTTAAGCAAATAAGACTCATGCATGCAAACTGTAAAATAATACTTCATACATATTTACAAATAGAAAGAAATTATCAAAGGGCAAAACAGAATTAATCAGGTGCCACCACATCTTGTCTCAGGATTGAAGTGAGCAACATAGCTCATGATGCCCAGGGCTGAAGGGAAGCCATAATGCTCCACGCCCAGAGGTCTCCTTCCATCTAATAATAGCAAAACTTTTGAATATTGGCTGTTACCAACACACATCCGCATCCCAACACCTCATCTGCCTTCCACTAATGATTGAACTTCATCATATCTGGATATAATCAGCTTCATCCCACACAGGAGGAAGCTAACACCCAATCAGGTTGAGTGACTTGTTCATCATTCTATGGATGGTCAGGAAAAGAAGAAGGCAGTGTTGGCTGGTGTTACTATTCAAGTTTTCATGAAGAAGGTTGAACCTAGAAAATGATGCTCTGTGAATGGTAAGAAAACATGAAGCAGCTCCATGACTGACCAGTGAAGCTTCAGGTGAATTCCATTTTCTATATTCAATGAACATTTAATAGCACTTTAAAAGTTTTAAGCTTAAAAGGCTGGCAAGGTTGGGGGTGGCTAGGTGGCGCAGTGAATAGAGCACTGGCCCTGGAGTCAGGAGGACCTGAGTTCAAATCCCACCTCGGACACTTAACACAAAAACTAGCCGTGTGACCCTGGGCAAGTCACTTAACCCCAATTGCCCTCCAAAAAAAAAAAGCAAGGGGTGGCCAGGTGGCTAAGCGAGTAAGAGCACCGGCTCCAGTTTCGGGATGACCTGGGGATCAAATCCGGGCTCAGATACTTAGCACCACACCCAGAAATAATGGGCCGTGTAACCTTGGGCAAGTTACTTAACCCTGATTGCTTAAAAAAAAAAAAAGTCTGGCTAAGTGCTTCACAAATATTGCTCCATTTTATTTTCACAACTCTTGGAGTATTGCAATCTATTTTACATAGTATTTCTATGTTACTTAATAGCATATTATTTTATAGGTGTGATTTATTACTTTTATACTTATTTTACACAGAAGGAAACTGGGAAAGTCAGAGGTTAAGTAACTTTTCTGGAGTCTTGTAGCTAGTGTCTGAGTCAGGATTTGAACTCTGGTCCTTCTGATTCTATAACCTGTACTCTATCCTCTGGCCCTCACTGTCTCATTTATTTAGTGTTCACAGCGTTACCAACCCTACACTAGATTCTTTGAGAAATACAAAAGAAATAGATAACTTTGTCCCTGAGACAAGAGATAACTTGATATCTACAGGAATAGGAATAACTAAAGGAAAAAATTACAAAGCAAAATAAATAAATGTATAGAGTGCACTAGAGACACCTGCTCCCACCCCACCAAACCCCCACTCCTGATACATATAAATCTGATTCTGAGGGGGAAAATATCATTTGGAGGATAGTTAGTCCCTTTACAAAAATTTGAGTTTTAGGATTCCTTTTTATAGCAAGCTACCTTAGTGTACTTAAAATATGAATTGTTAGAGAATTGATGTGTATACAGTTTTTCTAGGAATAGGGTTATTTCATAAAGTGAACTGTGTCTTTATGATATGTCATTGATATCATATCATACAAGGATCAGCTAAAGGAACTGGAGATGGTAAATCAGAAGAGAAGACAGAGGCAGGCCATGATAGATGCCTTAGAATATTTGAAGGTCTGTCCCAAGCAAGATCAATGAGAGCTATCGTGTGCTTAAAGAGTTTAAAATTTAGAATAATAGGTCAAAGTTTCAGAGAGGAAGATTTTGACTAGAGATGTTTGAAAATGGAATGGAATTTTTCAGGAGTTAATGAGATTCCCTTCACCAGAGATCATTAAACAGGACCTGAGCGACTACTTGTAGGTGGGACACATTGGCCCAGAAATTCCCTTCCAATTCCAAGATTCTGAAATTTTGTAAGTCTGATAGTATACAAACATGGTGGGTGATGGGGTGGGGGTGGAATGAGGAAAGGAGATCTCAGGGCAAATATGTGTCTATGGTGCTGGAATTAGTACTAAAAGGCTTCTTATAGAAAGCCACGACTATAGATGACATGATTGAGAATTGATTTACAGTCTAAAAGGATTTTAAAGATAATCTAGTCCAACAGATGAAAAAAAACTGAGGCCCAAGTGTAAAGTGATTTGCACAAAGAGCCAGGTCCTGAACTCAGCTTCTCCCTCCAAACCCAATGCTCAGGTCATACATGAATTAGTGGATACTTCAAAATGGCTTCCTAAGTGAAAGTAATAGCCCTAAGAGTCATAGAATCCAAACCACTAACCACTCACCTTCTCACCTAGCTCCTTCCTTTAGTCTTATCATTAGTCATTCCATTCACTCTTTTTTCTATGCCAGTGGTTGTTCTGTCCACCCTGATCAGCATCTAGGTTCAGCAAATATTTCTTTAGTGTCTATTGCCTATTTGATGGCCCATAGAGGTCCTATTGAGTGAACCTGGGAACTGCTGCTCACCATGTTGTGGGATATGGATATCGGAAAACAAGATAAGGATTGTGACCTTTTTCCATACTCAAGAGAAGATATACATTATGACTTCCTAACTCTCTCGGACTATTCAAGTAACTTCTTGACTCTGAGTAAAGGGAAAGGAGCTGGAGCAAACCAGAAAAAATATGCATGCCCCTGGAATAGCTTTATGTTTTGATGAAGGAACCTGTTGGTGTCTGCTACCAGACAGCAGAGGGTGCTGGTGGCATACAGCAATTGGATGTATAAAAGACACCAGTGAACAAAGGAAGTTGGTTGACTTAAGGTCCATAATTTGTGGTTGATGTTGCCATCATACCAATGGTTTGGTGTTTCCTTCTTCCTGGAAAGAAAAAAAACTTTATATTTTGTCTTAGTAACTATCATTTTATTTACTACTTATTGCAGAATATTGGTCAATATGAATTTTTCTTTATAAGAAGCTAATATTATACATCCCTGATATCCATTAAATCTCATTTTCCTGTTTTGGAGAGCAACTTTAGACTGCAAGTATGTCTCCTACATCTGGCTCCTATCCATTAACCCACTAAAAGTTATTTAAATGATAAGTGGGGAGGGTGGGTACTTTATGTAACTATTTGAAGCTGGGCTAGGGAAGATTCCTACAGATTGACTGTACTCAGCATATGTCTGCTAATTGGGAGGAAAACTTTTTAACCATTAAAAGTTTATTTATGGTCCTTAGATTATGTTAGAATACCTGCTTGCATTCATGATAAAGGCAAGTAGAAAAACTGCTATTCATGTGTCTATTCTCAGAGCTAATTACTTGCTTAACTAAAGAATTCTAGCTTGATCAGAGATATTATCATTAGAAAATTATTTAATGAACTCACTCTATTCACCACATTCTGGTATGAAAGAAAGGATCTGAAAGTTCAAATGTATTATTGGAATAGAAATAAAATAGTCATGCTCCTAGGTGGTCCAATGGATAGATTTCCATACTTGAAATAAAAAAGATTTGGGTTCATAATCTGGTCTCATATACTTACTAGCTATATGACAGTGGGTCAGTCACTGAACCTTGCTCAGGAAGTAGCCTTGTAAAGGAAGAATGGAAAAGAATATATGCATATAGGAGGTGTTTCTTGAATTCAGTCCTGGCAGTGTTTCAAGTTTCTTACCATAAGGATGCATGTGGTCTCCAGGCATCTGGGGTGGGGTAAGTCCTTGTCGAAAGGGATCTGAGTTGTATACACTCTGTTCAATGGCCAGGAGCTGCTGTGGGGTTGGCAGTGCAGTATAGGGATTCATTATCCCTTCCATCCCAGTATTCCCTCCACCATTTGTCTGAGCTATAGGACAAGAGAGAAGAGAGATCATTCTCACTGATCTGGAAGAAGGGAGGGATTATTCTGGCTTAGTCTCACCCAGTTATCTGGCATCTATTGCAATGACTTCTTTTCCATTAGAATGTAAGCTCCTTGAGGACAGGGACTGTGTTAATTTCTGCTTGCTACTTGTATTTCCCAACACTTAGAAATAGTTTTTATCATATAGTAAGTACTTAGTAAATGCTGATTAACTTGATTTCCTTCTCAGTGAGGGTGTACCATGTTGTTCACTCTTCCAAAGCAGTCCTTCTGGGGTGGTTAGTGAACCAGAGGACCCCAGATCCTGCCCTCACCTTGCTATGTCATTATAACAAATACTCTAAGCCTCTGTTTCTCCATCTACAATCAAAAAGGTGATAAGTATTTGTCATCTGCCTTAGTCTTTTGATGTCCATAGGAGAATGTCTTGGGAACTTCTGAATGAATGGGTCTTAGAAAGACCAAGTGCTTCTGCTCCCATAGTCCTTTGCATCTTTTTCTATTGTTCTTTTTAATTTAGGGGAGTCATCTTGTAAGATTATCTCAACAGTCCCTTAAATTTTAAACTTGCTTAAGTCCTGGTCCACTGGAAATTATCACTATTAAAATTATTATCATTAATTAGCATTTATTAAGTATTTACTGTGTGACAAATGGTGCTGAGCACTAGGGATTCAAAGCAAGCAAAAAACAGTACACGTCCTCAAAGAGCTTACAGACTAACATGAAAGACAATGTATAAACAGCTTTGTACAATAAGTTATATACAGAGTAAATTGAAGATGACCAGAGGTATTAGAACTGAAATTAAAAAAATCAAATCTTTACTTCAATGCTTACTACTTGTGTGATCTTGCTAAGTCACTTGACCTTGACAGATCTCACTCATCTATAAAATGACAGGGTTGGACTTCACTAAACAGTCTCTGAAGTCTATGGGGTCTACCTCTCTGATCCCATAATTTGGAATGAGAGAACCTAATCTGAATCACAGCTTTGATGCTAAATGTCTGCATAATTTTGGGCATGTTGCATCACCTATTTGTACCTCAGTTTCCTTATTGGTAGGAAGAAGTGACTGGACTGGAGAACCTCTGTTCTTTTTGCCTCTAAGCCTATGATCCTACTTCGCTCTTCAGAATAGCTTTTATGCTGAAATGACAGACTCAAGGACAAAGCCACTCCTCAAATGTGGGTCTCTTTCCACTGGAGCATGCAGGTAGTAGTTCTGAAGATGCATTAGCCCAACATCTTTGCCAGGTTTTATATTTCTTCCTTCTCCAGTATGCCTTCCCAAGAGGTAAACGACCAAGTAATTCACTGGTGTAGAAGGTCTCTGAGTTAAAATCTACAAAGCTAGGACCCTGCAGTGCAATCCAGAACTGCATTCAGTTCAGTATCTAGCAGAAAGATATGCCACCAAAGGGATCTTGGTAGAAGAATAATGTTAAATAATAGGGACTGCACTGAGGAAGATGAGATGGTAATAATACAAGATTTCTTAAATCCATTGCCTCAAATAACCTCCTTGCAGAGACAGAGAATACATTTTTTCATGACCACAAAAGAATTTTTTAAGACTTTCATGTTACTGAAAGAGGCCAAATGATGGTGGGATATTTCCTTGCTTTACTGGAGGGAGGGAAGGAAAAAGCATTTATATAGTGTCTGTTATGTACCAGACACTGTGCTAAGTACTTTATAAATAGCATCTAATTTGATCCTCACAATAAGCCTGGGAGGAAGATTCTGAAATTATCCCTATTTTACAGTTGAGGAAACTGAGGCAAACAGAGCCTAAGTGACTTGCCCAGGGTAACATAGCTCATAAGTCTCTGAGGCTGGGTTTGAACTCAGTTCTTCCTGACTCCAGGCCCAATCTTCTATCCATTTCACCATTTAGCCTTCTTGTGCCACATTAACCCAGATAAGGAGAATCTCCTCAGGAATGGATAAGCAGAGAAGGTAATGCCAATAAGGGACCCATTTATGATGTCAGGAAGAGGAATGGTCAAGAGGGCATCGATGGGAGTTAATGGCTACCAGCTCCATCATTAGATAGCCATCCTGCACTCTGAAGCTCAGGTGTCCTTAGCTCTGTCACAAGTAACATGTGACCTCTGGAGTGGGGAAGATGGCCCCGGGCCTCACTCTAAGGATGCTAGGGAGTCAGGCAATAGATGGAGCATCTCTCATTTCAAAGATCTACTGAAGAGCTAAGCTGGGGTGCCTCGGTGGTGGCTAATGAAGTCTCATCCTTAATTCTGGGAGGAAATAGGGAAGGAAATACAGCAGCAGCTGTTGAGGAGGGGACGTCCACCTTACCGGAACTCAGCCTTTGTGTATTCTGCTGATCTTGCTGTTGCTGCTGCTGTCGCCTTGCCAACTTCTTCATCTGGTGAAGAGGGAACAAGGGGGTTAGAACCTAGCCTGCCTGTGATGGCCTAATGAGGTGGAGGATGGGAGGAAGGAGGAAAGGCAGAGGGATGGCCTCTGAAATAAGACTGTCTGATTAGTGGAATTCATCTGGAATTAGGAGATCTGGCCTAACTTCTTGGTTCTGCCACATGCTATCTGAATGACATCGGGCAATATATAACCTCTGAGACAATTTTCTTTTTCATAAAAAGTGGATGACACATAGTACATACTTGAAAGAATTTTTGTTTTAAAAAAGTATGAATACCTCAAAGCATTAGAGAATTGAATGACTTATTACTTAGAGTCAGTTTGGTACAGGGCAAAGAAGACTAAACTTGGAACCTGTAGACCTCAATTTGTGTTCACAATTCATCTGTCACTAGGTAGAATCTCAGCTACATTCCTGAGTCTCAGTTTCCTCATCTATAAAATAGGGACAACAGTACTCAGACTACTATGAATTATCATTTTGCTGTACTGATGAGTATCAGATGAGACCAACTGTAATGAAAGCTCCATATAACAATAATGCATTATTATACAGTGTATCTCAAAATTCTTAGTGCAGTTTTAAGTTTTAATATAGTAATAATAGTGGCCAGTCTGCTTATCTGTAAGATAAAATAAGAGATTTTATAATTGGTTGTTTTTGTTAATGATTTACCATTTACACTAACCAAAAGTGAAACTTAACAAAACTCATAAGTCACACTAATACTTTTGGGACACACTGAAAAAAATGTCAATTTATTATTAGTAGTATTTCACTAGGCTCAGTTTTGAATATCTCAATTGGAATTTACAATGCCATTTTAGGAGAATTTTTACTATCTTCTTAAACTATGCTTAAAGCCTCACTTATAAACAACAAGGTAAAGCATTTCTCCTGACATAAGGCAGGATGCATCTAGTCAGGGAGCATATGATTAACCAACATGGCCACAACAAGGGATCTCTTGCTCTCACTACTTTTTTCAGTGTCATAGCAATATTTCAAGGCATTTTGGTGGTATTAAGTTTAAAAGGCAGGTTACCTTAGCTCTCTGATTTTGGAACCAAACTTGAACAACACGAACACTCAATCCTGTCTCAGCAGCCAAAGTTTCTCTTACCTTTAAAAGATGGAAAGTTAGAAACATTAAAATTTCAAAAAAGGTGAAAGATGTAAAAAAAATTTCTTAATATGTTAATACAGTTATTATGAACAAACCTTATTTTCCTCTAATAAATAGATTTTCTGATGCACAGATTTTTTTTAGTAGAGGAGGTAGGGAATCAGTTGTTTTGAAAAAAACTGAAATAATTTATTCAAAATTATCATAAAAGATGAGGAAGACTGACTAAGTGTTTCTTTGGTCAATAATTTAAGATTAAACAATTATGAAACTGGACAAAATTTCATATGTACAGGATGTCCCAAAAGTCTTTGTGCAGTGTCAAGCTTAAATGGTTTAACACTGAATGAAGGCTTTTGTGATATCTTGCATAACTTTTTCATACATGTAATTATTCAGTGACACACATAATGCATCACCAAAGCAATTGAATGTGATATGACTATGAATCTGTGCCTGATCACTGCTGAAAGGAATTAGGGATGGAACAATAGTGGTAGATAGAAGAATAGAAGAGACATTTTATAACAAGATCAGGGAAAGGAGAATATTTGTCTGAATAGTTTGAAACATGCATCCCTTCTCATTTAGCACTTGACTTCAAGTTCAGAACATACAATAAATCAGCAAACAGATGACTTTTGATAAGTCTTATAACAAGCAGTAATTGAAGCTTAAAAAAAGCATAAATTATGAGAAAATACTCCACAAAAGGTCAATGTCAATATCTTTCTAAAGACCTGGTTAATGGTCAGAAATCAAGCAATACAAAGCATAAGAAAAATCCCCTCTTTAAAATGTAATTCACCAAGTACATCTCATAGGAAACAACCATGAACTCAAAGATTTGAAACACCTCAAGGAGGTGTTTCCTATGGTTTGAGTTTACATTGAACATTAGTCAACTCTTCCAGAAGATGTTGGACACTAGCCCATTGTTGAACATTAGCTGTTAATACATTTATTCAGACACACACAGAGCTTGAAGATTTCTGTGAAAATCAACCTTTAAAAGAGAATTACTGCTTTTTGATTTGTGGTTGTCATTTTTAATTTTAATTTACTTTGAAAGTTTCCGTACCATTTTCTTGATTTATTTAGGTATAACATGATGTAGTAGAATGAGTGCAGGACTTGAAGTTAGCAGAAAGCTGAATTCAAACCCTATCCCTGATGCCTCCTGACATTGTAACCATAGGCAAGCACCTTAAACTCTGGTCCTCTATTTCCCCATCTGTAAAATGGGAATAATCATACAATTTGTGCCTTTCTAATGGAGCTTTTTCCATTATGCTTTGTGCTATAATTGGTCTAATATGGAAGCATCAAACATGCTGCCTACAGGCTGCATAAACCCCACAATATTCTAAAGTAACATAAAAAAATTACAAAAATTTTCTCTGATAAAGGCCTTATTTCTCGAATGTATTGGGAAGTGAGTCAAATTTTTAAAATAAGAGCCATTATCCAATTCATAAATGGTCAAAGGATATGAACAGGCAGCTTTCAGGTGAAATCAAAGCTGTTTATAGTTGTATGAAAAATGCTCTGAATCATTATTGATTAGGGAAATGCAAATTAAAACAATGCTGAGAAGTTTGCATTACTTATATGCAATGATTAAGCATGTGGGGGGATAGTGATAATGGAACATTATTTTATGTTTATGTTGTGGCAAAACCTGTCACCTATGTTTTTCTTGGTCAGGGAAGACTTATGATTTCAGAAATAAGTTACTTCCCTTAGAGGATAAAAAGAAGCAATATTAGTAATGAGAGTAGGGAGAGAAGATCTCCCTGAAATTTTTTGTACATGTCTAAGAGGGAGTGAAACCAATGTTTAAATTAGTTTTGCCACTTCCATGATTTTCTCATAACCAAGCTTTGCCTAAGTCTTGACCACATTTTCTGTCTGCATACACGCTCAGACCTTGCAGAGTCCTTTTATCAACACATCCCTTTAATGCATTTATATAATGTATAATTATCAGTATTTGTATCTTATCTTCTAACTGGGCTCCATACTTGCACCACAACAGGGACCCTGGCTTATCTAACCTTTAAACCTTCCCCTCTATAGTGTACAGTATAAAGTAAGTGCTTCAGTATTTACTTAATTAACAAATGAATGAAATCAATGTAATGTATACACATGGGAGGGAGAGGAGGGTATGTGTGAATATGAATTTAAAGCCAGCTTTAAGAGAACCTGCACTGTTTAGGGTTAGACAAGTCTTTCTTGATTCCTCATCAGAGAGAGATATGACACAGATGTGGGCAATTGCTTCCCTCTGCCTCCCTACAGTACCTTCCTGCATGGCTTGGAGGAGACTTCAAATGAGGCCTTGAATGCTCTCCGCTGCTGGGTGGTCAGGATGGTCCTGGGGCGTTTGGGGCGCTTGTGGTCCTTGCCATCTTCAGCAACTCCTTTCCCTGTCCCATGGCCTGCCTTGCAAAGGCTGTCTTCATCATCGCTTTTCCCTGAAAAAAGGAGAAAGTCATGTAGAGAGCCTATTGAAAGTCAATTATTGGGATTCATGTTTTGGGGGGTTGCCCCCAAATTATTACTCCAATACCTCAGCCACAGAGCCAGCCTTATATATCTTCAGAGTAAGTGATTTTAAATGGTATGATTCCAGAGGATCAAAGAATTCAATTCTTGATATCACACACACACACATACATCCCTTCTCATATGATACTGTTTGATGCCTATTAGAGCTGGCGGTTTTTGTTGTTGCTTTTTACAATTGCTCTAAAAGGATCATGGTCTTTAAGATGAAAGGTGCCCTAGACTTTATCTAGTCCAAAATTGTCATTTTACAGGTGAAGAAACTGAGATCCAGCCAGGTGAAAATCTCTTTCCCAAAGGCACCCAGGTAGAAATGGTTGAGTTTGGATTCAAATCCAGATCCTCTGACTCCAGATTCATTGTTCTTTCCATTGTGCCATGTAAGAATAGCACTATGGGGGTTTATTGTGTCTTTGGAAGACCCAAGTCTACAAAGCTAGTAGCTGTCACTAGGTGAAGAGTAGTACCCTCTCATCAACAAATACAGCATTTAGATCACCCCAAGCCACAGAAAATATAAAGTAAAGGTAGGTCATACTGTCTCATTGATTCATAGAACTTTAAAATTTGAAAAGATATTGGATAATTTTATAGCAACTTTTTGCTATAACATGGCTGTCAGAATGATGATATAAAATGGTTACATATTCACATAAGAAATTGATAAACAAGGAGGTGTAATATGGCTCAAGATTGAAAAGAAAGATCACTGCATGGGTACAAGAAACAGTATGGGCTTTCTCTCTCTCAGAGTAATTGTTATCAACTATAAGTTAACTTTCTCTAAAGCTAGTGTTTGCCCAGGTCCAAGCTTTGAATCTTTTCTTAGTCTTGCTCAAGAAAAGCTTCTTCTGAACTCACAAGCATCATCAAAATATATTTTGTTTACCTATTTATTCCAATTATTCTTGCTTTGATCAGTGAGGGGATAGTAAATGTTTAACAACTGATTCTCTAGGTGGGAAAATGTACCCACAAGGCACTTTCAGATTCAATTTATGTTACTAACATTTCTCCACCACTTTCTTGAATGATCACAATCAAAAAAAATATATATCTATTGTGTTTGTCAATTTCTGAAGTATAAAAAACTCACACTAAAAATTTAATAAACAGTTCTCATGAACTGGTTCCAGCTGTCTCCTGCATCCCCTGAGATTGACCCTTATCAATGTTCTTGGCCATTTTGTTTCAGTTGTGTCTGTCTCTTCATGACCCCAATTGGAGTTTTCTTTGCAGAGATACTGGTTTGCTATCTCTTTTTCCAGTTCATTTGACAAATGAAGAAACTGAGACCAATAGGGTTAAGTGACTTGCCCAGAGTCATACAGCTAGTAATTGTCTGAGGCCAGATTTGAACTCACAAAGATGAGTCGTCATCATTCCAGGATTCTACCCACTGTACCACCTAGATGCCCTTATCTATAATTTCACCAATTATTATCAATGACTTAGATAAGTTTCTCTGGAAAAAGTGATTTGGGGGTTTTAGTGAGTTGTAAGAAGCCCTGGAAAAGAAAAGACTTAGGGGGCATATGATAGAAATCTTCAAATAATAAGCTTGTCCTGCCTTGTCCCATTATGCCAAAGTAGGAGCAATGTATGGAAGCAGTTGTAGAAAGACAGAAAATACAAAAATACTCCTAACAATAAGCCCTATCTAAAAATGAAACGGGCTGCCACTGACATGTGAGGGATCCTATCACTGTTAGTCTTCAAATAGAGGTTAGATATTTGGTTGGCACACTGTAAAGGGGGTTCTTGGTCAGGTATGGATTGCACTAGATTGAATATAGGAGGCCTTCTAGTTCTGAGGCTGATTCTGGAATCTCTTTCTGTATTCTGCCCCTTCATGAGAATCGAATTCCTAGTGCATCCTCAACTGGGGATCATTCCCTCAGCTTTCAGTTCTTGGTCCTCTGTCCCATCCCTACCACTAACTAGAGCTTGTCCCTTAACTTCTGTGGATACCAGACTTCTAATCTGTAAAATGGAGAGTAAGATAAGATGATAGATAAGGTCCCTTCTAATTCAAAAATCTTTCCTTCTGTGTTCCTATTTTTCAAGAGGCCAAATGGAAGAGAGTCCAGATGGAAGGATAGAACACACATAAAATGGCCTTTTCTTCAATTTAAGATTCTTCCTTCAGACCTCTTTCTGCCTCATGCATTCAATCTTCCCCTTCTAAAAGTAGATTATATCTGCACAAAACTTATATTGTTTACATTTAGATAAATTCTTTTATTTCTGAAGTTCTGTTAACTTTCTTTGTCCCAAAACTAAATTATTTCTTTTTTTAAAGTATAATTCCTTTTCTGTTTGTTTGAACATTGAAAAAAAAATTATTTTAACTTAATAGAATGAGTAATACACGGGTTTCCTTACAAAACTTGATTCCTATTACTTTTTAGCTAAATTCTTTCACTTCTGAGGTTCTGTTAAGTTTGACTTTCTCCAAAAACTAAGTGATTTTTTTTAAGGATGATGCGTTTTTGTTCGTTTGAACATGAAAAAAAAATCCAACCCATTCTTGTAACTTAATAGAACATATATTACTTTGGTTTCCTCACAAAACTTTATTCCTTTTACCATGATCCCTGTTAAAATATGCATATGCTTGGAAGGGATAATAATGTTTGTTATCAGTTATTTATACCTGAGAGTCAATGAGGTTTTTTTTGTTAACTTTCCTGGCTTTTTCACTGTGGGTAGAGGAAAAGAGAATATGAGAAAATAGAGGAATAGGGAGCGATAGCAGGAAACAGTGAACCACTGAGAGGGACGAGGTGGTCTGTAACCCCATAAACAGACTCCTTTTTATTTATACTTTTGCTCAGACCTAACCCTACTCACTTGACTAATTGAATAATCCTTTCAAGTCTTTATTCAGACAGTAATTCTCCTCTCCCCTCCTGGATCACTATCTTATTGTGGTGAAGGGGCTTGTGAAGTTCAATGAAACCCCGAGCTACATCACGCAGGATTACCCAATATGGACAAGTCATAATGGGGAGTTCTGACAAAAAAGCGATCCACTGGAAAAGGAAATGGTGAACCACTCCAGTATCTTTGCCAAGAAAACACCACGGATAGTACTAAAATGCAAAACATCTGAAAATGAGCCCCTCCGGTGGAGGGCCTGGCATGTCATGGTCACAAAGAGTCAGACGTGACTGAACAACTAAACAAATTTTCCTCTAGATCCCTTCCCCTTAGGTACAAATAAATACCACTGAGCATTTGGTAATATGATAAAGAAGACAGAATACTAGATTTAAAGCAAGAGGACCTGACCTGGAATCCTATCTGTGATATTTACTCTCTGCACGACCTTAAACAAGTCACCTGCATCTCACCGGGGCTCATTTGAGAAGGCTGTTTTCCAGAAATATCCTGCCCACTCAAAATGTATGATCTAATTTCTGACAAACTAGACACATCAAGTCACAGAGGAATCTTTCAGTCTTTCCTTTGGTGTTTGTAAGAGTTGGGTGGCCTGTGATCGCACCCTGCCACCTGAAAGTGTACAGGATTGTGGCTGGGGGCCAGACTGCAGATTTAGTAACTGCGGGTCATTCTTGTGCAGATGATATAATGCTGTGTGAAAATGGCCACGGTCATTAGCAGAGCCCACTGCCACTGGTACTCTATAAACCCTAATGCCCTCCTATTACTTCCATGATCAGATAGAAAACATAAGGCATTTAAAACCCTTTACAGTCTGATTCTTTCCCATCTTTCCCGTTTATTTGTGTAGCTGGGTGGTTCCATAGTACATAAAGTACTGGGCCTGGAGTCACAAAGATTCATCTCCCTGAGTTCAAAACGGACATCAGACACTTACTACCTGTGTGACCCTGGGCAAGTCACTTAACCCTATTTGCCTCAGTTTCCTCATCTGTAAAACAAGCTGGAGAAGGAAATGGCAAACCACTCCAGTATCTTTGCCAAGAAAATCCAAAATTATGCCACAAAGAGTCAGATACAGCTTAACAACAACAAACTTATTTCTTCCTACCTTTCCAATTATTTTATACTTTCGCCTCCTCTATACACTATAACATTCAGCTACCCTGACCTACTTGCTTCTCCTCACACAAACCCATGCTTTTTAAATAGTCATTTTCCTTCCCTGAAATGTTCTACCTCTACCATGGTCTATGTTGATTGGTGATTTTGCAGACCTCGCTGGGAGTTAGGAGTATTATGGCACAGAAGGTCAGTCAGAGTCTGTTCTGAGAAAGTTTTCAGATGATAACAAAAAGTGAGAAAATAAGTGAGAAAAAGTGTGAATATGAACACTGGGGGCCAGGGCAGTGGATTTTAGACTTGATATGAAAGCCAAGATTGAACATGGACATGGCTAGGAGTTGGAACAGCTGTTATATGTTTTAGGAGTGGACTAAGAAGACTGAGTAAGACCAGAGATTATGCACAAAGGTAGGGCTCTGTTCTGGCTGCTAGTTTCTTCCCCCACCCTCCCTCCTCTCCCCCGCCTCACAATGCAATGTATACTGGTATGGAATGAGACATGATGAAAGGATGTAAGATAAGAGTCTGTCCAGTACAGTGTATCTGAATTGTGGGTTTGTGAGGTCTCTCCTGGGTTTTATCCCAGATGGAGATCACACTGGGGAGGAGGGGTGCACAGAGTGACCTAGCAGGATATTTGAGATAGGGTGGATTCTGTACTGTTGACAGGTTTAGGGCAACTGGGGCCCCTGCCTTTACTGTGACACATGGGCAGAATATCATTCTTGGTCAAACTGGTCAAACAGAACACAGAATAACCCAGCATTTTGCCAATGGCTAGGACTATGCTAGAACATTGGGTACATCTCCTGGTGCTACCTGAGAGTGAAGGGTGAAAGATGGCAAAGGGGGAAAATGCTAAACAACAAACAGAAAGAAGGGCCCTTCATGGCTCCAAAGCTCCCCTATCCAGATCCAATCCTCATAATTTACTCTGACACTCCCAGACAGAGATGAAAAGAACTCCACTTGTTAGTCCCTGACAGCCAATGTCAGCAGAACTGGAGGCAATTTTATCACAAAGGCAGCATAAATCTGACTCCTGAAGGGAAAGTCCAGAGATGAAGTCTCCACACATTCTCCTACCAGGTGGAGACGAATTTGTTCTGAGTAGAGTCTGAACTTATATCCTAAGGCCTTTTCTCCCCCAACTTCTTGTAAAAATGCTAGTTCTGGTACCAGCAACCCCCCCTTCTGCCTGTTCCTCCCACTCATTTATGACATAAGCAGCCACAGATGAAAGGCTGTGCCGTGGTTTATGGCTTTGAAATTGGCCTGGCTACCTGTGGGGCCTTGAAGATTCCTTTCAGGTTGTTGGAAAAATCCCAGCGGTATATAAACAGTAAAAGAGACATCTGAGCTTCAGTTTAAAATGGGGAGGAAAGGGAGGGAATAGACCCCCTTGCTAAGGAAGGGGGAAGCATGAGAGGTCCTCAGATACTTCTCAGACAGATTAACCTTATAAATATTGTGTTTGTTAGGTGGGAAAGGGATGGTAAGGAGTGGATATTATTTCTGGACCCCAGGTTCTTGTAGGGGGAGAGAAGGGTCTGAATAGGAAAAAAAAGAGTAATCTACAAAGCCAAGGGAAAATGATGCCTCAGAGGATTTCTCAGTCACTAGTTTGCATCCTGTAACCCAAACCCCGCTTCTCAATATCCAAGAAGTCAACACCTAAAGCCCAGTGTCCAGCGACTGTGGCTCTATACAGTAAGGTAACAGGGAGATAAACTGAGGGAAGGTACTAGCAGTGGAGAGACCCAGGAAAAGCTTGGAGATGACAGAATGTGAACTCAGTTATAAAGAAATCCTGGGAAGCCAAGGGAGAGATTGAGTAGGAAGAGGATTCCAGGCATGACAGACTCAAAGGAAGGGGCATGGAGAGTGTCATGTTCAAAGAACAGCAAATAGACTGACTTCATTGGCCAGTGTGTGGAAGGGAGTAAAGTATAATGACTGGCAAGGTAGAAAGGGACCAGATTATAATGAGCTTTAAATGTCAAATAAAATTGTATATTTGATCCTGGAGGTAACAGGGAGTCCCTGGAGATTACTGACCATCAGAAGGGTGACACAGTCGGACCTACACTTCAGGAAAATCACATTGACAGCTAAGTGGACAGCTGACTTGGAGTAGGAAGAAACTTGAAGCAGGAAAACCAATTAGAAAGCTATTGTAATAATCAAAAAAACAGGCTGTGAAGGCCAATATAGGGAAGGAGGATTTTAGTATGGCAACCCCAAAAAATTTCATGAAGTTAGTAAGCAAGGCTTTGGGTGGGGTTCTACTAATGGATATACTTTGACTAGAGTAAAATGGGAAGGACATTCAAGGCCAGAGAAACAGAATAAGTTGCTTACTACCATGGAGGTGAAAACAAACATGGAATTTGTAAAGAGCTATGGGGAAATCTATGGGAGTCTTGCATGGGAGAGATGGGATGTGATAAATTGGGGAGAGTTTACAGGCTGAACACTGAAGAGCAGGGAGCCATTCTATCTTCTTGAGTAGAGAATTACATAATAAGACGGGTGTTTTAGGAAAATTAGTTTGGCAGAAGTGAGCAGGGTGGATTCAAGCAGAAAGATCGGCATCAATGCCCTGGATTTTGCACCTGGGTGGAGGAAGAAGGCATATTCATTTTAAAGGTTAGTGGAGAAATTATTCTAGCTCCCAGCTCTAGGTGCTAATCCTGGCTCCCAGTTCTAAGTGCTAATCCTGGCAGGATAATGAGGGCCTGGCTCATTCTCAATCAATAGAGGACCGAGGGCAAGCAGGTGAAATGCACCTGTTGGCAAGTGTGAAGGCTTTGTTACAAACAGACCATCAACATAAGGAATCTACTTGTTATTTAAAAAGTTGGGGGGGGGTGTTGCTGGAAAGAAGTCTGGCTCTTTATTATCATTCTGAGAGGTAGCTATTCTACATTACCAAGAACCATGAATTTGAAGGTAGACTTGCTTTTGAATCTCAACTATTTTACTTACTACCTCTGTGACTTTAGCCTCAGTTTCGTCATCTGTAAAATAAGAATCTAGGAGTTGATCTCTCAGGTCTCTTCCATCTCTATATCTGATGGACTCCTATGAATTATGAATGAAGTTATATATCTTTGGATAAGTCAAGTGACTTTTAGGTTCCTTTATTTATCCATCTGTCAAATGGAAATAATACCTACCTCACTTATCTAATGATAAGTTTGCTATTTCTATAGTTCTTTAAGTATTACAAAGTGTTTTCTTTGTGGTGACTCTATAAGCAGGTAGATACATGGAAAGGACAACGACTTTTGAATCAGAGGCTCTAAGTTTGAATTCTGGCTCTGCTTCCTACCTGTATTTCTTTGAGCAAATCACCCTCTGTGACCCTGTTTTTTTATTCATACAGTGAGAAGCTGGTCAGATGATTTGACTCAAAATCTGTCATACTAGGACCTCACCATACTGTTCTGATGATCAAAGGAAATGAATTTAGAGAAGAGTTCTGTTCGATGAATTCAAAGTGTCACAGAGAAAAGAAAACTCTTGTAAACAAGGGCCTGGATAAAGGATGCTATCTGGAAGTTCAGACTTTTGGGGTTTGGGGCATCAATTAAACTATGGCTGGAAAATCAAGGATTGTCCAATCCAAATGGTGCTGAGTTTATTTTTCCCCTTCTTTCAAAACAGACCCACAACTAAGCAGGGAAGAACTCTTCCTTCAATTTGCTAATCATTTCCAGAGCCAGAGTGACAGGAGCTTTGCTGCCCTCCCAGATCAGGCTGTAGGTAAAGTGCCCATCTTTGTTCAGAGATGTCCACTGTGGATGGACTTTCTGTACCAGGCAGAGGGGAGTTCAGACCTGGGGCAGGCAGCAAAGGGGAGTTGTGTGTGCTGTAAGGGCTGGCATGGTGCCTCCGGTTGAACACCTCTCCCTTTTTTTCCCCTCTACTAGCTGATGTGTATGAAAAGGAAACCCTGTGCATAGAGCTTTGTAGGAAACATGACAGTGTTGACACTGATTGGAGGGACTACTGTTGATCAATATAGAGGCCAAGCTTTTTCTCATTCCCATAAACCCAGAGGGAATGAGATCCCTCTTTCCCCTTCTCTATGTCTTCTCTCTTCTTTCTTTCATCCCCTATCCATCATTATTCTTTCCTTTCCCACTTCTTGGTCTTCTTTCTATACCTTTCTATCCTTGTCTTGGTTTCTTTTCCCCTCTCTTCCCTTCTCTTCCTTCTTTTTCCTTTTCTTCCTTATCCAGTCCTCTGTCTCTCTTTCTGTCTCTGTGTGTTTCTCTCTATTTCTCTCTGTCTCTGTCTCTCTATGTCTGTCTGTCTCTGTCTTTCTCCGTCTCTATCTCTCTCATTCTCTCTTCTCTCGCTGCCTCAGTCTTTGTTTTTATTTCTCTATGTTAATCTCTATCTTTTTGTCTTTCTGCCTGCATCTCTGTCTCTTTCTCTGTTTCTCTGTCTGCCTGTTTCAGTCTCTGCCTCTCTATTTCTGTCCCTCTCTTTCCCCTCTTCTTTTGTTTCTCCCCTCCCCTTCCCTCCTTCTTTCCCTCACCCAGTATTTTTCCACGAAAAACTTTTGTGTTTATTGATTTTTAAACTAGTCATGACAAAAAGTTTTTTCTTTAAATAAACTCACACAAAGTTAAAATAAATCCAAAGCATCCATGTTTTTGACTAGTCATTTCAGTCATGTCTAACTCTTTGTGACCCCATTTGGGGTTTTCTTGGCAAAAATACTGGAGTGCTTTGCCATTTCCTTCTCCACCTCATTTTACAGATAAGGAAATGGAGGCAAACATAGTTAAATGATTTTCTCAAGGTCACACAGCTATTATGTTTCTGAGGTCAGATTTGAAATATAATTTTTCTGACTTCCAGGCCTGGTTCTCTATCCACTGCCCCACCATAATGTTGCATGCATAGGATAAAGTAATAGGAAAAGGGAATTACATTCATCTTTGTGGACATATGCATGTATATTTGTTGGGAGGATGGGGGTGTCAGTTCACATTAGCATTAGAAAACTCCAAACTTGGCATATAGAATCATAAGCACCATACAGATGTCAGAGGTCATCATTATTGTTATGAATCTCCCTTGCCAAAGCATCTGTCAAGCCTCTCCTTTACCTAACCAATCAAGCACAAATTTCTCATCCTGGTATTCAAGGCCCCATCTATCTATCCATATTTTCAACTCCTTCTCAGGGCATCCAATCCCCACCAGTCGATTCAATCTCCTGATCATGCTGTAGATACACTCTGAGCATTCGTACCTGTTCACATTTGCCCATACTGCTTCCTTGCCTAGAATCCCCTCCCCCCATTCTTCAAGCCAATAAAACCTGTTTGTGCAATGTATGCCCTAAAGTCATGTTGCTAAAGCATTGACTTAAATTTCTGTATGAAATATGCCTTGTCTACTCACTTAATAACCATTGTACTGATAAAGTATGATACCTGAAAAATAATTCACATCACAGTTATCTTCAATAACTTCTTCCTCCCCACTTAACCAAATGCCATCTCTTTAAGGCTATTTTGAGACCCACTTCCTCTGTGGAATCTTCTCTGACTCCAAACAACTTCAATCTCCCTCCTTAATGACATCCTTACTCCTATTGACTGTATGATAAATATTAGATATTCATGATCATGTTCAATTTAACACGATTATAATTGTATTAATGTTAGTAACTCATATTTACATAATGCTCTGAGCTAAGCCTAGTGTAATACGTAGAGAATGGCATTCAGAGTCAGAAAGATCTGGGTTCAAGGACCACCTGTGATACATACTGGTTCTGTGACCCTAGCCAAGTTGTTCAACCTCAAAGTGCCTCAGGTAGCTTAGACTTTAAGTTGCAGATTGAGTACTGATCTACATTGATAGAGAGAGATATCTAAGGCAATCTAGGTAAATAAAGGCATCTAGGTGGTGCAGGGATTGAGTAAAGCTCATGCCTGGAGTCAGAAAGACCTGAATTCAAATCTGGCCTCAAACACTTAGCAGCTGTGTGACTATAAGCAAGTTTCTTAACCCTGTTTGCCTCAGTTTCCTCATCTGTAAAATGAACCAGAGGAGGAAGTGGCAAGCCATTCCAGTACCCTTGCCAAGAAAACCCCGAAGGGAATCATGAAGAGTTGGACATGACTGAAATGACTGAACAACAACACCAAAACAAACCATACAATAAAGTCTCTGATCAGGTCCCCTCACCCTGCCCGTGCCCGAACAAAAAGTCCTCTAAAATTTCCAAAGTATTTTCCTTACAACAATCCTGTGAAGTAGCGCAAGTATGGCAAGCCAGCATGGTAGAGAGGATGGGATGCTGGAACGGAGGATTATGGGACCTAATGCCAGGTGCAAAGCCCATAAGGCCAGCTAGCTGGATCACTCTAAACATTCATTTTACCTCTGAGCTTATTATCTCTAAAATGGGGACATTAATACCGGGACTCCTGGACACCTAAGACTGTTGTGATGAAAGAGTTTTACAAACTGTAAAGAGACATAGAAACATGAGCTGTTTGTATCATCCCCTTGTCTAGGTCAGGAAGCTCAAGAGGGATAAAATGACTCAAGCAGAGTCACACAGTCAGGATCAGACCTAGGATTGGAACCCTGGTTCTCTGACTCCACACCCAGAGCTCTTTTCAAAACAAGGTTGTGAGGATCAAATGAAATTATATTTATAAAGTGCTTGCTTAGCACAGTGTCTGGCACACAGTAGGCACTTAATAAATGCCTTTTCTCTTCTCTCCCCTTCCCTTTTGCCTGTCAAGCTGCCTTCTATCATTTCTGATTTGTTTGTATATTAGCATTCCACCAACACATATTTTTCTTTCCCATCCCCAAGAAAAGTCCCCATGAAAGCAAGAACAATATCCTATAATTCTTTAGTACCTCCCCTTGGCTTTGCACAGGGCTCACCTTTCAGTCCCTGAGCACAGCAACTGGGGGTACCCAGCTTTGTATTCTCCAGAGTACTTAGCAAGGTATTGGTCACAGAGTAAGTTACTTAAATATATGCTAAATAAACAATAGTCCTCAATAAATACAGATGGAATTTAATTAAATTAAACTGAATGGCTTGAATCACTTAAAGCCCTCTACAATATGTCTTCCACCTACTATTCCTTTCATATTTCATATTATGACCTCTTCCTTCCTGTATTCACCACCCTGGTCAGCTAGCCTGCTAGGTATTCCCTTGTGTGCTGCATTTCATTTTCTTCCTGCATGCTTTTAAAGAAGTGTCTAGAATATACTTTCTCCTCTTGCCTGCCATTGAGAATCTCCAGCTTCCTTCAAATAACAGCCCAGGTACCACTTTCTATACAGGGATTTTCTGTTCCTTCTCTTCCCAGTTATTAATGCTCTCTCTCTCTGTCTCTCTCTCTCTCTCTGTCTCTCTCTCTGTCTCTCTCTCTCTCTCTCTCTCTCTCTCTCTTTCTCTCCTTTCCCCTTTCTTCTCTCTCTCTCTCTCTCTCTCTCTCTCTCTCTCTCTCTCTCTCTCTCTCTCTCTCTCTCTCCCTTCCCCCATTTCCTGATGTATTCCTTTGTCTATGCCTATCATTTAGTTACTCACCTAAGTGTTTAACATGGTTTCTCAAAGATTGTAGGTGCTTAATAAATATTTGCAGAATTATGTGTCTGTATTTTCTTCAGTGGCAGAAAGTAAGCTTCTTGAGGGCAGTTACTGATTTGTTTTTGTTTTTAAAATTTTTCTCTCTATAATCTAATACAATGTATGACACATAGGAGGTACAATAAATATTCAAGTGAATTGAGTTTCTCCTCCTTCCCCTTCCTCTGTACCTCTTCCTTGCAGCAATCCATACTTTGGGTTGTTTAACTCTGTCCAGGATCACTGAGGGGAAGAGCATTTAGCTGGGAATCCCTAATCCTGATCAGCTTGCATTGGGCTTCACAATTAAGAGGCCTTGTTTATGACATAAACAGAGGACTGGATAGCCACAGATCTCAATATATCCCGATGCCTGGTGAGTCAAAGAGGGCATGAATACTTTACAGAGGATGAACCTCCCTTTAATTAGTCATAAATCCATCATAAGGATACATTTGGGAAGTGTTCATGGAAATTACCCCCCAGGAGGGATTGGTTAAAGACTGTAATGTGGAGATGTGAATGAGGATGGAATCTCATTTTGCTGTGGGCACCAGGAGCAGTATCAAACATAGCTGATGGTGTTACCATGATCGCTTTAGGAAATGAATTAGCCTTGAATCTATGGCCTTCAATATAGCATTTACTCATACAATATTCTTTGCCTGCTCAATTTTTAAAGGAGATATTGGACCACTGAAATGGCCATCACCATGATCAGTGGTAGGGATACAGAGCAAAAGGCAAACAGCTAGTGCCTGTAAGGGGGTTGCTTTCTGATCAGAGAGACAGTATATACCTATGTAGGCTCATGTAGGACACACATAAAAAGATCCTACGTAACTTGGGAAGGGAAGTACTAGTAAGTTGGGGAATGAGGAAATGGGATCAGGGAATGCCTGCAGTTACGGGGGAAAAAAAAGATGGTACTTGAACTGTTAGGTAATACATGTGTGAACAATAGTAAAGCACTCTCGCCTTCTACTCTCAGACCATATATTTTTTCATGATTCTTTCACTGCTCTGACCATACCTTTTTTAGTGTGAACCTTACAATTGTTAAAATTCTTAGAACCCCTAGGAGGCAAGGGTTTCAGGGAGTATGATTTGCTCTTCCAAATGTGAAGGTCAAATATGGATGAAGTAAATAGAAATTATAACAGCTAGTTATATACATTTATATAGTGCCAGGTACTGGTAGATAGAGTGCTTGACCTGAGATCAACTACAATATCAGATGCTTACTAGCTATGTGACCTTGGGCAAGTCACTTAACAACTGTCTGCCTTATTTCCTCATCTATAAAATGGGAATAATAATTGCACTTATCTCCTAGGTTTATTGTGGGGATAAAATAAGACATTTGTAAAACACTTAGAATAGTGTGTGATACATAGTAGGCACTTAATAAGTGTTTGTTTTCTTCCTCTTCCTCTAATCAAGCACTTTACAATTATCTCCTTTGATCCTCACAACAACCGTGTGAGATGGGTGCCATTAACATCCTCATTTTATAGTTGAGGAAACTGAATAAAGTAATTTGCACAGATCACATAGCCTGTAAGTGTCTAGGGTGAGATTTGAACTCAGATCTGCCTGACTCCATGTTTAGCACTCTATCTAGCACCACCTAGCAAGTAAAGCAGATCCATCCTCATTGCTTAAAGCATCATGTTGAATGTGGAGTTGATCTTTGCTCACTGCTTGGTCAATTTAGATGAACATATATACCCTCCCGTGATGCCTCATTGGAGCATGGGGATTACCATGAATTTTCAAAAGTTAGACCAATGGAGCAGGTTTTAGTAATCTGGATTACTCTCCTGACTCTGCTTCTGAGTTATGGGATTTCTCCACTATTGCTCCAAGTGGATACCTGCCTTCCCACCAGTGAGATGTTCAGCTCCCTTTTATGTAACTGTCTTCCCCCATTAGAATGTAAGCTCACTGGGGACAGGGACCTTCTTTCTTTCTGCTTTCATTTGAAACTCCAGTGCTAATCATAGTGCCTGGAACATAGTAAATGCTTAAAAAATGCTTATTGATTTGTTGACTAGACTTGGAAAGTCTTCAAATATACACCAGACAGCAGATTCTCTCTCTGGTGAGCAAGGTGCAACCTAGCTAAGGTCAGAGAGGTTCATCACCAGGTAATTGGCCACTCAGTGATGAATACCATCAGCCATTGGAAATCATGGCTACCTTCTTTTCCACAGGGGTGTGTAAACCTTGCATTTATGGAAGGAATCTCCACCCATGAAATTACATATTCTTTATATTGAAGAGACATGAAAAAGCCAGAGAAAGGTGATAACTCCTTCATACCTACCTCAAAGGACTATTATTATCAAATATCCCAGGATATTTTCCACTGTTTATAAAATTTGCTTGTTTTATCTTAAAGCATTCTTACCTGCTCCATAAGAAAGACAGAGATTGTCAGTCTCTTTACAAGAACTAGATAGCTTCCAAAAAGTGTAATTCTAACAAAATATGGCAGGTTATCAATTTAGTTTCTTTGAATTTTAGGCATTAAGGCAGGTGATAGGGCATACTCTATCAACATACATATATAGATATACATATATGCATATAGATGGAATATCACATGCACATGTGAATATATAAGTAAAGGAATATTTTGGCCTGTACTTGGCTTTCATCAGAATAGGGAGTTCCTGGTGTGTAAATGCTTTCCAGGAAAAGAGAACAACAATTTAGAGGACTGTTTGAGGCACTTTGGTTACATTCCTAGGATGTGTCAGAGGCAAGATTTGAAATACAGATCTTTCAGACTCCAAGACCTGCTTGTTCACCATATATCATGCTGCCTCTTGTACATATGTCTGAGTATTGTGTGCCTTCATGCATATATATGTAAAACCAACCCATTTCTTTTTTTTTCTTCAACTTTCAAGCACTGGCTAGCACTTTTTCTCAATCCTACTCCCATGTTAAACTCTCCTGGCAACCCTGTTTTCCTCCAAAAAAATCAGATATTCGAAATAAGTATTTCACTAAATGTGAACTATATTATAAGCTCTTTGAGGGCAGATCTTCTCTTCCCCCTTGCCTTCCCATTGTCCTTTTCCCAACCTGGAATGTCAAAATTCCACAAGAGGCCAGGTATAAAGGTTGACATGGTTGTTCATACTACTTGGATGCCCTGGGAACCATGCACCCACTACAAACTTGCAGTAAGAGAGATGACCTCCTGGTCTTGCCATCTGCCCTGTCCTATGGCCTCCAGACATCTAGGCATTGTCATTTGACCTGCTTATCCCACCCAGGGATTCTTGGTTTTGCCACCTGTCCAGCCAATGCCCCCTTGGGATGTCTAGGCCTTTCTATGGGTCCTAAGGCAAAATTTTTATCTGCTTCATTTTCCCTACTTAGAGGATAAGCTCCTTGAAAGAACTCTCTGTCTCTCATTGTAATCTGGTGCTTAGCATATTGCCTAACATGCATTAAGTTATTAACATGCACTGGTCTTTTCATTAATTCATTATTTTTTTCTGCAAGAAACCTTTCCTAGTCTTCCTTACACTTACTGGCTTCCCTGTGATATTATCTGCAATTTTTCGGTACGTATCTTGTTTGCATGTTGTCTCCCCAATTATACCTCGAGCTCCTTAAAAGGGACTATTTTTTAAACCTTTCTTTAAATCCCCAGCTTTTAGAACAATGCCTGGAACATAGTAGGACTTTATTGAATACTAGTTAAGGGACTGACTGACTCTCCTAGAATTTAATATAATATAGGACTTTGCACACACTAGATCATCAACATATATTTCTTGGATTGGACTGAATTGGATTGAATCACAAAGATAAGAGGCTCCACTCATATCCCTCTTCATGTGGTGAGGAAATAAAGCCCTATTGGAAATGGGAGCCTAGTCCAGACAACCAACTAGGCAGCAGGTCTAGCATCTATCAAAAGGAGATGACAACTGAAGGTCTTGACCTCTGACAAATGAGATCCCTCTTGAGATGATGGCTACATTTTCCATTCAAAGAGTATGTCAAACTGGCTTTGTTGACCAGCATCAAACTCTGCAACTGGTTCAGAACCTTGCCCATTCAGCTTAGTGTCTGATTCCAAAGTTAGCCTCAAGAGGTATGTTTGGAAGAGGATGATTATAACCCTTTCTATTAATATCAAAAATGAGAGAAATATTCAAAATGATCCCAGCTTCCTTCCAAAATTTATTATAACATTTTGTCCGTGAAGTTTCATAAATGTTCATGAAGGTATCTGTAATATCAAAAACCTTTTTGATCTATACCACTTCCTACAGAAATAAGCCCTCTAATTTAACTCAATTGACTAAGTTTTTTTTAAATGAAGGCACTATGTTAGAATTAGGGAAACTAAGAGAAAAATCTTTCTCTGAACTGCCATTGTCTTGAATAAGAAAAGGTGTACTTGCACGGTTAAGTACATGAGGTGATTGGATGAAGAAGAGAACACTGATGCCTATAAGGATCAGAAAAGGCTTCTCCTAGGATTTGACTGGCATCGAAAGGAATCTTGATAGAAGATGAATCGAGGTTAGGAAGAAAAGCATTCCAGGTGTTGGGGACAGTGTTTCCAAAGGCAAGGGGGTAGTAGATGAAATGGTTTGCTCCATCTCCACACAGACTGTCAGACTGCCAAGGAATGACCCCAACCTGAGGTTCACTCAATGATCTATAGGTACCTGCCTGGAACCATAATATTATGAAAAAGTCCAACTGTGATTCTTGTTCTCCACTTTCTGCAGCCAGCTCCACCACCATACAATTTTCTCCCCCTCTATTCCAGCTGCCTGGCCCAATTTTGGGGGTAGTCTTCTTCTACTCCCACCTTACTCTCTTTTCTGTTTTCCAGCTCTCCTTTTTGTTTTGTCTTTCCCTAATTGAATGCAATGTCCTTGATAGTAAGAGCCATCTTCTTTTCTTGTTTTTATACACCCAGTGCTTAGTACAGGGCCTTGTATACAGGAATCACTTCATAAATATTCTATCATCTATCTATCTATCCATCTAAATTTCTGGAAGATTATTTTGGCAAGTGTGTGAAGGATGGATTGGAGAGGGAAGAGACTGGAAGGTGGGATACCAATGAAGACCTGAAGTAGGATGTTAGTTGCATGGGGAGGAGAGAAGATGGAAGCCTGCTCAGAGTTACTGATCAGTGCATACGCGTTGAATAATTTTAAGAAGTGTTTTATTTGTCTTAAACGAACTTTTATGCTTCATAAGATTTCTGCTAGGTCTAGCGTTCTGAGATTTGACAAACAAATCCATGCTCAGTCTATCTATAGGCCTCAATATTTTAAAAGGCATCAATCATATCGCTTTTCAATCCTTTTATTTCCATTATCAATATTAATAATCCAATTAATTTGTCCTCACATGGTAATGCCCAGTCTGATTTCTTCACCCTTATAAGTTGCCTTTTTCCAGACCTTCTCCAGATTTATTTCTTTTTTTCAGAAAAAGAGAAGACTTATATGCAGATATCATGCTTCTTCATGTGGGCAAAATAATATTTTCTGTTTTGTTTCCAATATCCCTACTAAAGACAAGCAAAGCTGGTTAGGCCGCAGGTACACATTGGACTTTGGAGTAACTTTTTCAATTTATGAATTCATTGTGGAAATGATAATGGATGTGAAGTCAAAAGAACTGGGTTCACACACCTGGTCTGCCATTTGCTAGTTTTATGAACCTAAGAAAGTTGTGTTACCTATTGGAGCCTCAGTTTCCTCATCTGTAAAATTAAGGGTTCTATTTCTAAGGCCCTTTGATTCTAAGCATCATGGCTTAGTGAGAATAGTGCTGGACTTGGAGTTTGGAAGACTTACTTTCAAATCCTATCTCTCACACCCTCTAGCTGTGTGGTCATAAGCAAATTGCTTCATGTCTCGGAACCCCTGTTTTGTCATCTGTAAAATAGGGATAATAACTTTTGTAAGAACTAACTCATAGGCCTGTTTTGAAGGCTCAAATAAGCAATTTATGTCAAAGGCTTTGCAAACTCCAAGGAACAAAAATGCAAGTTATTATTACTCTACTGGTGTACATCAAAGCCCCTTTCTAGTGATATTCTTGGTTAAGTTTTCCAATAAATCTTTCATAGAAAAACTGCCCCAATATGCAAAAGCCTTTCTTTTTCCTAACAACATCTTGTGTACCCCAATGTATCATTTTGGTTAGCAGGTTATTGTCTCTCATTTTCACTATATGTCTGACTCACCTCCTTTTCATGGCATTTATATACATTTCACATCATTACTAATGCACATGTTGTCATTGGCTGTGTGCTCCAGTCTACTTATTTCAACTATACATCCTTCCTCTGCCCTTTGGAATATTTATCATTTGAATGCATCTAAAACCATTATTTTTACATAGAAACACTGAATGAATATTTATTAAAGAGATGGACTTTTGGAGTCATGTGCAATCTTCAGATAAAAGTCTGTAATAAATCCTAGGTCTCCTTTCTTGGGTTGTAACAAAGTTAAAACTCATCTTCTCATACTTGTTGTGAAATTTTTTTTCTGTAAAAAGTAGTTTCTTGTTTTTGATCACCACAAATGCTCCCTTTCTAGCTATTCACATGGCTTCATGGGATTTTTCTTCACCTAGGTATTTAGTTCATCTATTAAGAAACTACTTTTTGCAGATACTGTTGAGGGGAAATGGGAAATCAGACATAAAAGAAATGGCAGGTTTTCAAGGTCCGTCTAATAGAGAAACATACAAACATATGGGATGAAGGATGTCAATAACAAGTTTCAAGTTCAGTGTCCTCCAAACAAGCTAATTGATTTGAGGAGAGTTTTCAATTCTATAGGCTCAAGATTCATGGAATATTGTGATTGGGAAGAACCAAAGTTTTAAGTGATCCAAAAGAAAATGGAAATGTGAATAGGGAGTGTTATTGTTTTTGATGTCTTGCCCATAGGAAAAGACGAAAGGACATCACTAGAGACAGATATAACCAGAGAAGGAGTAGACTGACCATTTAGCATGAGTGCAGGGAAACAGAGACATAATTAGATGTTGTACTGGTACCCATGATCTTCCACTTGCTAGCTTTATGAACATGAGAAAATCATATTACATTTCTGAGCCTCAGTTTCCTCATCTGTAAAATTAGTAAAAAAAAAAAAAGAGGAGAATACGCAATACAGTCAAAAGAGTCTTGATTCTGGAGATAGAGAGCCTGGATTCGAATTCCACTTATGATGCTCATTACCTATGCAACCTTCATGAAAACACATAATCTCCCTGGGTCTCAGTAATATGTATAAAACTGGGGGTGGGGATGGACTAGATGGTTCCTGAGATCCCTTCCAAACTAAAACCTTATGATACTATGAATCAGAAAAAGGCATTAAATTAAGTGGAGCCCTCATAGAGAGTTGTGGAAAGGCACAAACAAAAATGACAAAAGCTAAGAAGGCATGAATGGCTTGGTATCTGAACCAGTAAGAGGACCTACCCATATCAGTGAGATCATAGATCCTATTAAAATAACTCAAGTCTGAGAAAACATCAAAAGGCCAGCGGTTCTATAATATTAGTATGGAGCAGTGGTAAACACCACCAGTACCAGGACAGCCTGAGCACCATGTTCCACCTCATATTTTAAAAGTAACTGATAGTCATATATTCTAGAGGATGAAGTGAGTGATAAATGTACTGTGCACTGCTCAGCTCTTAAACCAAAACCAATCTTAGGAGAAAGCTACCATTTCCATGAGTTTACCTAGATGATTTATCTTCCCTTTCATGACACATGGCAGAGGGAAGATGATGGTCTTGTAGCCATAAAAGCTAGGTTCTAATCCAATATATTCCTCTTAGAACTTCTTAGGTTTCATTTCCCTTTCAGCTCTGATATTCTATGATTGTTATCTGTAACATCATCACCACCTCCTTTATAGTCCCTTTGTGTGGTCTTTATTGTCACCATACATGATACAGGTGAAGACACCTTTGAGAAGTGGCATTTCAGACAGGTCAGGCTGCCTCCACCTGGGAATTTAGTTTTAAAATTGGATTAAATGTTGGTTAGTACATTTCATAACCAATTAAATTTTTAAATAATTCTGGGTCTCCTAAGTCTTATACAATGGATGTGTCCAAGCTGTGTAAAGTTGACATCAGAGCAGAAATTAGTCAACCAAAAATAATAACAATTAACAATTTTGTTTCCTTTCCCTCCCACTTCCTCCTCAATAATTTGACTTTAAATATTTTAAGAAATGGTGTCCTAGAGGTGAGAGGAAGACTTGAAGGAGTAATGCTAAGAATGTGTGTGTTCAGCACCATGGTCAGAGCCTGGTGGACTTGAAAGAACATTTTAGAACTCAAGACTAGAAAAGGGTAAAGAAGGCAAGAGATCTCGTGATTTAATTCAATGATGAAAACTATCTCAGACCTACATATGTAGGGTTTGGGGTTAAAATTAAAACACCCATTAAAAACCACCTCAGACTACTAACCCAGCTTTCATCCATCCCCATAGCCATTATTCAAAGGAATGAGTAACTCTTTTGAAAATGTGCCCAGGTAACTGCCTCCATGGATGTTACATACCTTGTCTCCTGGGCAGTCAGCTATTGAAGAGACAGAGGAAAATAGTTCTCAAAATCTTCAGTATTGTCGAATGATTCACCATCAGAAACTGACATGGTTTTTTCAATGAAAATGACACTAAGGAAAATGTATAACCATCTGTGGTAGGACTATTGTTTACAAGCATTTCCTCACAACATGGGTTGGGTCTCTACCTCTTCCTTCCCTCCTGCTAGAGGGATTAGTTTTCCCTAAAGGGAAAAAAGATGTATCTAGGACCTGATTTCTCTGGCAGATTCTTTCCCCTTGCCCCCAATATGGGGCATGCCCAGACCCCTCTTCCCAATCTCCTGCAATAAACATTAGCTTTCCCTAAAAGGAGATAAAGCAGCCCTAAGACCTGCCAGTGTCCCTGTAGCAGGTTTCTAGTCATTTTAAGGGCATAAAATGTTCCAGTTACATAGAGGCTGGCTCCCCCTGACTTGGTAGATTTCTGAATATCATGCAAGTCACCATGTCCTTCACCATCTCCAGCATGATGACCAGACATGTTTCCATAGAGGGGGCCACAATCACAGAAGCTAAGTGTCACTGTATCCTTGTTGCATATCCTTGCTGTGTTAGAGCTAAGTAAACTTTCTTTTGTTAACTGCTCAATGACTCATGAGTGTCTCATTCCATCCCAACAATGAACCTGAATTGAAGACTGGCAATAGGCCCAACTCTTAAACCATCTACTTTGTTTATTTGCTCTAAGGACCACAGGGTCTTTCCATCTGCTCTTCACCCAAAACCTCTGAGATGTTTCATCTACCCTATTAGAATGTGAGTTCCACGAGAACATGAACTATCTTGCATGTCTATGCATGCCTCCGTATTTTGTACAGTGCTTTGCACATAAGTATTTAATAAATGCTTTCTCATTCATTCTCTTCGTTTCCAATCTCAGTATGCAACAATAATGATAGATGATATTTAGGATTTTGAAAATACTTTACATACAGGGTGTCCCTATACATATATTATTTAAGCTTTGCATAACCCTGTGAGTTAGGTATAACAAGGAGCATTTTTCCTTGTATGTTTTTATGTTTTATAATTATTCCTTATTATGTATAAAGAAGCCAGGGTTTGGAGAAGTTATGTGACTTGTCCGTGGTCATATAGCTGATACACATCAGAAGTAAGCTTCAAAGTCAGGTCTTTCTGACATTTAAGTCCAGAATTCCCTCTACTGGGCCATGTCACCTACATAGCTGTTATTTGTACTAATAACAAGACACTATAAAGGTAGTTCAAGGTAGTGAGAAAATGGCTGATCTAGTCCTGTGATATGGGTTTTAGTTCAGCTCCCACCACAGACTGTGGACAAGTCACCTCAAATCTCTACAACAGTTTTTGTTATCTCTAAAATGAGGCTTTTCACTAGATGGCCTCTAAGGTTTCTTCCAGGTAGAAGATGTTTCTTTTAGGTGATAGATAGGTAACTGTGCTTCTTGTAGGCTAGGGAAAACTATGGAATGGCCTTCATTCAAGTAACTTGGCTAGGGACTGACTCATGTCCAATGACCAGATAAATGAATCTCTACTTTAGAGACCCAATTCATATTAATCAAATTGCTAAAAGGTCTTGAAATATTTGGAATTATAGACATCTCAAGAGATAGATGATACTATAACTTCAACCGCTTAGGCAGAATATATAAAGGTCATTTAATCCATACATTCATTCATCTTTTTCTTCTCCAGCCAGCAAGTGATTTCTACTTTCAGAATGTTAAAACCCATTCATGTGTATCCGAAAACCTCCCTCAGATTATATCTACATGACACCTCAGCAAGATGGGTGGTAAATAATCCAAACAATTGCCTTGGGAGTATAGCTTTTAGAAGTTTGATTATTTTCATTAAATCAATGAAAGGGTATTGTGGTACTGTACATACTCAACTGAAAGCTGCTGTTCCAGTGGAGTCCTTCTTGGATCAGATTAATAGCTCTTTTAATTTGATAAAGATATCTCAAGTACTTACTATGTTTAGGCACTGGGGGAGATACAAAAATAAGTAAAACATGGTCTTATTTATAAATTCAGAGAGCTGATAATCTCATTAGGGAATTAAGATATAAATAAATAACCAAAATACATAGATTCAAGAATAGTGACATAAGAATTCAGAAAAAGGAGATGCATATACTCACAAATATTTGGGGAGGAGGTTGATCAAGAAAGGCTTCATGGATAAAGTAATATCTGAATTAGGCCTTGAATCAGCAGAAATAGGAAGGAGAAAAGAAGCATAGATTTCATTTGCTTTACTTCAGAATAAAAATAGCTAGCCCCTCAGGGTCACCAGACATCACCCCTATTTCCGAATTTTCACTTTCTCTAGTTCTGTGAGCAGTTTAATACACAGGCAAAGGAGGCAGTCTTATGCATATGGTCAGTGTCAAAAGCAGGCTTCAGAGTCAGGTCTTTCTGACCCTAAAGTCCAACATCTCATCCACTACGCCATGTCACTTACATACATGTTATTCCTCTTAATAAGATACTAGAAAGGTAGGGTTATTTGTACTAATAATAAGACAATAGAAAGGTAGGAAGATGGCTGATCTGTGAAATGGGTTTAATACTGATTCTGCTACAGATTTCTATGTGACTTTGGATAAGTCATTTTAATTCTCTGAGTCTTTTTCACTATCTGTAAAATGGGGCTTTTCACTAGATGGTCATACTTCACTATAAATAAGTTTGACTGTATGGTTTGAGGAGTCAGCACCTTACTCAAAGGAACCATCCCACCTGCATGTAATGATGTACACATGACACCAGACCTTTGTTCTACTATATTCAAATCTATTGATTTGAAGAAGAAACCTCCTGTATTATCACTTATTACAGAATCTCTATAAAATACATTGGCTTAATTTCCTGCCTTATTAAGTAAAGGGGACATAATGGAATCTACAGCAGCACTGGTTATGTCTGCATATCCATAGATATTTAGCCTGATAGGCTGAAATCCAAGATTCCTGATTGACTTGTGTTGGGGGAACTGACCTACCCTGCCAGGAGGTAGAGCTTTTCTAGTATGAGGACCTTGTTTGAAAACAGTATGAAAGGAGGTACAAACAAAACCACACAGAGACACAAACAAAATCTGAGTCCTTTCCTAGGGCAAATACCAAGAATGTCTCCTTCCCTTTTGTTTGTAACCTTTTGCAGAAATCATGTTTAGTGACCTCATTTGCTCTCCTTCACACCACAGCTGTTATATCAGATGATGCCAGCTGTGGCATCCCTGCATCTTTGTCAAATAACACGAATGTGGGGACACTTTTGGTGTCTTTTGAAGGTGTCCTTGGTGTATCATGACTTACCAGAGTACATAAAGTTGAACAAAACCTTAGAAACTGCATATTCCAACTCCCTCTTTTTAGAATTATGGAATCTGAGGACTTTCACAAGGTCAAAGAGAGAATTAGTAGCAGAACTAGAATTAGAAGCCAGACTTCAGGCACCTAGTAAAAACCTTTTCCCCTCATTAAGTCATAATGCCTATCCTGTAGCTTCTTGGGCCCATTTCTTATACACTGGCTTTGCCAGTATGCCAGGAGATTAGAAGCTTCCAGATTAAGGCATGTCTGTTGCATGAAGCCTTTCCAGGCTATTCTAGTCTTCACCAATTCCTCCAGTGTCTAAACTCTGTATCAGTCAGAATACTGACTATACAATACATAACCAGGCAATATAGAATACAACCCATCAAAAAGCATTTATTAAGTGAAGCTGTTCCCACTGTCAAGGGACTTTACATTTCAATGGATGGAGGCAGTACATACATATGCATGTATATACAACATTCATATAAAGTCAAAAACACAGACTTAGGTAGAAGATGCATGCTAAATAAATACAAAACAGCATCATGGGAGACAGCATTATCAGCCAAGAGAAAACAGGAAAGGCCTGAACTGACTCTTAAAGGAAACCAGGAATTGTAAGAGGTAGAGGCAAGGAGGGGGGGGGGGGGCATTCCAGGCACAAGAAAAGACAAAAGAAAAGACATAGAAATTGGAGAGAGTTGTGTGTGAGCAACGGGAAGGAGACTAATATTGCTGGATCCCTGAGTACATGGAAGGAGATAACTCATAAGAAGGCTAAAAAAATAGAAAGGACTGCTTTGTGAAGGGCTTTAAATACAAAGAGAGGAATTTATAGTTTATTTATATTTAGTATCTTGTAATATTTTTATTCTTTCAGAGAATATAGTATTGTTTTTCCAACTAGATATAATCTCCTTGAACTAATGTATTGTGTTCTATATTTTTATATAGCCCCCACAGTACTTATGTTAGTAAGACTAGACATATAGTAACTGGTTAATTATCATGGATTAAAGGAAAGTAGTGGTCACCATGGTGATTATTTGGTTGCGATGGTGTGTGTCTGTGTGGATGTGTGCGTGTTTATCTACATTATATAGTGGGGGTTAGGGCATAGATTGACAGAAGACCGAAATGAAATGTGTATGGGTTCAGTTGTGAAGAGAATTTAATTGTCTGAAAAAAGGTGGAGAATCAAGGCACTTTGGTGCCTAAGACAGGCCTTGGGTCTACCCACACCAGGATAACATCTGAACAGTTGAAAGATTCCATTGATTTAATTTAACACTACTCAATCTATAAAGCATTCAGAAATGCTAGCCTCTGTTACTTATGCAGCAGTCTTTATAAATTGTGCCCAACTGCATCTGCTGAATCCTGCTGACTTATTTCTACTGCCATGGTACAGAAAGGACATGAAATGGTGCCTCCCTACCTTAATTTGAGCCCTCTGAGCCACATGATTGAAATCAACCACACAGGGGAAAAATCAGTGAGAATACAGTGAAAGGACTGGTCTTCACTGCTAATGCAAAGAAGCAATCATTTAGACAGGAAAGGGGAAAATATACTTCACTTGAATTATCCTGTAGGGTCCTGTCCTCCAACCCTTGATAACTGCCCAATTTTATATTCCTTTTTGGTTAGGGAAAACAAGAGGGAATTTGTCAGCCTTTTCCTTCCATCTGAAACCTGGCTAAATAGCAACAGCAATTGACATTTATAGCAATTTAAAGGCTGCAGAGTGTTTCACATATATTTATCTCATTTAAGGCTGCACCTTTCAACTACCCCGCTTTTTGCAAAGGAACAGGCCCCCAAAGAAGAAATTGAATGTCAATGAGATTCAGGTTCTGCTCCTCCAAATTGTTTCATTAAGAATGAGGGTGCATACATTGTGACCCTCCCGTTATTCACCTAATTGCTGGCTCCCCTTCTAATCCTGAATTCTGTCAGGAACGGGTGGGGGGCAGGGGATAGGATCGTGGGGCAAGGTGGCAGAGAGAGAAAGTCTTTCCAGGGGACAAAAGTGCTGGCAAATAGTCCTGGAGAACCTCAGAACCTCCTGCAGACCCCAGCTCTGAGGCCAAAAGGCACTAGTTATGCAGGAAACAAAAAAAGAACACCCCTCCCCCCGCACACACCGCCCCCCACGCCACCCCCTTGCCTGGGTGGTGTGCAGAATGGCAGGTGGAAGGAAACGGGCGGCAGGAAGACACATGAGGGTGCAAGTTAAAGTGGCTCTCCCTAAACCACCAGTCAAGCCCCTACTCCCCCCAAACCCCCCAGGACCAAACACCTGCTCCAGGAAAGCTTGCGCTGGCTTTCTCTCTCTCCCCCTCCTCCCCACTAAGGCCCAACTCCTCTCCAGTTAAGAAAGCCGGGGCGGATTTAACGTGGTATTACTTTTAATTAACTCTGCCTCGCCAGTCCTCCACGAACAAGGTAGGAATTAATCTGGCAGGCCCCGCCTGACGTAACATGGGAAAGCGGCGGCCCAGGGAAGGAAGGGGGGAGCGGGCGGGCGGGCCAGGCTTCGGATTGCCGGCTGAGGCTGTGACCTCTGTGCGACCCGCGGGGCTCCGGAGGGGACCGAGAGCCAGGGACGCAGACAGAGGGAGAGAGGGAGGGAGAGAAAAAACAAACCCGAGGACTCCATTCTCCCCGGGCTGGAGATGAAGAAATTCTTTGGTTCGGGGGGGAATTAAGGAAAGGAGAAATGTTAGTACACTTTTAATTGGAAACCGAGTTCCTCTTTGAGAGCAGCGTGTTTACTTAGGATTGGGCATTAGAACTCAGGGGAGGCTCTAATTGAAGTGAGGGCTTTGGAGATTACGGGGAACATATGGCTCTGCCGCCCGGCTCTTTATCTGCATTTTCTCATAAAACTGCCTTTCGTTTGTGTTCCTCTTCTCACCCTCTTACATTTCTAAAGGCGTCTTTGAAAAGGCAGGCAGAATGCGCGGGGCTTACTTAATGCGGGGGGCTCCGACCCTGGAGTGGGGAGCACCTCGCTCCCGGCCTTGCCTGGGTGAAATCTACATTCCCCCGCCTCTGCCCCAAGCGCTTCTCTCCACTCTCCTCCTATCGCCCATCACCCAGTGCGCGTCGGGCCAGGAGCTGACCAGCAGCATGGGGTGGCAGGGATCTTCTGCCAGTCACCCGCTACTGGCTCCCGCCTGGGATGAGGTGGGGGGAAAAAAGGAAAAATGACGAGCGAGGCCCTCCGAGCTGGCGTGGAATTCAAACAGCATTGAGCTAGCTCAAGACTGAGAGGGAGTTGCCAAGGAAACGGGAGATCTCCCCCACGCATAGCCCCCACCCCAAGCTCTAGGAGAGGGTAACCTCATGCTTCAGGCCTGCCTGCATACATGGAACCTTAAGTGGGGGAGAAATGGAAACCAGGGTGAATTGGTAAAGAATTACTGAGCCCATCCCACCTCATTCCACACACACATATGGCCTCTTGAACACACTAGGTCTCCTCTGAGCCTCATTACCAACACCCAGCAGTATTGAGCTCGGAAGGAGGTAAAAGTAAGGTTTCAAGATGCTTTGGGTTTGTTAGCATCGTCTGCTTTTTAATTCAAGTCCTGGGTATGTTAGGTGGTTGCAGTGGAAATCAGATTGAAAGCCTTCTAGAAGGGACCTTAGAGGTCATCTAGATAATCAACTGGCGAATTTTTAAATGCCTACTATGTGCCAGGCACCGTGATAACCACTTGGGATATAAAAAATTTTTTAAAATGAAACTATCTGTACTCTGAAGTGGCTATATATTTAATATGTACACACAAATGCATATATGTCTGTATACACATAGATTCAAATATTGTGTGTACATATATGTATACTGTATGCATGTATACTATAACAATATCAAGATAATAAATACATAGTGACTATAAGATGATTAAGTGCAAGGGAGTTAGGGAAACTAGGGGTTTAAAAATGAGAATCAGTAAAGATTTTATTTAGTAGATGGTGCTTGACCTGTGTCTTCTAGGAAAAGAGGGACTCTATGTGATGGAGGTGAAGAAGGGGGTATGCTCCAGGAATAGAAGGTGATCAGTACAAAGTCATAGAGAAGAGAGATGGGGCCACATGTGAAGAAAAGAGAAAGGCCAGTTTGACTGAACTATAAGTAGGATGTAAGAAGAGTAATATAAAACCAGGCTGGAAAGATAAGTAGGGGCCAGGTCAAGGGCTTTAGAAGCCAAACAAAGGAGTCTGATTTTATCTTAGAGGCAAAGGGGAGGCAGGAGAGTTTATTGAGTAGACAAGTGTGCTTAAGAAAAGCCAATGTGTGGAGAGTGGACAGCAGTGAGGAGAGATTTAAGGCAGGAGGTCCAAAGTTGGCAAACATAGGGTCCAGGAGCAGCATCTCCCTAGTGGGGCCCAAACCAGGTTATCATGTAATTGGCAAATATTTAATGAAATAAATAAAAATGCAATAGAACATAAGTAATATTGAAGTTTAAAACTAAGTCAATATACATCTAACAGGGATACTTATGTATAGATTATTGACTCCTGTTTCTATGTGAACTTGACACCATTGGTCCAACCCAACTTCGTCATTTTACAGATGAGGAAACTGAGACCTGGAGACATTAAGTTACTTGCTTAAGGTAACATGGGTGATAATGAAATGGCAGAAGAAGGAATCAAATCTAGATCCTCTATCTCCAAATCCACTGTATCATGCGTCCATTCCCTGCTTGATTCACTCCCATGTTTCCACATCCGAGCTGGGCTGGAACAGCTTCTTTCCTCTCTCCATCACACATCTGAGAAGAGAATGAGCTTCTAAGCCCAGCCTACTCATTAATCCTTATCACTAAAGAAGAAGCTTTGAGGTTACCAGGTTGGGGGTGGAAGAGTCAAGAGGAAGGGGTAAGAGGCAGGAGGAAGAATGATGGTAATATTAAAACAGCATGCATTATAAATTATGAGGAAGCTTGATAAATTGAATTGTGGAGGGAGGGGAGAGCAAGAGTAAGGGCAGTAGGGATACCCTTGAATAGTCTTCTTATGAACGGTGTCTAGCCTCCCACACCCTCAACACAGACTGGAGGCTTATTGGGCAGGAGATAGTCTGGGCAAGATGGATATCACCATGTTCCTCTTTCAGCTCTCCCACTTACCTGGGAACCAATGTTGGAGATAAGACAGGACAAGAAAGCAGGAATTCTGGTTATTTTGTTGCTACCCTTTCATTGATTGATTTGGCAAAAGTTTCTTAAACACTCTTAGTCTTGCATCTCTCTGAAGATAAATACTCCCATTTCATCCAAAGGGTAAACTTACTAAAGGCTGAGATATTGTCTAAAGAAATCCACCTTAGACACTTATATGTTATTTGGTATAAAACACAACCTTTACTGCATATTCTACCATATACTTTAAAGCTTAACCTTTAAGCTTTAAAACACACCTTTAACACACTCTCACTCACATACAATCTTAGTGTTGTTCACACCACCAGTTACTGCACATTGAAAAAGATCTTTTTTACAAAATAGTGATTTTCAAAGGAAATTTCAGGGTTCATTTCTAATCTTTGATGATGAAATTACCTAGGACAACTACTATGCTCTCCCAGAAAACATTCCTGAAGGTCATTGGTAAGGCTAGATGGACCATGACTCTGAAACAAATGAAGATAATTCTTCTTACCTAATGTTTTTGGGACAAGTATGGGGAGTGGACCCATGAAATATTTCAAAGTGACGTCCATGTGTTTTACTGATGTTTTCTTGCCTTAGGAGAAAAGTCATTGTACATCCCCTACACCATATTAAAATCATGATGTTCTGATTCACTAAGATTGACAAAATTATGCTAATATCAACAATTCAATATTTAAGTACCTATTTTTTCATAGACTGGTTCAGTTTTCATTAATATAGAATAGTATCCTGTTAATGATTTTCATCAGTAACTAGAGCTGGGGGGAGGGGGGGACAACAAACCACAATATATATGGAAAAACCTGAAAGTAGTAGTCACTGCTTTTTAAAATCGTTAAGGTTTACAGCAACAGGTCATTTTCCTCCCAGTGAGTGTTTATTCAGTTTGAGGCCTCTGGCAAAACTGTGTTATGATGAGCATAGCACTGACACTCACTGAAATGGATACAGTCAGCTTAGGGTCAAGTCAATCCAAAGAGGCCACTCTCGCTCAATTCACCTCCCAATAACCAGACCCCTAGGGCTCTCAACTCTGCGGCCTGAATGGGTTTCCACTCTCACCTTTCTATTGTGATGGATACCACTGTTCTATAATAGAGCAAAATATGATCTATTGATAGTAAGGTATTGTCTCTTGTGTTTTAGGCAACAATGTCTTAGATTCTCCTAGGAGTTAGGCTGACTCATAACCAAGATTGAGCTGACATTATCTTGGAAGAATTTTTGGGTATTGGAGTGAATTTCAGGTATGTACCTTAGTTCTGATTATAGTGTCCTGACACGTAACTAATTAGGGCAGTTAATTAGAATGAATTGTTCAAAGCCTGTTCTGAGTTCTATTGCTGGTAGTCCATCTAGTTTTTCTTCATTCTGTGACCATATTATTCTTTTCAACCCATCTTTCTCTTTCACAACTATTTGCCAGATAGTTACTGGGTAAGCTAGAGTGTTGAAATCAATCAGCAGAAATCTATCACCAGGAAAACAGCCTAAGGCATATAGTGAATTAATTACATTATCTTCATATATGAAAGTCAGTATATTGTAATAATTGTTATTTTATTACAATTCATTCTCAAGACCAACCCTGTCACCTCCTTCTCCTGTATGATATAGAAAAATAAGATTCTTTCATTCAGACTAAAGATATAGTTACTGTATGGGTGAAGATGCAGGTCAGTATAACTGATGCTTCCTTTGGATAGCCAAGTATTCCAAGTCACCCAAATAATACCTCGAACTTCACTAACTTTAGTGCCTATGTTTATATCATTCTCCAAGTCTTTATGCCCTCGTGTTCTTCTACAATTATTCTACTCATAGCCATCTTTTAATACTCTGTTTAACTCCCATCTTCTCCATGAAGACTTCCTTGACCCTATTATTTTCTCTATCATCTTATCTCCTATAGGACAGATAGTTCATAATATTCATCATTTTCTATCATCTACTCTCTCCCTTATACAATTTCATTGATTATGTTTTCATTTGTATTTATCTTACCTTCCCAACTACAAGTGACTCTTTTGAATACAAACTTTCAACAGTTTTCTCATGATATCCTCATAGACAAGAAAAAGATAAGCTAAATGACAAAATATTTGGATAGATTCAAAACTATTTGAATAACTGGAACCAGAAAATATCAAATAATGGGCCAAATTAAAACTAAAAGAACTTCTATAATGGAGTTTCAAGGATCTATTCTTGGCCTTATGCTTTTTAACATTTTCAAGGGTTCTTAACCTAGAGGCCCCTGATCTTGATTTTTTTTTATGTTGATAGCAATTTATTGTTGATTTTGGTTTCACTTGTAATTTTATGAATTTTATCTTAGGTATTTAAAAAGGTTATTCTAAGAAGGGGTACAATTTACTAGACTGGCAAAGGGATCTCTGCCATATGTAAGGTGAAGAATCCCTGTTGTAGTAAAAGGCAGCATGTGTTTGTCAGATTTCCAGATGACAAAAACCGGGAGGGATGGCTAACATATACGGCGGTGAAGGTGGAATCCTTCATAAAAGAAGACAAGTCAAAATGATACATCTAATCTAGTAAGATGAGGTTTAAAAGAGACAAGAGTTTGACAGGTATATTGGTACGTGTAGCATGTAAAAAAAGTAGAGGAAGGCTTCTAGAGTGGGGCAGCTCTTTTTTGGAGGCTCTGTGGGATCTATCTGGGTAAGTTCCATAAGAGGAGAAGGTTTGGATGGAATGTTATTTCTTCTGATGGAAGGAGTACCTAGATCTATGATATCACAAATCCAGTGGAGAATGTTTATATCAGTCTCATTACTTTATGCAATAGTTCTATCCTGTATATTTCATCTGTATGCCCCATCATGCCAAATACAACATGGTTATCCAATAGTTAATTAATGGCTTCAGCTGCACATTCATTTTCTATATTTGCTGCTGCTTTTTCAGTGGTCTGCATTTGAGGTGCAAGTATCTACTTATCAGCATTCTCTTTGATCAAACCTGGCACATATACATAAAAGTGCTTCTAGTATCCTGTTATCATGGCAGCATGCCAAGCACATGCTACCATCATGGGTTAATATGCCAGTGTTACAAGGCAAATAAAGATATGTATCTGGTCCTTGAGATGTAGACCTGGCTTTTCATTCTCTCCACTTTTTATTTCTTGGTTATTACAGGGAGGTCTACAGAGGGTAAAGGGTGAGATTAGCTCTGACTTTATCTGGCATCTATGTAGTTTTATGACATCCATCACTGAAGTAGTCAGAGAAAGCAATAACCTGGTTCACCCTCAATCTTTAATAAGACATATAAACATACAATCCACCATCATTTGAACCTTCTTCAAATACACATTTTCCAAACCTACAAATTGTATTCAGAAGCCTTTAGCGGTTTTCTTTCTCCATTGACTCCAGGACTTAGGGCATTTGGAGATGATTTTTTTTCCCCTCTGTGCTGAGACTACTTGTTAAAAAAATAGTTATCCTAGCATGTCAAGACCAGTATCCAAATCTTTTAGATAATACATTAGTTGGCTTTCTGAAACCTGATTATGAGGTCTAAGTCAGAATTCTGACAAAATATATGCAATGCAGTCAAATTCTCCTGTTCTTTTTGATAGCAAGGAGTAATTATTTCTTCCCAGGTAGTACATTTGATTGGAGGATGATGCTTCTGAGGACAAAGTTATCAATTAGATCCCTTCAAAGGCAAGTTAGATGTGTTCCATTCCATGCCAATAATTTTGAATATCAAGATGAACTTGCTCATAGGTCTCTTTCCTAGTCTTTCTGTCTCTTCTCTCCATGTCTTTGCTCACATTTTCCCCTGAGCTTCTAATAGGCCACCCCACCCTCTCCCTCCTACTGAAATATTTCTCTTCATTCAAGGCACTTAAGGGTCTCCCTGAAGCCTGGTCTCTCCACTACCCCAGCAGGAAGCAATAACTCCTTCCTTGAATCTATCATTTGTAACTTTCAACATCTGCTTTGGATTTATCCTATTCTTATGTTGCAGTTATTTGTGTACGTGTCTGATCTTGGTACTATTTAGTCAGCAAGTATTTATTCTGTTTACTATGTGAAGGCACTGACCTAAGCAGAGAGGATGTAAAGAAAAACAACAGTCCCTACCCTCTAGGAGCTTACATTTCAGTGGGAGGAGACATTTAAATAACTACATAAAATGCATGTATATGTATGTGTATGTGTATATGTATGTGCATGTATATGTGTATATGTATAGGTTTATGTATGTATGTGTATGTGTATATGTATATGTGGAGAGAGAGAATGAGAAAGAATGGAAGGCAACCTTCAAGGGAAAGGACCTATATGATTTCTTAATCTGGGGACTGTGAATTAAAATATATATATATATATATATATAATTTCACAAAAATTATTTTCCTTTGTAATCCTATGTATTTTATTGTGTGTGTGTGTGTGTGTGTGTGTGTGTGTGTGTATAATTCTAAAAAGGCTTTAACTTTTTATATGACCAAAAAAAGTGGTGGAAGTGGAAGTTAAGAATCCCTACTCTGACGCCTTGGGAGACAAGGAAAAAAGCCTTCTTTAATATGTGGGCTTTAAATTGAGTCAAAAAGGAAGCCAGGGCAAATAAGATGCAAGATGAGGGGGTAGAGCATTCCAGGAATGGGGACAGCCAGCGAAATTCATGGAATCAGGAGATATGGTACAGCAAAGGAATAGTCAAATAAATAGTCCAGTATAGCTAGATCACAGAACTGATGGAAGAGGAGTAAAATGTTTGATTAGAAAGATAGAAAGGGTGTAGGTCAGGGGTGGGGCCTTATGATTGAATCAAACTTCACATAACAAATCCCCTTAATAAAAGGATTTGTTCTGTAAAACTTGAAATCAGTCAAAAGGTTAAAACTCAGAGCGGCTAGGTGGCACAGTGAATAAAGTACCAGCCCTGAAGTCAGGAGGACCTGAGTTCAAATCCGGCCTCAGACACATAACACAAAAACTAGCCATGTGACCTTGGGCAAGTCACTTAACCCCAGTTACCCTCCAAAAAGCAAAAAAAAAAAAAAAGGTCACAACTGAAAACCCAGAAGGTCACATGTGACCTCCTCGAGGCCACAGGTTCCCCACCCTTGTTCTAGGTCATGAAGATATTTAAAAAACAAGCAGAGAGGGGTGGACAGGTGGCACAGTGAGTAAGAGCGTCGGCCCCAGAGTTGGGAGACCTGGGATTGAATCCGGGCTCAGATACTTAGCACCATACCCAGAAATAATAACTGGCCATGTAACCTTGAGCAAGTTACTTAACCCCAATTGCTTTAAAAAGACAACAAGAAGAGGAGTATATATTGAATCCTGGAGATGAAATGAAAGCACTAGAATCCATTGAGAAAGGGGCAGATGGCATAGTCAGAACTACATTTTAGGAAAATCACTTTGACTGTCAAGTGCAGATGGATGGGAGTGAGGAAAGGCTTGAAAATGAGCAGTTAAGGATGCAACAAAGTTTGGGGGATTTGATAAATTGGAGAATGGTGATGTCCCTAGTAGTAATAGGGAAGTTGGAATGGGTTTGTGGGAAAGTTAATGAGGATTTTTTTTAAGATGCTGAGTTTGAGATGTCTGTGAGACAATTCATTTCAAAATATCCAACAGGTGTTTGGACTCAGGAGTGAGGTTACAGCTGTTTATATAGATCTGGGAATTATCTGCCTAGAAATAATAATTGAATCTATGGTAATTGGTTAGATTACCGAGTGAGAAACTATAGAGCTAAGAGGAAAAAAAAAGGGCCTAGGATATAGCCTTAGGGCTCACCCTCCATGAATAGGCATGACATGGATGAAAATCAAGCAAAGGAGACTGAAAAGGTGTGGTTGGACAAATAGGAACAAAACCAGATGAGAGTTGTGTCATGAAAACTTTGAGAGCAAAGAATATCCAAGGAGAGAGAAGGATGTAAACAATGTCAAAGGCTGCAGAAAGTTCAGAAAGGATGATGACTGAGAAAAGGCCATTAGGTCTGGCAATGAAGTAGTCATTGGTAACTTTGGAGAGAGTAGTTTCACTTGAGCAATGATATTGAAACTGAGACTAGAGAAGGTTTAGCAGAGACTGAAAAGAATGGAAGTGGAAATATGTAATGTCAATGACTTTTCCAAGAAGTTTATCTAGAAAGGGAATGAGAGATATAGGATATCAGGGAGTATGGGATCAAGTGAGGGTTTTTTGAGGATTGGAGAAACCTGCTCTTATTTAGAGGCAGCAGGGAAATAGCTAGTAGATGTGAAGACTGGATATAAGCAAGAGAGCAGGAAATGATTGTGGGGGTAATATGCTAGAGAAGATCAGGGGGATTTGACCTACTAAAAAGAAGGGTGACCTTTCCACCTGAAAGTGTAGTTAAGGAGAAGATAGTTGGGGAGGAAAGATGTCTGAATTCTGTAAAATGAGGATCATGGTGAGGACAAAGAACAGGGTTAGAGGTTGTAAGGCAAAGGGAAAATTAGAATGATTAAAAGGTATCATCAGATAAAGCGATTTTAGACTTTTTGGATATGGAAAGGGAATACCTGTGGATGATGGCAAGATCAAAGGAACTGAAAAAAATTAGACCAAACTATAAATAAGGTTTTCAGAGTTGGTAACAACCTTTCCCTGAAGATCTTTCATAGCACTTTATCGTAATTCTTTAATGTAATTATCATATAAAATTATGTATTATTTTACATATTTCATAATATATATTTATATATAATATATATTATTTATTATTTTGGTGCCACTATTTAACTAGACTGTAAGCTCCTTTAAGGAAGAAATCTATCCTATCTAGACTTTCTATGTCCCCTGATGCTTAGTACAGAATAATGTCCACAACAGCCATTAGAAATGAACTGTATTTTGTTTCATTTTTGTGCCTCCTAGTACAATTTTGGAAAGAATACAAAAGAGTCTAGAACAAACAAAATGCTAGTTAATAGTGGCTGAATTCAGAGTTTAGGGGCTGTCTATCAAGAGGGAGAATCTATGATTATTTAAGCTCTCTGGAAATGTTGATGACTTTATATCTGCTCCCTATCTACTTCTGGCAATTCCAGAATGATGAGCCAGGTATGACCAACAAAGCCTGTTGAACAAATCATAGCATAAATCTATAAATCAATTGATTTCAACTAGGCAGGTATTTGGAAATTAATTCATTCCTTCAATACACAAGTGCAGAAAGCGCCTGTCTTCTTTGACCCTGCAGCTTGTAAAGTCAGAGCTAGAAATCTTTTTGAAAAGAATGCTGTCCCAGTTTTATATTTATCTGGCATGGATATGACTGGAATCAAGACAACTCATGAAGCCAAGAACCTGCTAGAATTAGTCCTCTAGGGGCATGATCCTGTCTTCTACTTTTTTTCTTATGACCATGATTCTTAGCACAGTGCTGGACACATAATAAGTAGAATAACTAGTATTTATATAAAACTTTGAAAAATTATTTACAAATATCCCATTTTGTCTTCATACCAACCCTGAGAAATAGGTGCTATTATTATCCCCATTTTATAGATTAGAAAACTGAGGCAAATAGAGGTTAAGTGACTTGTCTAGGGTCACATAGCTAATAAAAGTCAGACACTGAGGATACAAAAAAAAACAACAAACACAACACTGCCAACAATAAAACAATAGTTCCTGGCCTCAAGAGCCTCACAGTCCAACAGAAGAAACAACATGCAAATGACTATGTATGAGCCAAATAATTCCAGATTTAATTGGAGGTGATGTCAGAGGGAAGAAATTAGCACTGAAGGGGACCAGGGAAGGTTTCTTGGAGAATGTAGGACTTGACTGATTCTTGAAGAAGTCAGGGAAACAAGGAGGCAGAAACCAAATTAGGGAAAAGGGAGAAAGGGGGGTACTACAGGAATGGAGAAGAGTCAGTGAAAAGGCACAGTTAGGAGATGAAATATCATCTTTGAGTAACGGGAAGAAGGTCCATGTTGCTAGATCAGAGTACATAAAGGAAAGGAAAGCATAAAAAAGCTTAGAAAAGTAGGAAGGGGATGGGTTTTGAAGGATTCAAAAGCCAAACTGAGGATTTTATATTTGATCCAGGAAGTAATAGGGAGTCACTGCAGTTTATAGAGTAGGGTAAGTGCCATGGTCAGACATGCACTTTAGGAAGATCACTTTGATAGCTATGTAGAGGATGGACTGGGGCAACTAGGTGGCATTATCGAGCATAGAACGCCAGGCCTGGAGTCAGGAAGACTCATCTTCCTGAGTTCAAATCTAGCCTTAGACACCTACAAGCTATGTGACCCTGAGCAAGTCACTTAACCCAATTTGCCTTAGTTTCCTCATCTGTAAAATGAGCTAGAGAAGGAAATGACAATCCACTCCAGCATTTCTGCCAAGTAAACCCCAAATGGGGTCATGGAGAGTTGGACATGAGTGAAAAATGACTTAACAACAAAGGATGGACTATAGATGAGAGAGACTTGATACACCAGGAGGGCCTGCACCTGAGTGGCAGCTGTGTCAGAAAAGGGAAGGGGCGGTACATGAGAGACGTTTCAAAAATAGAAATGACGAGGGGCGGCTAGGTGGCGCAGTGAGTAAGGCGCCAGCCCTGGAGTCGGGAGGACCCAAGTTCGGTTCCCGCCTGAGACACTTAACAACCACACAAAAATACTAGCCATGTAACCTTGGGCAAGTTACTTAACCCCAATTGCCCTCCAAAAGGAAAAAAAAAATAGAAACGACAAGACTTAGCAGCAGGTGAGGTGGCAGTATTGTACATTAGCTGTAAAATAGACGCAGAGAAAAAGTGAGCAGCTGTCTGTGTAGAGGATGTCCAGGAACAGGATAGGGTTTTCTGTATCGTGGAAGAAGGTTCTGTAAAGAAGCTCAGACCCTGGGCTTGTGAGCTGAATATTAATTCCTGGTGAAACGTTAGACTCAATTATTAATGAGATGATTTATGAGCACTCAGAAAAGGGAGAAGTGGTCACTTGATAACAATTACATGCTTGTTATAGAACTTTCAGGTTTGCAAAGTTCTCTCTTCTTAGTTACCTTCTGGGATAGGTAGCACAGGTCTTATCATACCCATTTTACAGATGGAGAAAATGAAACTCAAAAAGGTTAATTTGTCAATTGACCAGGATCACATGTTATTGTCTCAAGCATGATTTGAATCCAGGTTTCCTAGATTTGAGCTATTTCAGATAATGTCAGACAACAGGCTGCCTCTTTAGAAAAGGCCGTTATCCTGGAGCTGTTTCAGAGATGTAGAGAATAGCGTAGAAGAAAGAGCAGTGGACTTGGGGTCATGAGAGAGCGAGGTTCAAATCCCACCTTTGCTACTTATTGCCAGGTGACACTGAGCTAGACACTTAACCTCTTGGAGACTCGGTTTCTTTATATGTAAGATGGGGATAATCCCTCTCCTATCTACTTCACAGGGTTGTTGTGAGGAAAGGGTCTTGTAAACCTTAAAGTGCTATATAAACATGAACTATTATTCCCATTGTTTTCACCCTAGGAGAGGAGGGGGCAGGCTGAGATGCTTTCCTTAGTAACCCTGGCAACAGGAGGATTTGCCAGCCAGCTTGTTGGAAGTTTTCTGATTCTGGCTACAGAATCCATCACAACTTTAATGATTTTTCCTCAAGACCACAGCCCCAAGGATGAAAGAAGAGCAGATCAACAATGAACAAATGCCCTGAATCTGTTCCCAGTTCTGCTGGGATTATACAGTCACAAAATTGCAAAATTCCAGAGTTTGGAGGGACATCAAGGGCCCATCAAGTCCAAGCCATACCTGAAAAATAAATCCTTTTACAAGATATTTGAAGAGGGATCCTCTAGTCTTTGCTCAAAGACATCCAAAGAGGCACTTACTACATCTGCTGGCATCCCATTCAATGTTTGATTGATTCTGTTAGTGATTCCTTTTAGGAGGCCTAAAGCTTTGTAAAATTTGTGAATTTCTAGATTTTGTAAATGCTCTTTTTGTAAATTCCATCTATTGCTCCAAAATTCATCACCTGGGCCCAGCAGGACAAGTATAAGCACCCCTTAAGGTGGTGACCCTCTAAATGCTTGAAGATGACCACTAATGTTTCTTTTTTTCCAGACTAAACATCCCAGTTTCTTTAACAGAGCCTCATTTACCATGAACTTGAGACCCTCATACCATCCCAGTTATCTTCTGGATGCTTATCAATGTTCTTCCTAATAGAACACAACATACTAGATTTGATCTAACCAGACTATAATAATACTGTCTGAACAACAATATATAGACTTTTGTTGTTGTTATTGCTCAAACATGTCTGACTCCATTTGGGGTTTTCTTAACAAAGATATGGGAATGGTTTGCCATTTCCTTGTCCAGTTCATTTTAGAGGAAACTGAGGCAAACAGGATGAAGTGACTTTTCTAGGATGTCACAGCTAGGAAGTATCTGAGGTCAGATCTGAACTCAAGAAGGTGAGTCTTCCTGACTCCAGGCTGACTCTCTATCCACTGTGTCACCTAACTACACAACTGATTCCTCATTTAACATGGTTTCTAGATAAATAACCATCTTGAGCACACTCCCCTGGGCATGGTCCAGTTTATTAATATCCTTCTGAAAACATGGTGTCCCAGATTGAACATAATACTCTAGACATGGTCTAGATAATGTAGACTAAGATAGGACTTTTTTCTGTGATGGATGCTGGGGAGAAGGATAATATTGGGTATTTGGTGTCATTTCAGCCAAGGGACAAAAGAAACAAAAGGTGATTTTTGAGGTGTCTGTGGCGAGTATGGAAGAATCCAGAGAGAACAAGTTGGTTCTACTACTTAGAATCATAGAGGTGGGATGGATCCAATGAGTCCTCTAGGCAAAGCCCTATATGAATCATGAATCTAGTCTACAAAATGTGCCTAAGGGGCACTCATTCAGCCTCTGGTTAAAAACCTTCAATGATAAAGAGCAAAGTTTCCCTACTAATTCCTTGACTCCTTCATTACCCATCATAGGATAGTACATTCCACTTCTGCATAGAACTAATAGTTAAGAATTTTTTCCTCCTGGTGAGCTGCAATTTGCTTCTACATAACATCTAGTTATTGGCCCTTGCCTTCTTGAGCCAGACAGAACAATCATAATCTCTCTACTATGTGACAAACTTTCAAATGTTTGAAAGCTACTATTATACCCACCCCCATCCCCATCCCTGCTATTTATGTGAGTTTGTTCAAGTCACAATGTTCCCTAGAACTTAATTTTCCCATATTTCAAATGGGAATAATAATATTTTTACAGCCTATTTCAAAAAGTTGTTGGGGATGGGAACCTTAAAGTGGAAACACAGGAATGTGAGTAATTGTTATAATAAGGGCACATCTGTGCCATGTGACCCTTTCAGATAAAAAGTAATTGGGACTTGTATAAAGCAAGTTCAATAGTGGCTATCATATAAACAATGATATGTAACGTGTCCCAAAAGTCTTAGAGCAATTTAAAGTAATTGAAGTTTGAAAGTGCACTAAGACTTCTGGGACACCATGTGTGTGTATACAAACACATATGAATATATATATATATGTGTGTGTACATATATGTGCACATAATGTATGTTGTATGTGTGTATCCATATATGTAGATTGCATATCCCTTAATCCTACTTGCCTCAGTTTCCTCTAAATTGAGCTGGAGAAAGAAATGCCAAACCACTCAAGTATCTTTGCCAAAAAAACAAACAAACAAATGGGATCATGAAGAGACATAGGTGACTGAATAACAACAAAAAAGAAGTCTAAATATTGTTATTGTTCATTCACTACATGTATATGTACATATGCATACCTGCATTTTGTATATATACATATTTTTCTATGTATATGTGTGTATTATACATTTGTATACACACATATATTTGTATACATTTAGATCTCACTTGACCCTTACAACAGCCTTCTGAAAGAGGTACCATAATCGCCAATTTACAGATGAATGGTCTAAATGACAGGCATGGTCACGTAACCAGCAGGTAGAACATAGGATTCAAACTCGGGCTTTCTCAGTGCCACTCTTCTGCTCTTACACTACCCCCACTATAAAACATTTCAAAGGGATTGCTCTCATAAGGGAACAGATTGCTATGCAGCCTTAAATTAGAAGCTGAAATCAAAGGATGATCATCGTTGTCCCATGTTTGTGTCTAATCAGAATTGTATGGTGCTTATGTGGACTGTCCTTTTGTCATATAGACCTTTAAGAACCATGAGGGCAGAAGCAAATGACTTCCTTATACAAGGTGTGAGCCTCCAGTGAAAGATTTTTGCATAGGACGGGAATCTAGGGCATGATCTTTTAGAATTGAACTTAACTTCCCTTATCATTTCTCTTAATGCAGAGTTCATTCCCATCCTCCAAGTCCCCTGGGCTTGCAGCTCACATGTTATCCTAAACTCCTTACTCTCTCTCACCCTCTGTACTCAATCATTGGTTGACTGCTATCAATTCTACCTTCATAACAGTCCAATCTGAGTTTGGAAAAAAATATTTTCATTCCATTTCTTCTGAAGGCATAAAAATTCCTGTGAGGCCTTGTTCATTGATCTTTCTACTTTGCTTCCCACTTTTCAGGGGCAGTGAGGGGTCATTGTTGATCGGGGATAGCTGGAGATGAAAGGGGGGAAAAGCAATTTTCGAGATAGTTATGCCACCCAAAACTACATTAATCTCTGCTCAGAAAAAATATCCCCATTTTACAGATGGGAAATTGAGGAAAAGTGAAGTTAAGTCATTCCTTAGATTCACAATGAGTTTTGAGATAATGCAGTCCAGGAGCTCAGATCTCCAGACTCCCAGCCCAGTTGCTTTTTCCATGAAATATGATTGGGGCCTTCCTCCTTCCACTCATCTCCCTCCCACCAGCGCACTTACCAGAGTCTGAAGCCACTGGGCTCACCAAGCTGAGCAGCTCCCGCTCCTTCTCATAGTCACCCTTACAGAGTAGCTGTCCCTCCTTCAGGACAAACTCATCCCCCTTTTGGAGTTGACGCTCACAGACGCAGCAGCAGAAGCAGCTCAGGTGATAAACACTTTTCTGGGCCCTCATGACGAACTCGTTAGGTGCAATGGCCTCAAAACAGCCACCACATTTGACAGCAAACAACCTGGAAGGGGAGAAACCAAGGGCCGTCAGATGGAGGAAACATTGGCTCTGGGAGTCCTCACCCAAATCAGTCACAAGTACAAAGTCCTATTGGGCTTAGAACAGTCTGGTGGCTCCTAGACATGGGGAAATTTAAAACTGGCTTATTATCCAATCATTCTAGCACTAGTCTGAGGTTATTGAATCAAATTGCATTAATTTGGGGGTGAAGGGAAAAGTAATGAATTCAAATTAGTGACCAGTTTAGGACAATATGTGTTCAAACATATTTTTTGAGAAGGAGGAGGGGCTCAAACTCCAACATTTTTTTTCAGCATCAGAAATATTTCTTCCACTATTTAAGTAATTCAAGTCAGTAACTTATACAAAATATCACAGACCACAGTAATATTGGAGGCCCCTCCATTTCAGGCTGCATCTCAACTAATTCAGTCCTTCTTCTTGGGCTCTAGTTAGGGGCTAGAGTGAATCAGAAGCAGCCAAGAGGAGGGGTAGGGGGAAGGAGGGAAGAGCTGAGCATGGCAAAAACAGGACTGTGTAGAGAATGAGGGGCCTGGTAGAATGTCCCAGAGAGAAGGGACAACCTGAAAATGAGGTACAAGGCAACACGACCAGTCTGGCCTCAACCTAGCTTTCCATCTTTACCTTAAACTATGCATTTAGATGTGACCTTCCAACTCCATTTACTCCATATACCTTAGTTTGTATAGATTTGTTTGCATTTTGTCACTCCTGTTAGATTGTAAGCTCCTTGAGGGCAGAGACCGAGAATTTAGCACAGTGAATGGCACATTGTTGTTGTTATTGTTCAGTAGTGTGGGACTCTATGTGACCCCTCCCCCGGTGGACATTGTCCATGGGGTTTCCTGGCAAATTATTTCTGACCTCTTGTCTTGTAAAAGTATGAATGACTGTTAAAAGCCTCTGAGTTTAGAGACAGATGCTATACAATTGAATATGTCTGGAAAAATGCACGTCAAACAGAAGATGCCCTAATCTCACTCGATATGTTGCTGGATGACAGGAGAAAGGTGGGATCAGACAGGAAGGACGGGTCAGATAGAGCAAAGCCATCTAGCTAGTAAATGTTCGAGGCTCAGTTTGAATTGCAACCTTCCTGACCCTGAATCTAATGCACTAAATAGTCCAAACGAAGTACTGTTGGGCTACTTTTTCTCTAAGGCCTCTCCGGCTCTAAAAATCTGATGCTCTGATTCTAGATTCATTAAATATTGAGAAGTGATCTGAATGAGGTAGACTTCATCTGGAAAGCTGTCCAAAGAAAGGGAATTCTAAGACCAGAGGAAGAAGGGGAAGAAATCCTGATAGTGGAGCAGCATAGAGAAAGGAGAAAGGCATTGCAGGGGAGCTGAATGATAGGGGAGGGAAGGCCAGCCTCCTAGGGTGACCTCCCCAGAATGACCTCCCCACCACAGACAGAGGCCAGTCTGGAAGAAGCATCACTCCACCTGCCAGTGAATGTCAAGCAGCTCAAGGATGGAAATGAAGAGTTCTCCAGATTCTTCTATCACCCCTGGACAGTCACCACATAGCTGCCTCTTGTATCCTCCCTCATCTATACCTAGGAACCCTACAGAGAAATATCTGTGCACACCAACCCTAACCTTCTCCCTCATCCCTAGAAGGAAGGGCAGCTGGGGAGCAAGGAGAACAGAGGTAGCAATACCTTTTGCTAATACGAGGGTGTGTTTAGGGATCCCACATCTGCCAAACAGTTTAAAATTTAAAAACACTCTTCGCACAACAACCTTATGGGCTAAGTGGTGTATTATTGTCCACAAGTACTATCATCTGCATATTACAGATGAGGAAAGAGATTCAGAGAGTCTGAGTTACTTACCTAAAGCCACACAGCTGGAATGTATTTGATCTGCCATTGGAACTGGCTTTTCCAGATATTCAATTCAACATTCCTTCTCCTACACCACACTGTCCCCTAACTCGAATCACCATCTATTGCTTTCCCCTTTCCCCTTCCTTTTATAGAGTGGTGGCTGAGTGTGTTTTTTCATTATTCCTTGGCACACCAGATCCCTGGGCATCCCCCCCATCCCCAAAGTTATATTCTCTGTATTGGACCAGTTCACACATGCACAAACACATAATCATCATCTCTTGTGTGTTGAGACTGCATTTGTTGTTTGCCAGCCCAAGCAAACTAATCAAGACCCTTCCAGGAGACGGCAAAAGTCCCTTTGTCCCTGGGCCCTCCTTCTCCTCCCCTTCCCCTGGAATGAACTGTGAAACAGACTCAGGACAAACGCTCCCAGAGAGTCAACAAGCATTTGAGAATCGACAGCAGCAGGTGGGAGCATCTGTGCCTGTCCAACTTCAAGCCTGTTAATCTCCTCCTCCCCTTTTGCCAACCCCCATGCCTATGACTTCCCCCAGGCTGGAGAGGGGGATTTGAAAGGGGGTAGCCCAACAAAGGAACATGCCATGTTGACTCAAGAGTGACAGGAGGAAGTATCAGGAGGCACCCAACTCATGTCCTGAAATAGTAGTGACAAGAGTAGAGATTACTGACTTAAGAGGGACCATTTCACTTACTCTGGGGCCCTCCTTGAGAAACTAGGGCCGTCAGCTTCTCCTTTCTGTGCCCAGACCAGGCCCATAGACAATTTACCTTTCTACCACCAGCAACCACCAACCCCATTATTGATCCGAGGAGGGAAGGAACATGCCTTTCAACACCTGCTTGCCAGATGTGTACACAGCTGTATGGGTACCACTGTGGATCCAGCTGCTGAATACATGCCTCCCACCAGTTGTTTTCTCTAAGGCTCAGCCAAGCAGAGGAAAGGATTTGTTCAAAAGTCCAAGTCGTAATTAAAACACAGCCTGTCTTTGCGTACTGCCCTGAGTGGTTTCCTCTACGGTAACTTCCACCTTTGAATGTTAATGAAACCTCACTGTGGGTATAAAGCCCGGCAGACTGGCAGTGCCTTAAAAAGCCAAACAAGACTTACCAATATTCTCAGCTCCTTCAGAGAAGCAAGGAGCTCTCCTTTTATCCCTAGAATTTCTCCTATCCCCAATTGTTTTGCAAGGGATTCCCTTCCTGCTTTCTATTCCAAGGACTCATTGAGGCCAAAGGAGTGGGAGCTGGCTGGCACTTCTTTCAAATCCCAATTTGCATAGGTATAGAAGTTATCACCATGACTGTGAGCATCCTGCAGTCCAAATCATACTAGACTTCGAATGGCAAGAGTCAGTTTCCCGTCCCAGTTCTGCCATGATTTATCAAGTCATGCAATCTCAGGGGTACTTAATCTCGGCTCCACAGATTTCCCAAAGGGTTCTTGGGTAGATTTCAGGGAACCTGTGAACTTGGATGGAAAAAAAATGTTCTATCTTTATTCCCAATAACCTTTTAGTGAACTGTAACATTTCCTTCTATTATTTTAAAATGATATTCCAAGGAGTTCACAGACTTCACTAGACTGCCAGAGGCATCCATGACACAAAGGAAGGTGGTAAACTCCAGCTCTGCTTAGTTGAACCAGATGAAATCTAAGGGCCCTTTCAGATCTAATATTTTATGCATTGTGGGAAAAAAATGCAACAACCACCCCACCACCATGGAGTAGCCCTCTAGAATGGATATCAAACTCCTTAAACCAGAAATTATGGAGGTCTCAACAGAATCCAGCATGCTCATGTAGCATAGGTAGATTAACCTATAAGAACCAGTACATGAAGCATGTACAGATATTCTCTGTCAGCTTCCAATCCGGTCATGTAAACACTTGATGGGATGGTTTCTGGTAAGGAATAATGGAAGGGTCAGCACTATGTGATCAGGAAGTCTTCTGATTGGTTGTAGAATCAATGGCAGAGGAGGCATTGAGCTAGCACTGAGGTACATGGCAATCTCTTAGGCTATTTCCTTTGTGACTTCCATCAAGGCAAAGCTACTTTGAGCTCTTAGTGGGAAAAGCATAGCTGTCAACATTCTCCTAACTGATCACTAGATGTACTTAGGCACATGTCTCCACTGATACTTTTGGGTTTATACTTTCCTGATCTTAAGCAAATTTGTATTTCAGGATGGGAATAGCAAGCTAACCTGGAGTTTAGGGGGTCCCATTGGATTCAGGAATAGACTTTACTGGACCTAGTAGTATCAGTAGCCATAGGAGTGAAGAGGGTGCAAAGCACCAGTCTAGAGGTGGACATGCCCAGCCAGAAACCTTATTGGGCATTTCAAGGTCTGGAGAGACTATAGGATGCCATCTGAGAGACTTAGCCCAGTAGCTGATGTGCTCAGTCAGCCCAGCAGTGGCTGACCTGCCCAGCAGAGAGCTTCGCTTAAAAGTAATATTGTCAGAAGGGCTCCTTGAAAGGAGAAAAATGGCTTGGGAAGTACCCCCTGGGCCACACTTGTCCTCTGCCCCAGTGGTGTAAAACTGAAATAGAAAGGTATCCCTCGGAGTCACAAATTGACTTAGGAAACCACAAATTCACATTACTTATACAGGTATTGTATTTTTATTAATTTTGTTAATCATTTCTCGATTACATCTTAATCTGGTTTGAGCTACAATCTAGAGTTTTGTGGGCCTCAGCCCATGAGTTTGATACCTCTGCTCTACACATATGCCTTGAGACCATTGTGCCCCAAATTTAAGCCTCCCCTCTCTAGGGACCTTGTGAGTACAAGGGGAAAGTACATCCTGATTTGGGGGCAATGAAGATTAATAATGATAATAATAATAAGAATTTATATAGTACTTTAAGATCTGCAAAAAATTTACATATTTGATCCTCACAAAACTCTGTGAGATATTATTATTCCCCTTTCACAGATGAGGAAACCAAGGCTGAGAGAGATTAAGTGATTTGCCCAAGATTACAAAACTAAGGCAATGTATCCAAGGCCAGCACTCTGGCTATTGTATCACCTAGCTGCCTTGATGTTTATCAGTGTTTTAGAGATGTTTTCTTTCTGTACCTTCTCCATAAATCCTTCTATTTAAAAGCTAATTAAGTTCAACTAGTTGGTTCATACTGGGGAACACATTGATGGGGGATCAGGATCAACAGTATCAGAAACCCCAGCCCCTCAGATTTACCTGAGTGAATACTGAGAGTAGGAGCTGTAAACTATGTCCTCTGAGAACAACACTCTATGAGTATCGGTGAACAGCTGGGAGAGCGTCCACAGAGAAGGCGCAATACTCACATGACCAATTTCATTGTCTGATAGTATCACCAGCGAAAAGCTGGTTAGTGGTTTGCAATTCCTGTGTCCTTATGAACAGCACAGTCCAGAGAATCTCAGAAGGAGTATCAGAGGGATAGTACCCAGGACATGAAATCCAACTCAAACTATTATGTAACCTGTATTTGCAACAATATTTCTATAGTACCCATGATGTGTGAGACACTGTGCTAAGTGTTTTACAATTTTTATCTCCTTTGATCTTCACAGTAATCCTGGGAGATAGGGATTATTATTATCCCCATTTTACAGATGAAGAAACTGAGGCAAACAGAAGTTACGTGGGTCATACAAGGAGTATCTGAGGCCCAATTAAAACTCAGGTCTTTCTAACTCCAGCCCTGTCTCTTTATCTACTGGGCCAACTAATATCAAACAGCCTGAACATTCCTCATTGCTTTAACTGCTCTTCATATGGTATCCTTTCACATCCCCCTGCCATTCTCACCACCCATTTCTATATCACAAAAGCTCCAGATGGTCAGTTCCTTTCCAAAATGCAGCACCCATAACTGGGTACCATGCACAATACAATGTCCTTATTCTGGACACTCTTTTTCTATTAATACAAGCTTCCTCTCTAAATCACTTTCACATTTTATCATCTCCCTTTCTTTGCTTTCCACTGCCTATAGTTTATCAAAAAGCACCTAGTAGCTTCAATGAGTACCAATGAGCACCACTGGTAACTCTAAATACTAGAAAGATTACCTACAACTACAACAAACTATGCTATAAGGTAGTACTGTATTTAAAGGGATTTGACTGGATAATCTCCAGGTTTCATTCCAGATCATAAATTCTATAACATAGGAGAAAAAAAAAGATTCTTACAAAGAGTTATGCTAGCAGCAAACTCCATGAAGACAAAGACTGTCATTCTTTTTTTTTAATTTTTATCTCAATCCCTAGTACAATATATCACATTAATAGGCACTTGTATTTGTTGACTTTAATTGATTGGGAGTTAGAAGACCTGAGTTCCAGGTCTTGCTCTTCGGCCAACTCACTGTGTGACTTTAGGCAGGTTATTTCTGATATCCGAGACTCAGTTTGCTTATCTGAAAAAAATGAAGGGATTGAACAATATGAACACATATGTCTGTCTCAACAGTAATTAACATTCTGTGATTCAAAGATGCTAGAATTCTAGGATGGGGAGTTTTGATTAGCCAGCAAATTGTTTCCACCTTCTCCACCAGGGGGCCATATAACAACACTCATCCATTCAACATCCAACTGTCATTGACAGCTAAGGTCATCCAGACACAATCAACTACTGGCTATAGGCCAAAGCTGTCGATCAGAGAAATCTGCTGCTGGGAGTCTGAGAGTCCACATAGTTACTGCACGTGGAGGAGAAAGGGCAGAAGAAGAGGACACAAAAGACTTGGGGCCACTGAAAACATCACTTCTGGTCAGAGACATCATCCAAGTTTTTCAGCTCTCGTAAGGTCCTTGTCCTTGAGGCTGAGCCAACACTATCATAATAAACAACTCATGCGTTCAGTACTGGAAGTGGTGGGAAAGTCTGTACGGACAATAGAAGGGGCAATATCTTCTATGGCGGGCAGAGCTTCATGACTCCATAATGGTGAGAAAATGAAGAACAATAGATGGCTGGCACAAACAGTCAGAAAATCCTATCTCCCGTGGATCTTGGTGAGCTGTATACAAGCAAGGATATACAATGGGATTGAAGGAGTGGGTGACAGAGCTGGTTTGCATAATGCTTGCATGTCTGTTCCTGTTCTGGTCGTTTTGTGAACATTAGATCTTATTCAGGAGCAAGGTGATGAATTTCACCCATCAGCCAACAAAAGTAAAGCCATGATTTTTAACAAATGCATTTAAAGTAGATTATGGCCAACACGTTTTAAAGTAGCGAGCTGAATTTTATTCTTTCTTTAAAAACATTGATTTTCATATCGTATACTACTCATCTACAAAATTTTATAGTGATCCATAATATTAAAGAACATATACCCATTAAAAACTCCTATAATATGCCTTTTTATTTCATTCAGCAGACTAAATGGTAACATTAACTTCAGGCAAATCTTTATAGCTTTTTTGTATACCAATTTTAGCCAAAAGCTATAAACTATTTCACAGTCATCATGGGATAGAAAGACAGAGAAACTTAAAATGTTGAAATATTTCAGGTGAAATAGAAATGGAGACCTCCCTTCATTTGGGAAATTATAGCTATAGTCCAAACCAAAGAAAACATTGACGTTAGCCAACTAATTTTGACATTAGCCACATTCACTGCTAAAAGTCTAATGTATGTTCAGAAAATCAACTAGTCTGCTCATGCCACAATAGCCACTGTTTAACTCATTCTAATATTATCTGGTAAACAGATCATTTTTCCCATGTGACTCAGAGTTTTATAATGGAAAAAAAACCTATCACATGCAGAAAATGACATGAAGGGAGTTAAATTGTCTGAAATCATACAGTAGCCAGAATCAGAGCCCAGTTGTCCTTCCTCTCAAGTCCATTGTTCTCTCCATGTCATTCTTAGTAGGCTATTTAATGCTGCTACTGCTGGCCACCATCAATAGGGCAGGAGCTTTGACCCCTTTCTCTAGATATCTAGATGACCAGATGAGTATTTACAAGATGGCGAGCTGAACCTAGAGATACAATTAATGGTCATAGATCAGGTAGATGGTCTATACAAAGACGAGAATCTCAAACTTTTTAGTACCATGTTCCAACCAAAAGAGTTCATAAACAAATATGTCTATGTTTATTTGCATGTGAATGCGCATGTGTGTGCATAAACCACTCCTGTTCCTCCTGCATAGGATCTCTTTTTTTCTTCTTTCCTATACCTCCCCCCTGCCAACATCCAGAAGACTGCCTATTAAGAAGTTCAAAGAGTTTAGGAATTCCAGGAAACCCTGGATTCCAATGGCCCATGGATGAGGTGACACAACATATAATATAGTCTTTCCCTATTGTCACACAAACATACAAAAAATGGTATGAAACATAAAACAGACATACGGAAAATATATTTTCTTTTTAGGGGGCTAAAGATTTAGTTTCCTTTGAAAATGGCAGTTTTCCTTTCCCTTCATCATCATTACCCTCTTGGGACCCTCCTAACCATACCCAGCAAACAACAGAGCAGGAGGGAAGAGGGTATTTTTAGCTGATATTCTGGGCACCGATTCCTTTTGTTCCATAATTTTTGGCTTGACTGGATGGCAAGTGGCCAATACAATGTATACTCTTACAAAGAATGTATGTTCTTGGTGAGTGTGTGTGTGTGTTATACTGGGAAGACAAGGGTATTACAGCATTTTTGATGAGAAAGCTCTTGGGACCCCTTGAGGGAGCATCGCTAGGTTCCCATGTCATCTCTTTGTCGTTCTCTCTATCACTTCTTATTATTGTTATTGTAGGTCAATAACACACTGTCATAACTTCTGATACTAAAAACACCCTGATTCTCCTATTTCAGGAACCTCTGAAATATGGGAAGGGAGAAAATCCCCCATTGATTGCTCCAGTAGGTGAAAGGAGTCAAATTCTTCCACCAAGAAGGAAAGCCTTTCACAAGGGCTTCCCTGGGAAGGTTTATAACCCCCTTGGCCTCTGATCTTTGGGACAGAGCATAGGGATGAATATTTTGAATTTCTGGAATACTTTGAATCCAAGGAAATGGAAACTCTTGAGGTATCAGAAATAATAATGATAATTATAGCTAACATTTATATCATGTCAGGATAAAATGCAATTCAAGAAAATCGAAACTCAAAGTATCAGAAATAATAATGATATTAATAACTAACTTTTATATTGTGTCAGGAATCAAAACATCCTTTTGAAGTAGGTTGTAAAATGACCCATTTTACAAATGGTAAAACGAAATGAGCCAAGGACTGATGTGCCTTATACAATATCTTAGGATGAGTCTGTAGTGAAACTAGTTAGAACTTAGGTGTCCTGAATAAAAGTCCAGGATTCCTTCCCTGCCACTATCATGTGTTAGATTTAAGGTTTCTAGACACCTTTATTTAAATCAGAACATAGATGGAAGTGTTGCTTTGGGCTGAGAAGTGATCTCTTTTGGTAATACTTCTTAGACCCTTCCCCCATTCCATGACTTCCCCAATCAGGCAAAAGTATCTGTCATCATGATTTTTACAAAATCCCTTCCATGATCTAACTCTGAAGTCTTCTTCATATTGCTTTGCTCTCCTGGCTTGGGAGATTTAGGGATAAGCAGAGAAAGAAGCTGAAGGAAAAAAATGTAAGCTCATACATGGATGGATGGAGGGATGGAGGGAGGGAGGGAAGGAGGGAGGGAGGGAGGGAGGGATGGAGGGATGAAAATATTAAGCATTAACTATGTGCAAAAAGTCATTTTTGTACTTGCATTCCCAGTACCTACCACAGGTCGCTGAAGATAGTAGGTACTTAACAAATACACATAAAATTTGAATAAGAGCTAGCTCTACTGCCTACTACCCCTAGCTCTGGAAATACAAGGTACCTAATGCTACAACAATCCAACCTCTTAACTCCATATAGGGGAGATAGACTAGAACTAGAAAGAACCTTGGAAATCATCTTATCCAACCCCGTTATTTTATAATTGAGGAAATGGAGATACAGAGAAGTGAATGTAACTTGCCTAGGATTTAAACCCACAGCTAATTAGTAACAGAGCCTGTGTCTGAACCAAGTTTTGATTTCAAATCCAGTGCTCTTTCCCAATACCAGGTTCAATCATTAATCTAGGTTTATAAGATAATAGATACTCAGCTCTGGTGGAAGGGATAGAGAGGGCTTCTTGTGCAAAAGGCATGATAAAATGTTCCAATAATGACCAACAGGACAGGAAGCATTTATTAAGTGATTATTATTTGTACTGTACTAAGCAATGGGGATACAAATAAAAGAAAAAAAAAAGTCCCTGCCCTTTAAATTCTAATGCAAGAAGGCAACACATAAAAGGGAGCTGAAGAGAAAGTGAGGGAGAGACAGAGGTACAGAGAGAAAAATAGAGACAGAGGGGAAAGGGAGGGAAAGAGAAGGAAGGAAGGAAGGAAGGAAGGAAGGAAGGAAGGAAGGAAGGAAGGAAGGAA
>NW_027185876.1:17931630-17933586 GCF_028583685.1 Petaurus breviceps papuanus
GGGGAATGGTGGCAAGTGTGTTATGCCAGCCAACCAGCCGCCCAGCTAAACCACATCACTCGTGTCCAAGTCTGGGATGCGCTTTTCTGCCTGGCTTCTCTTCCCATGGCTCTCCTCCCTATATCCAGCTCCATTCAGAGGATTAGAGAACAGGGATAGACTTGAAGAGAAAGAGAACCACAGAAAAAAAATCTCTGAGAAATAGGACGCTTGCTTTGGAATCAGCGACATTCTCTGCAGACAAACACATACACATACATTATTGCACACCCATTTGGAAACCATCCCTCAGGCCAGCAATTGCTGACCATTTTGGATTCAAGACAGTTGATTGTTGTAGGTTTTGTTTCACAGTACTCCCCTTCCAGAAGTTTTTTGGGGAATTTTCCAACACTCCGAGAAATAATTGGTAACACACAAGGAAAGGGGTGTGCTGATTAAAGTTTAACAACCAGTTTTTTTTTTAAATGTAGACACTACATATTTATTTTAGGATCAGCTAGGTGACACAGTGGGTAGAGTACTGGGTCCAGAGTCAGGAAGACTCATTTTCCCAAGTTCAAATCTGGACCCAGACACTTACTAGGTGTGTGACCCTTGGCAAGTCACTTAACCCTGTTTGCCTCAGTTTCCTCAACTATAAAATGAGCTGGAAAAGGAAATGGCAAACCACTCCCAATATCTCTACCAAGAAAACTCCATGCGGGGTCATGAAGAGTCAGACACAAATAAAACAACTGAAGAACAAATTATTTTTAATATAACTTTCTTAAGTCTAGACAATTAACAAAAACAATAAATCAAACCCTGATTAGTAGAATTTGTTGATAGCTGAGACGTAAGTGCTCACACTGGAAATGTAACAATAAACTCTCATGAGCTAGTTAGAGATGGTAACACAGGGGAATTGTAAACTAGACTTGGAATTCAGTGACCCAAAGCATTACAATACAGAAATCCTTGATCCTTCTGGGGCTATTGGAGATCCTAATGCTCTGGTCAGGACAAATTTCAAGAATCTGATGGTCAAATACTTCTGATCTGAGTATAAGCAAGGGCCTGAGGAACTATGGGATCATGAAGAAAGAGAAATATTAGTAACCTGTAGTCCACCCCTTCGTGTTACAGATGAGAGAAATGATGCTGAGAAAGGGGAGTGATTTACTCAATTTCACATGGTTATTGAGTCACAGACCTTTTGACTTTAAATACAGAACTCTCTCCTGCTCCCTAGAGGCAGCTAGGTGGCAAAGAGTGATGACTTGGAGAGAAGACAAGCCCAAATTCTGCCTCAAGCACTTACTAGCTGTGTGACTGAAGGCAAATCATTTAATCTCCCTCTGACTCAGTTTCCTCAACTATAAGTTTCCTCAACTATAAACTTTCTTCCTTCCAACTATAAGAGGGAATAAAAATAATATCTCCCTCTCAGAGTTGTTGTGATGATTAAATGAGATAGTATTTGTAAAGCACTTAGCACTGTTTGCCACAAAATAGGCATTTAATAAATGCTTTCTTCCTTCCCTCTTTTTTCTTGCTCCTCCCTTCTCTCCTTCCTTCCCTCCTTCCTTCTTTCCTTCCTTCCTTCCTTCCTTCCTTCCTTCCTTCCTTCCTTCCTTCCTTCCTTCCTTCCTTCCTTCCTTCCTTCCTTCCTTCCTTTCCTCCTTCTTTCCTTCCTTCTTTCCCTGCTTCTTTCCTTTTAAAAAGAGACTTAAATGTATAGCCTAGAATCAGAGAATATCCAGAACCAAGAAGCTTCCTAGATTCCAGAGACTAATAGTTTCTTAGGAGCATATTCAAATGGAATCATAGCACACAAGACATGCTCTTGGAACTTAAGCCAATGCAAAGCCTTTCCTTACGATTCTGAGGCCATGATATTCTTCCAGATGTTTTAATTCAGACAGCAAAGATATTGCCTTTCCTTCCTTCCTTCCTTCCTTCCTTCCTTCCTTC
>NW_027185876.1:17933686-17934574 GCF_028583685.1 Petaurus breviceps papuanus
CTGCCTTTTGACTCTCTGTCAGCCCCTCCCCCCAAACCTAGTTTCATTTTTTACTATGGAGAGCTTACGTGAGTTCACAAAGACAGTCTCATATAATAATGGGTTAATATGCAAAAGTGTTTTTGCATTTTATTAGGAGCATCCCACCAAGCCTCAAACAGTTGCCAGCCTGCATCATGGGATTTGAAGTTAGCAAGGGTCTTAAAGATGAGGAAACTGGTAAAATGATTTAGCCCAGGTCAGTCATGCAGTAAATGGCAGATTAGAATGGATTTAAATGGATTTTAATTCAAGATTAATGTACACTCACCACCACCCTATATCTCCCCCACATATACATAGTCACACATATGTACACACAGAGACACACATGTAACAGGCACACGTACATATACAGATACATACAGACAGTCTTTTTTTTTCCCAAAGAGGCTAAGAGAAAACTGGAAGAAATATTGTTTGCTGCTGACAGAGACATTTAAAACAATTTGTAGAAATATGCTGTTAATAGTCCAGTCCTTAGGAGGACTGTAGTTATCTTGGGAGAAAGGAAAGAAGAAAAGGCATTTTCTTGATAGAAGCCCTTATTCATTCACTCCATCCATCTTACAGATGCTCTGTTCACAGGGTGGGATGGGGTAAGAAAGCACTGATGACTCCTCTCAACCCACAGACACAACAATTGAAAGCAACTTTAAAAGCTCCTGCCAAATCACCATTCGTGATTGGCGGTATGCTGGGTTTTTCCATGCTAGGCCATCCGTGATACACCTCATGTTAAGCTCCTAAGGGACAGAGCATAGGAGTAGCCAGTTACAAAGCCAGATTTCACTAAATGACTCACACACACACACACACACACACACACACACACACACACACACACAC